>NW_024501126.1:9858518-10223733 GCF_017590055.1 Onychostruthus taczanowskii
TCTCCTGTCACCTTTTGTTATTCCAGGTGAAAAGAGTCCTGTTCTTCTGGTCTTCACTTACAGGATAAGATTTCCATTTTCCATATCTGTCTTTGATGAACATGCATACCCACAATTGATATTCCAAATAAAACTCTCTAAGATCTCCTGCACTTAGTAATTATTGCTCTCTGATGAAAATATTTATCCTAATATTAGGATTATATTTGTCTTCTTTGCAACTGCACCAGAACGCTAATTTACAGTCATCCCATGGCATGTACTATGTTCACTTCTTTTCTGTAATTTTCAACTCTAGATCTTCATAATTGAAGAGTTTTGTGTTAACCAGAAAAGGGAGTTCAAACTTACTGTAGTGGGGTTTTTTTTATTATTATTATTACAGACCCTGACAGAAGGAGATCCAAGAAATTTTGTGGCTTGATATTTTCCCCAACAAAGGCCCAAGCAAAGGCAGGAATGTTCAACACAAAGTCTAAATACATTTAATTTTTACTAGTGAAGTAATATGGAGTTTTACATTTAATGATGCTGTGATAGACCAATAAACAAATAACTATATCGATTAGAGATGAAGATGTACAAACTGAAAAATTCTCTTATGATATATCTTTATATAAATATGTATATGGAATGAAATGGTCCAACAATGCTCAAGACTGGACTGTGAGTTCTTCTTTGGATATGAGTGGAGTAAATAGTCTAGAAGAGTTTATCTGGTGCTGACAAAAAAGTATTTTCAGAAACAAGCATTAATTCTCCAAGTTCAGGCTCCTGGGCAGCTTTGACCACTGAGAGTTTTATGCTCTAGACCTACTATGTCCACTGATAAAGATTTGGTTTTTTTCAGCCAATGCTTAATTCAAGAGCTCTAACAGATTAATTTAGCATGTTATATGTAAATCCTTCACAAATAATGTTACATTGTTTTCTACATATTTCTGTATTATATATATGTTTGAAAATATTTAATGTCTTCAGGTTTCCTCTACTGCCCTTAATATTTTTCTCCAAAAAAATTAAGTTTGGTGACAAGTTGTAGTCTTTCCAGATTATTTGGTCAATGTTTGTTCCTGAAGCATGTATTCTATGCAAAGTATACAAAGTGAAAACTTGGTTAATTAATGTTTTCTTAATTTTAAATTGAAACATTCTTCAGTAACCAGCATCAGTGGTCTCCTCCTAACATTCTTGAATTATGACATTCTAAAACTCAGTTCCACATCCTATTAAAGTACTCTTGTGTATCATCACTAGACTATGTTAAATAAGTTAATTTAAAAGTAAGGCTTATCAAAGGTGCGGTAAAATGTCTTATCCCTTGACTATTTAGACATGAGTGGAGGACAAAAAAGAAATTATTAATATATCTGTAAGTTTTTCCTTTGAGTGAAGACTCCCTTTAAATCTTCTGTAACACCTTATAACATCTTTATTTCATCTGATTTAAAATTTAATGTCAATATAAAATGCCTAAATGTCAAGTCATGGCCAACCATATTTAACAACTTCACATCTGACGACTAGAAGACAACCCTATTTCAGCTCATTCTGACTAAACGGTCATCTGCACATCATAAACCAGTATCTCAGCAGGAAACAAAACAAGCATGAATATATCTGTAGCTGCATCCCTGAAGGTATTTGAATAGATAACACTGTGACAGAAGCATTGAGTGTTTTCAGGACTTAAAAATGTGGTGTGCACTGTAACTGAATGTGTGTGTGTACATATTTATGTATATATGTATATATATTTTTATGTGTATATGTATATATACATCAGAGATTGAGGGATTGCCTTCTTGGGCTGCCTGGAAGACTGACAAATCACATCAGTAAAAAAGTTAAAACAGTGCTTTACTGGATTGATGTTCATTAAGGGGCACATAAGTGGGTTTGTTTTTAATGACCATCAGTCATTAGATTCTCAGAGAAGCAGTCCTTAACTCTCTTGTTTTGATCAGTGCTAAGTAAAGCTCACCAGGGCTGATGCTGGCTCTCAATGCTGACTGTTGTCTTTAATCCTCATGGGTCTTAGCCATGAAGGTTGAGGTCACCAGGCCTGTGAGAAGGAAACAAAATGCACATAATTATCCTTCATTTTCTTCCCTCAGGAAGTGTAAGGTTGTTATTTGGTTGGAGTTTCTTTCTTTTTTTTTGGTTGGTTTTTTGGGGGTGTAATTTTGTTTATTTTCATTTTGGTTTTTTGTTGGTTTTTTTTTGATTGGTTGGGTTTTTTATACTTTCTTGCATCCTCAGAAGAATAGAGGAAGATCCACCTGTTCTAGGCTTTTTTTTTTTTTTTTGCTTTTGCTAGATGTCGTTCTTGCTTCTTCCAACTCTTCAGTTCTTGAATTGCACATTTTGCAGCATACACATTTTTCTGTGCTCTGCTTGTGCAGCTGTAATGCTTTTTAATATAAGTTACTATGAACTTGCCTAATCAGCATCTGCTTTAGAGGGGTATCTGCACCTTGATTTGTATGCACGTACATTATGGAGCTCCTGGAGATCATTCTCTGTGCCAAGGACAACCAGGGACTACTGATGTGCCCAGTATGCTGTGCTGACCTTGTCTCATCTCTCCCATGTTGTGACTACTCTGAATGTCCAAACACAGGAAGCTTTCACTCAGTAATGAAATGAGTATCCTCAAAATCATCCATAGATTTAGAAACTGGACAAGAATTCCTCCTACATAATTTCAGTAGAAAGAATGATTTTTCTGCCTTCAGATACACACCTACTTCCATGCTTTTTCTTCTCAATTTGTTTTTGTATTTTGTATTTTGTATCCCCCTGGTATTTTAATGTCTTATGTGGCATTTCAAGAAGTTGCAAATAGTTCCTATACACATATATAAGATATTCCTCCCTCCAAATACATTTCATATTCTAGTCTACTACTACTGGTATTAATGGTAGCTGTGTTTCCTCTTTCCTTTTCCCCTTTTCTCTTGCCCTACTCCTACTGACCAGTATCCATGGTTACCATCTGAGAAAGATTATAGAAGAATTTAAGTATGAATACACTACAATAAAGCACCTTTTACAGTGATATACATGAAATAATTATCTTGATTTAAATAATATTAGACTGATTAAATACTGATGTAGTTTTCTTCACTCAGGAAAGCACAATAAGCTTTTTATATAAGGCCAACTTTTTGAAAGTCTGCTTGAATTTCTTCCAGTCTAATCGGGTCCTTTGGAACTGTCTGATTGCTACAAAGAGAAATGTGTGTTGGATAATTTTTGCTTCCATGGTGCCATCTCCTCCGTAAAACAGGAGTCTTGCTTCTCTAGTACAGGTAGCCAGAAATTTACTTTTCTATGTTTTTAACTTGCTATTGTGCTACTCACTGCCAGCATCTTGCTGTGGATTTTAAAGACCGTCAGTGTCACTTGTATTTCTAGTAGCTGATTATTATTTCATGAGTGAACAGTAGAGAAAATGTTTTAGGTGATTCAGCCTTTGGAATACAGTGTTGTTAGTATGCATAATGTGGTGACGTTAATTTAAGGTTACACTAAAATTCTACAGAAAGGCATATGGATAGATATAGTAGATTGCATAATGGGAAGGAATGTCAGAAGTTACAGTGCCCTAGATAAGCAGAAAGTAGAAACTGCCTTTTTCAAAATATACTCAGGGAGCTTTCATGGCTTTTTCAGAGTTACAGTGCCCTAGATAAGCAGCAACTGCCTTTTTCAAAATATACTCAGGGAGCTTTCATGGCTTTTTCATGTATATTATACATGGTAAATGCTAAGTAAGAAGCCTGGAGACCTCTGGATTCTGTCAACAATATTATCCTCTGTAGAAGATTTTTGTGAGGAATCATACTATTATAATCAGGTTCGCTGACATTGACATGTTTTGGTATATCCCAAGCTGTGAAAGGATGGGTTTAGCCCATCAGTGCTTAGGTGCTTAGGGCATTCCTGTCTTTCTTCTGTTTCTAGTAACAATTTTACATCATGCATAATGCTACCCAATCATCTGGATGAAATTTAAATAAAGAAAGGAAAAAAAGAAAAAAAGTAAAAAACAACTTCGAATGTGTTTTCATTTGGAAACTGTTCATGATTGGTTTTGGCAGACAGTGAAATTAGTTTGTCAGAATGTTATCTGAATTTTTCAAAGCATCATTAAAGTGGTTTCTAGCTTTAAATTCCAAGAAGCTGTAAGTGGTTCTCTTTTAAAACTGACACTTGGGAGTATGAATTAATTAAAATTCAAATACACTGAAGTTTTCAACATGGCTTGGATTTTTTTCCATTCTCCTATGAAAATGCACAAATTTCAGAAATAAGCAATAAAGTTTGCTAAAGTTAAACATTAAAATAAAAAAAAAATAGGTAAGCTTAATAAATTAAAATCTAGCTAGTTAAAATCTGAAGACTGAGGAGAAAATCGAAGAGGGATTTATTTCCCATTGCCTAGAACTCTGAAGGATTGTATGGACAAATTCCAGTTTTCAAACTGATTTTTACATCTTGATCATTCAGTCCATTAGCTGCATTGTAACTGATTTTGTACTTTAATAACATTGCTATTCTCCCCTTTTTGCTGGTCTTATTCTTAGTTTTATCTACTGTTTCTTGTTACCCAGTGTACTTATTATCTCTTTCCCACAGAAACAGGCTTTTTAGATGAAACAGTGATCATAAATATTATATGTTATCATAATCTATTATTCTTCTCTTAAAGAACAGAATTGGAGCTACCATTGTTGAAGAGGCAGTGGTTGTGTATTTCTAAAGATAGCATCACAACGTATATACTTTAAAAATATTCATATCCATAATTATCTACAAGACTAATCCAAAAAAGTATGGCTTCTTTTCCTCATCTCTCTGTTTAGAAGTATTCTTATCTGGAATATCTACAGAAATACCCTAAATAATGAGGGAGACATGTTCAGTCTGGATTATTTTCATTCCTAAGTATGCACTTTGTACTGTTGGCTTTCCAAGCATGCCCCCAACATTTCACTGGTTTTGCAGTGGAGTGTGTTATTCAGTGGTGAGACAGGATAGAGTTAACTATCAGTTTCAATTGCAACAGCACAGATTTGTCACATGCTTCTTCTGGTAGCTCATAGCTCATATTTGTTTTCTCCTGCTATTACTAAATGGCAAATGCAAAATGATATAACAGAAATTAGAAACATGGGCACCATATGCTTAATGCTTCGTTTTTTTATGACATGAATATCTAAAAAGTAACTAATGTTCATGTAAACTACTGAACATGTAAAAAGTAATCTTTTAAAAAGTCTACATATTCTGAATGAATATAAAATTCTATGCTTCCTAGATGTTAAAATTGGACAACGGTCTTTCATATTCCATCTTTAAAAGGAAACAAATAGATGACACTGAGAATCCTAAAATTATTAACTGTTGTTAACTATTACTGCAGATGTAATTTCAATTCTCAAATACAATTCCATACAACACATACTTCCATTATGTATGATCCTAAGGAATAAAGATAACATTTGGTGTATTTTTCAAGATTTGAAATCAGGAAAAAACAAACAAACAAACATCCAGGTTTTTATTGTTGGATGAAATACAATAGTAATAGAATAAATAGAAATAGAATTATATTATAGAAATAGAATAAATGGACACCATTGATGTCAAGTCAGGAAAACATCCTAGGATATATGGTACATAGCCATATTTTTATTGACATAGATATAATACTGTTTTTATTAAAATGTTGACCTTCATATAATAGTCTGTAGTGCTTTTCCCCCTCTTTTAATAAATAAACATCAAAAAGTATCCACTGTAGTACATAACAGCTAGCAAAGTTTCACAAAATTTCTTTTAAATCAGGGAGGTGAGTTTTTCAGAAACATACCTTTACAGTTAGAAAAAATGTTGTGTTTTCAATGAATTTTCTTTACATAGTTGGTTCTCTTTTGTTAATACAGTTAATTGCTAAAAATGACACTAATATATTACTAGAACCTTTGATACAATCTTATGCATGCTTGGTTCATTTGAATTCTGACTGTTTATAAATTCTGTTCTTCTGTGGAGCAGAAACCTCTGTGCAAAGCCCAAATCTGTAAGGTTTTGTTTCTTAAATACTGCCGAAATTAATGTTTACCCCCTTTAAAATAGTTTCACTGTGGAATTCTATGTGGAATTACTCAGGCATATTTCAGTAACATTTTCATTCTCAGTTGAATTTATTTGCAGTTTCTTTATAAGGTAATGCCTCTAAGGTAAAGAAAGTAATTGGATATAAACTCATTCTTAATCTGTGCATAAGGATATTATATTCATTTATTTCCTTTGGAAAAAAAATTACAGTTATGTTAAGTTTCAGTACTGTTTATAACAATTTAAAAAGTACAATCATCAAATAATTTTAACAAGTGTCTTTTTCTTTTACAATAACTGTATTTGTCAACTGTTGTCTGATTTCAAGATCAGCACAGTTTGAAATCTATTCATTATATTGGATGTATCAGACAACAAATGATTAAAGACTTACTCCATTTTCCTCACAATCAGTAATCCCTATTTTTACAGAAGAAACAGATCTTTTTAATAATATATATTTCTTAATGAAGATTTCC
The DNA here is from genome assembly GCF_017590055.1 of Onychostruthus taczanowskii. Taxonomy (NCBI): domain Eukaryota; kingdom Metazoa; phylum Chordata; class Aves; order Passeriformes; family Passeridae; genus Onychostruthus; species Onychostruthus taczanowskii. The sequence continues at coordinate 9,865,127 of NW_024501126.1, forward strand.
GAATCAGTGTGTTTAGTTATGTATTACATTTTTACAAATAACTTTGCATGTATCTGAAATTATATCAGAAGGCTGATGTGAATTTACATGCATCATTACAGGAATGGTGAAAGTTTAGCAGACATGCAAGACTCAGTTTTAAGTAGGGACCCAATGTACTGTCCTTGCTATCTATAGATTGGATTGTGTTATCCTCTTGGTGTTTTTTATTCCATTACAATTATCTCAATATCGAGGGAAGAGCCTGTAATATGCATGCTACAAGCATCAAACAGTCTTTCTGAACCATCAGAATCTCAGTGGAAGACTCGTAATTTTAAAAAATGTGATGGTTTTCATCTGAAGACAAAACACAATTATGAAGGTACTGTATGTCATTGGATATAATATTTAAATTAAGAGAAAAACATTGTGACTGTTCATAAAAGAATGTGGAATAAATTTTAGTGGAAGCTGTCACTGACACACCATTTTTATTTTGTTTGTCTTGAGGAACATAGAATCATGGAGTGATTTGTGTTGGAAGGGGCATTAAAGATCATTTAGTTCCAAATTTTCTGCCACATGAAGGGGCACTTCCACTAGACCAGGTTGCTCAAACTCTCATCCAACATGATTTTGAACTCTTCTGGGGAGAGGACATCCACAGCTCATTTGAACAACCTGTTCCAGTGCCTCAAATCCCTCACAGAAAAGAATTTCTTTCTAGTATTCAACCTAAATCCATCCTCTTTCTGTTTGGTATTTAGTTTATCCTCTTTTAGTCATCCTTTACAGTTTATTAGTGGTACATTTACAGTGGGTTTTAGGAAAGCCTCACTGGGCTATTTGGTTTATTTTTGTCTGTTTGTTCTGTGAATGTTTTATACTTTGTGACTGAAAATCCAGAAAGAAAGTCCAATCTATTGGAAAAGTAGTAGAAATAAATTACACATTGAGCAGCTTGCTCTTCCTTAAAAGCTTCAAAGAATATTTTGCATCTAGTCAGAAACTTTTGCTTGGAAATAGTTCCCAATATCATACTCCTATTAACTATTCCAGCCTTAATAACTCAGTCATTATTGCTTGTGACCTTTACACCTTTTACTGCCTGATATAAATTTTCATAATTCTTTTGGATTTAGAGAACTCCAGGGAATCCTAATGTCTTTGCAATTTGGAAGAAAACAATGAATCCCTGAAATGACAGTCAGACTCATGTTGCCTGTTTCTATCTTTTTTCTGAAAAAAAAAAAAAAGGTTAAACATACATTTCTATAATATTTCATGCTTTGGAAACTCATGGATACCACCTATATTGAGGATTCATATTATGCCTATATGTTTGATTCTTTCAAAAGACAAAGTACTCTTGAAATTTCACACAAAACAGTGCCTCTTATATTTGTCAATTGGAGTATCTATGAAAAAATTAAAATGTGTCAACTAGAGTTTACAGGCATGAACCTTATCATCTACTTAACAACAGTTTTAACCTGACAGTCTTCCCCTGAAAAAAGAAATATTGCATGACTATATGTGTCATCCTTAATCTTAATTTGATTCAGGTTATATCTGACAAAAACAGGATTTGTTCCACAAGCAAGGTGTATTGCGTACCATTGTAGCCTGCAATATCCTCGTTCTGTAAAGCTGACATCCTCTTCCTCAGAGAATTCTTTTAATCCTCTAACATGTAAACTTTCTATTCATTTCCACACTTTTGTTCTCTCCATATAAGTGGTTTTTTATTGGTTTTGCATTTTCTCCTTAGACATGTAATAGATATTTTGAGATGGAATTACCTGTGTAATGGAAAACTGATTTGGCTGGATTTTTTTTTCTGCTAAGTGCCTGATTCCCAGAATAATTTGATTTGACTTATAATAAGGACATCAAGGAAAATTATAATTTATTAATTTTAGAGGAAAAGCAAATGTCTCCTAGGAGTGCTTTCTCCTCCAGATTTGAATAGTAATAGCACAATTCTGAATAAATTACCAACATTCTATTAGTACTACAAAATTTGAATGCTTTGATTATATGTTTTTTTTTTTTTTTTAACAGAAAATAGCAGTGTTGGGCAACAATGTTAAACAGCCAAATCCTAAAAAACAAAGATGGCAACATATCCCTGAATTAAGAGAATAGATTTATGGGTCTGTGGTTTTTTTTGCTGAAATTTAGATATCCTGTGTCCTTTGTATTTAAGCACTTTATTACCTATGAAATTGAGAAGCAAAGATTTCACTACTGAAGATGTAATAGCAAGCTGAATCTACAGTACTTTCAGTGCTTCCAAAAAAAAAAAAAAGCGTAAACAAGGTGATGTGAGGTTTGTGACTCCACTGCCCTTCTGCAGTAGCTGTTTTCCCAAGAGAAAAATTGTAGTGCAGCAATACTATTCTAATTAGTTGTTCTATTACTTTTTCCTTGTACTGCAGTCAGGAACTGACAATTCTCAATTGTTTGCTCCATCTGCAGTCATAAGGCTTCACCGTAAGTACAGGGAACTTACATTTGCTGGGACCTTATGGAAGGAATTCAAGGACAGGAAGTCTGAAAGTTTCATTATAGGGTTTTTTGCCTCCCCATTAAAATAACCTATTAAGACTATAGCATAAATGTAAATTCTGATAGGAGAAAATAGCACTCTTTTGTATAAGCAAAAGCTTTTTAAAAATCAGACCCTTATTCTTACTTGTATCCATATATTCTCTGCTGTTGTTGAATCTGTACTATCTCTTTTCACGAAGGCCTATTGATGCATGCATAAATGTATTTGGACACACTTTCTTTCGTTGTATTTACCTTTGTAGCTTTAGAATCTTGACTGAAGCTAGAGACTTTTCAGAGTATTTTGAGGGGGAAAAAGTTTTTAGGAAGCTCATATACTAAATAGATAATCAGTCAGTCATATTGAAGCTGGGCATTTAGTATTAAACATTATTCTTGCCTACTGTGATGTAGACTATATTTACATGAAAACAAAATGTATTGGCTTTTCTTCTTGACACATAGGAAAAGGTAACAACTTTGGTGCTTCTTTTGGCTGTAGCTTTTTATTAGTGAATATCATGAGAACCACCAATCCAATACACTACTCAGGGGAAAGAAGGAACAACTGTCTTGTTTAAAGTCTCTTTTTATTTCTTTCCTAGTTGAAAAATACAATTTGAACATAGCTGTCTGTGTAATCTTGGCTGAAGGTATCTAGATTAAATACTCAGGAAACTCTGTGTTTCATTTTGGCAGTCCATTCATGCAGGCTGACACAGATAGGTTATTTTTCATATAAATGAGAAACCCTGTGAGCACAGAAAATATTTCCATTTTTCACGGGAATTCTCTAACTTCTGACGTGTAGTACAGAGCGGTAACATTGCATGTCATCTACTGTAAGATAAGCAACTGCTCAGCTTCGGCATGAAGGAGCATATTTGTTTTAAATTGTCAAAACCTTTGTAAACTGCTCTCTATTTAAAGTTGCCTTGTGTGTGTTAGCAGCATTTACACAGCATTGCCTATAATGATTTTCCCTTGGCATTTTGCTACTGTAAACAATTTAGTAATTCTGCCTCTTAACCGTTTGCCAGTCGCAGCTGTCATGCTAATTTACTGTAGATGTAAGCTCCTAAAAGTTAATTCTGAAAGGTAAGTTGGTTCACCTCCTTGAGTTATTGAACAATTATTCCTCTTCCAAGAACTTTGGTTCAGGTTCTGCACCTCCTTCCAGCAGGGGTAACTATCAGCATCTAGGCCTGTGCTTTAAAACTACAGTGTCTGTTTCTGGTTTGTGTAAATTCAGCTTGTAATTATTGCTTCCATTCTTGCTTCCATCCTTTACCTTCCTTGTGCTTTCTATTTCATTCTTAATTTACAACTCATTAGCTGAGTATTTTCAGGTAGGGTGGAGAGAAAGATACAAGGGAAAAACAGAAAGAGCTCAACCCTTGCTGGTCCAGAGAGGCATCAACTGAGGGAGTCAAAAATAGCCAAGACCAAAGGAGAAAGCCAGGACAGCTCATATTCTTTGGATTGTACTTTTTTTTTTTTTTTTTTTTTTTTTTTCTTCTTTTTTTTTGTTTTTTTTTTTTTTTAAATTCCTTTAGGTTGATAAAACAACATTATGGGGTTTTTAGGTTTTGTTTTCTTTTTTCATCATTTTTCCCCAGGTTACAAGAATTTGACAGTTTTTAATGTAGAAATTTTGGTTATCTACTGGGGTTTTTTTTTGGTTTTTTTTTTTTTTTAATGGGCTATATTGATGAATGTTCAAATGGCAACCTGACTCTTCTGTCCTTCCTTTTAAAAATGGCATAGAGAAGGCAGAGGAAAAAAAGTACTGAGTGAATAGTTTAGGCAAATGTTTTATGATTGCTTTGGTGAATAACTTCAAATTATCACCTTCTCAGACTTCAAAATTTTCATGAGGACTCAGAATTGCTACAGCACATTAAATGCTGATTATATATGCAGTGTATTAAAGCTTGATTTCTTTTTGCTCTAGAAGACATTGTACTAACACAACTGGAAATGTTTTAGGTTGGTAATCTTTGATAGTTAGTAATATCCTTACTATTATGATGAATTAGATTGCATTTCCACTACTCAGCATAAAATTTTCTGATCATGTCATAAGATTTTCTGAGTTTTACTATATTACTGAATCTAGCATTACTTGGAATATTTCAGTAATGTTTCTACAGACATTTAAAGAGGGTGATGCATTTAATATATTGTGCTCCCTTTTCATAATTTTCCCTTATTAATACTCATTGAGTCACTCAAAAGGCAGACTCCAAGCAAATTTGTCGGTCAAATTTTCACATATGTTACAAAGTTACATAGAGTTTAAAGAACTGCAAGCAAGTAGTAAAAGTCAGCTGGTGATAGGAATATGGACATTAAAAGTTGTGACTAGGGAAATTATTTTTCTTTCCACTTTTACTAGTAGACTAGAAAATACTAGACTTCTTACCCAAAAGCTAAGGTATCATGGAGAAGGATGTTTCAGACTTTTCTATTGTGCCAATGGGCATCTGTTACAAATTTCAGTGAAGTCAGAGAAGTTTCTTGGTCTTTTTTAGGTTTTCTAAGCTTCCTTCCTTATGATTTTCTTAGGCTAGGAGCTGTGTATGCTTTTTTTTTTAATCTGTGTTAGATAAAAGAGATAGATTTTTTTTTTTGTTTCACCGTGAATGAAGTCTGGAATAAAGAAACTGAACAGGAAAAAACCCAAATATGTTGGCAGTAATGTGGAAAACAGTCAGCAGGTAATAAAATTGAGCTATCAATTTTATAATTTTACTCCACAAAAGTGGAAGAAATGTGCACGTTTTTCAGTTACTCTCAGATTATATTGGACTCAAGGAAATTACATGGGAAACAAAGCAATTATTAATCTATAAAATGATGGAAAAAAAGCAGAAATGTGTTGATATTTGTGTTCATCCTAGAGCTGAACAGTTTTTGATCACTGCTAAGAGTTAAAGGTAGTTGAGGAGAAAGAGTACTGGAAAAGTTCAAATACTTCTACAACTGACAGTCTACAACATGATGTAGCAGTAAGAAAAATGTGTTTGTTGTGTTGCTGGACCTTCATCTTAGCATCCTCACTCCTTTGGTGACCCAGATGAAGTGTTAACAGAATATATAGATCATCCAGTAAACGTGTGAGAAGCCACACTGCATCTGTCACTGTCACTGAAAGCAAGTGCTGAAGGAAAAGGGTGGGGGTGAGGACTTGTCTTGCGGGCAGGCTCTGGATGAGGAGTGAGGCAGCCTTGCCACGGTGCTGGCAGCCGCTCGGGAGGTTTGTTCCTCAGCTGCACACAGCTTTTCCTATCACAGCAGTGACAGCCAGCTGACTCAATACAGACATCACAGAGCTGATAGATATTAGCTTTGCAAAAGCGTGCTCCAAAATTCAGTGACCGTTAAAAAAATTAAAAAAAAAACCAACCAAACAAAAAAAACCCAGGAAGAATTTGTTGGAAGAGAGATTGCAGTTATCACAGGTATCAGAACGGGACATTTTGAAAAGTCTATCTGTGTCTCAAGACATATGTGATTAGATGATGTGATTAGATGTGATGATTAGATGATTTAGATGAATTTATTATTAATAATTGCACTTTCTTTTATAGTCTAAAAATCCAAAGATACTCAGTTTCTTGATAATTGTATATTAAGTGCTATTAGAATACACTGGTTTTCTGCAATTGTCAACAGTGGAAAAGGATTTATTAATTTCATTAATTTTTATAGTATAACTAACTGTAACAAACAGTGGTTTTGTATAAGATTCATCTATTGCTTTATATTATGAAATACCTAATATGTTACCAAAGTTCATCCAAGTATTTTAGTTGTGCATCTTTTAAAAACACAATGGTTTATTTTTTCAGACATAGTAAAAATCCTTGTCCCCTCTGGAACTAATTCTGACACTGGATGTGAAAAAAAATATTTCTTCAGAAGAATGCCTTATTCTCAGATAAAACTTTCTTAAACTCAAATTTTAAACAAACAAAAAAAATCCTGGAATGATGACATCACAAGAGACATTAAAAGTGTCAATCCTTATTAAATTGAGCTTATTCTGAAGCTGATAGAAATGGGATATTACTCTTACCAATAAAGGTAATGATTTTTACCATAGGATTTTGTCCCACAAAATCTGTTTGATTGTAAATACTTGAAAGTAGAATAAATACATGTAGAGAAACCTCAATCTGAAATATTTACCATAGCAGACAGCTAAGAGAAGTTACTCAGAAGAGCAATCCCAGAGTTTTGCTCCATATAATTTTATAGGTAATAGGTATATTTTTTACTGTCTGTTTGGGGAGCCTGCAAAGTCTGGGTTGTTCAGAAAGGTGCATAAAATTGAGTAACATGAAACTCCTGATTAAAAAAAAAAGTAAAGAACGCAATTAAACAATGGTATTATGGAAGTCACAGACATCTCAAAGTGTTTGATATAGCAAGGAAAAAATTGAAAGGTCACTAATATAAATCAGTAAATTTGAATGGTCTTTTAAAATTCTGAGTTATATTCATGAATGGTTCTAAAAATCATAAGAGTCCTAGAGTCCTAGAATAGTCTGGGCAGAAAGAGTACCTTAAAAGTCATCTACTCCAGCTGACCTGCAATGAGCAGGGACAGGGCATCCACTATTTCTCTGTGCAACCTGTGCCAGTGTTCTACCACTCTCTCCATAAAAAAACAACAACCAAAAAAAAAAAAAAAAACCTTCCTTATATTTTATTTATATTATTGTATTATATTAACTTATCTTTTAGTTTAAAACCAATATCTCTAGTGCTGTCACAATAGGCCCTGCTAACATGTCTGTCCCAGTCTTTCGTATAGGCCACCTTAAGTACTGAAGGGATACAATTAGGTCACACTAATGCCTTCTCAAGGCTGAAAGATCCCAATTCTCTTAACATGTCCTTGTAGGAGAGATGCTTCAGCCTCCTGATTGTCTTTACAGTCATCCTCTGGAAATGCTCCAGTAGGTCCATGTCCTTCTAGTGCTGGGGCCCTCAGAGCTGGATGCAGCACTGGAGGCAGGGTCTCACCAGAGCAGAACAGAGGGACAGAATCCCCTCTCTGGCACTGCTGGCCACGCTGCTTTGGATGCAGCCCAGGACACTTTTGCCTTTCTGGGCTGTGAATGCACATTGCCGAGTCATGCCCCGTCTCTCCCATTTTCATCCTCAAGTTCTTCTTGGCAGGGCTGCTCTTCATCTCTTAATCCCCCAGCCCCTTCTGATACTAGGGATTATCCCAGTCCAGGAGCAGCACATTGATAAATCTCAAGAGATTCCCATGTGCCCACTTCTCAAGCTTGTCCAGGTCCTTCTGGATGGCATTGCTTCCTTCAGGCTTGTTACCTGCAGCACTCAGCTTGGTGTCATCTGCAAACGTGGTGAGGCTGTGCTCTATCCCACTGCCAATGCTGCTGATGAAGGCATCATCTGTTTCAGTCCCAGTACAGACACCACTTGTCACTGATGTACATTGGGACATTGCAACATTAACCACTATGCCCTGGATATGACCATACAGCCAATTCCTATCCACCAAGCAGTCAGTATTCAACAATAACTGCTGATTCTTCAGTCCTGAGGTGAACTGATATTTTTAATCTTCCTTCCCCAAACCAAAGAATTGTCTCTTAAAATTTTGTTCATGTCTTGCAAATTAAATTTAAATAAGAACATTTTCCATGAGTAAAGAATTGTTATTACATTGCACTAGTGGATCAGAAGGTACTCCTGCAGGAACCCTTTTCATTTACATGTCAAGAAAGAGTATTCCAATTTTTCTCATGTATTCCAATGGCTTGTCATAGCTAACCCTGTCAGAGTTATTATATATTTGGACTTAGTCCTAGAAGTAATGTTTTATAATCTTGCAGGCAATGCTGAAGAGTCCTACTGCACTTTTATTGCTTTCATGTCTTCGTTGTAGCTAATACTTTTTGTCTTCACCCCTACTGAAAAGTGCATTGCTCTGACAATGACAGTAAAAACAGACATTGGGGTGTCAGCGTTGTGAATATGTACACTGTCTCATTAGCTGCAACACAATCCTTAGCATTTCTTCTGTCATTTATTTTACATGCCCTCAAAGTAACCTGGGTAGAGGCTAAATTCTTTACACCTCGTGAACAGTGTGCATAAAAGAGTGGCTGCTGTCCACACATTGCAGTCAACAGGAGAGGCCGAGAAAGTGGAGTTGAGACACAATGCCCCTCTGACCCAAATCACAAAACAAGCACAGCTAAACTAACATCATAATTTGTGCCACTAGAGGTCACAGCAAACTTACAAGCTGCCCAAAGCAAAAGGAAATCAGAGAAATAAATTTCAGAGACAATTATTTTCATACTCTCTTTTCAGGACAGCACTGCTACTTGCAGACAATTTATAATAGGTTTGCTGCCATAGCCTCAGACTGATCATGTTGGGAGAAAATGAACAAAGAAAGATGTACACACCTTCTATTTCAGAAATAGAATGCCTAATTGCAATGAGAAAAATGTTAGTGTTAATTGGGATGCTTTGGTATTTGGCCTTTATTATGCAACTTGAATAAGTCAGAACTATAATGGAAAAATTGATCAAAAGACGGTTTTCTTCATGTCTCTATAACAACTTTAATTTTGACTTTAACTTAACTCTGGCTTTACTATAATTAAATGTGACCAGGCTGTTTTTCTGTAATATTTGAGTTTAATTATTATGGAAATCTGATGCAAGATACAACCATTCTAGGTACTTTAAGATAGACTTTAAAAAAAAAAGAAAAAAAAGTGTTCTATTAAAAAGTGAACCTTTAAGTTCAATTGTTTCTAGTCTTTGTTTTCTGCCATTCCTTCATGCAGTCTGGCAGGACCTGCAATAAATTAATAATATGTTTTCAGTTAATGGAAGCTCAGTATTTGAAAACTGACTTCATTTTTCCTTTGAATCACAAAACAATCTGGGATGGAGCTGGTTAACACTCCGTTTCTACTGCACACCAAAATTTCAATGTGAGCAGAAGTTACAAGACGAAAATATTGTACCTTGAGAAGAGAGAAATTTTTTCTGTGGAGCAGAAGCAAAGTCCTGCTCTTGAGGTTGCCTAACTTGCCCTTAAGGCCACAAATTTAGAGAGGTCTGAGTACTGTGCAGTACCACAGAAAAGTCACTGGACAAATGAAAGAACCCTAGCATAGGAGATGTGCTTGACAATCTTATAAAAACTATCTCCTCTATAGAGAATTAGGCTTTGTTTTATTTGGCACTTTAAATTTGTTATTAATATTAATTTCAGTAAACCCTTATTGTCTGCCTTACCCTTGATTGCTAAATATCAGGCTTTCTTCTTCTTCTTCACACCGAGTAGATTTTAGCTGTCAGATAAAAAACCAGGAGAAGACCCCTCACACATTCAAAATATGTAAATATTTTATACAGAGATCAATATAAAATAGTAATCAATCAGTCTAGAGTAAGGGAAAGCCAAAGATGATAAACCTCCCACCCCCCACTGATTTTTTAGAACAGGGTATTTTTCATTCTTTTGTGTCCAACCTTTTTTTTATTGAGGAGAAAAACAGTTGACTTCCTCAGAAAGGGAATTATTTCCTTTTCTGATTTGACAAAATGAGAAGAGTAAGAATTTTAAAGAAGGTGGAACTTGGAGATATAAAGTTCTGCTGCTTGTTCAAAATTTAGAATAGTATGTGGGCTGACACTGATTGACAGGATTTTTGTTTCATCTGGTGAATTTGCAACTTTCAAAACTGCTAAAGTTAAAGGAAGAATAGAAATGCATTCCCACAGAGATATTAACATGGGATGAATGAGGCAGATTCTTTTAGGAGCTATCTACATGTTTTTTCTTCTATGCATGTGAGCTTTTTGCAAAGAATTGTAGCTCATTCCAAAACATGTATATAAGCTTCCCCCTTCCACTTGCTTCTTCTGAACCCTTTCCCTCACATATATCCTATATATGCAAATGCACTCACACATGTTAAACCCACATCTGCATTTCTGAGTTAGGTATTCATAAAGTAACTCTCACTGAGTGCAGAAACAAATCCAGATTGTTTGTAAACCCAAACAAATGACACTCAAAAAGTCTTATGCCGGGGAATTCTGCTTCATCCACATTTTGCTTACAGAATAATTTCCTTTTATTTTTCTTCAATTTGGATCTTACTATCTTAATACAATAAATTCTACTATTAGATGAGAGACAGAAAACCAATTCTCTTCAATCTATTTTTTATTTAGGATTCAGCTCTTTTACAGGTAGAAAAGTACAGTCCACTCTGCCATTCCCAGTGAGAAAATATTCCATATCTTTGATCATTGTTCTTGCCCTGAATTTACCTCTCTAAGCTTTTGCACAAGTTTTGAGATGGAACAAAGCTACACAAATTTTTCAGGAGGCAGGTAAATGAGGGATTTATTATAAGGCATAATTACATTCCTTTTTTCCCTCTGTCTTATGAAATACTTCATAGGATTTGATTTGGATGTTTTGATTGATGTTAAACAGTAAGCTGACATTTCTGACAGAGCTCTATTTTATAATCACATTTCCAAGGTGGTCTCAGAGTTTACTTTTTCTTCATGAAGTAAATACATTTTTCCCCAGATAGAATTTCTTCATATATGATGACTTTTACTTGAAATTTTATTGTGTAGCCATTCACTTTATAAGTCTCTCACCTGAAGTTATTCTCATTTGTTCTTGTCCATTCTGTTCTGAAAAAAAATAATTTTAGTAGAACACTTCTTCTGTTCCTCACCCTCTTTTCCAAATGTTAAGCACAACAAACCAAAGTGAAAATTGCCCAGTGGCCCTTCTCCACTCCTGCACTTTACTTCCCTACCTCCTAATCAATTATTTATCTGTACAGTGGCATTCCTTTTATAAGAGGGCTGTTTAGTTCCTTTCAAAACCTTTTGTGAGCGAGTTGTGAAGGCATTTTAGAAAAAACAGGTAGATTGCATGAAATGGATGTTCTTTGATCCTGTATCTGTTGGACCCCCTCAGAGAATTCTAGTAGGTCTGTAAGGGTGACTTCATTTTATGAAAGTCATGATGTTTCCTCTATGGCCATTTTCATAGCACCTCTTAAAGATGTCAAGCCAGTTGATACACGTCTCTCATACCAAATCTAGGGTTTAATTTAATCTCTTTCACCTTAATATTTCCTAAAAAAGTAATTGCTGTTTTCTCATACTCTGATATTCTCACTATGTGTATTATACTTGTTCAGTCCAAATAGGATAATTAAGGTTCTTTTATACAGTTAAAGTTTCTTCTTTATGATTGAAGTCTCTTTGATCTGCCTATAGTAGAAACTGTTGCCCTTTTCACATGGGCAGAAAAGAAGAGTCAGTATTGAACCTTTCCCATTTAAGCTCAGAAAATATCATCCATATGGATTTTGACTTGCTTGTTCAGTTAGTCTGCTCACTGAACTTGATTTTAAAATGCAACAATCAAATACGTAATGTATTTCTAAACTGTGTTTAGACATATAGTTTAACACGCTATCCCTTATGTCTTTAAGCAGGACATTTGTTCAGATCACCAAGCTGTGGGCTCAGTGAAGAAGAGAAAAATGGATTTTGTGATGATTATTGCTTAAACTGTCTTTACGATATAACAATTCAGTCATCGCATTTATCACAGAGAATTAGAAAACAAGCATTACTTACCATAGAAAACCCTCACCTTGTTCTCCAGTTACACATATCGCCTAACTAAGAACAAGTCTTGAAGCAAAGGTGGATTTACTTTTTTGGTGAAAGTAGGCTTATTTTGTTGATGAAGCTGTGCTATTAAAACTATCAGACTGGTGGACCCAAAATAAAATTTGTGATCAAGTGATGTTTTTTTCAGAGCATTTAGCCAGCAAAAGCCCTAGATTACAGCATTTGGTTGCAGTGCTTGCTTACATATATTGCACTTTGAATTACCCCATGGCTGATGAGAGCAAGATGTATAAGCACTCCTTGAAGCAAGCAAGTTTTTCTGTTTACAGCATAGAGACTGTCATCAGTGTGCCAGAGTCAGGTTCTCTGTTTTTTGCTTCCCTTTCTTTGCTGTGTTTTGAAATGACGGGGGCCGCTTTTCTTATGCATGATACTATAATCTGTGTTGTCTTTGTACCCTAATTTTGCTCTGAATACATTTTCTAAATAGGGCCCTGTGGGGGACTTATCTAAGGGGAGGCTTGTTTTGTGCATTTTGAATGATTTTACTTATGCCTAATATGCTCAGAACAGACAAAGTAACATTGCCTTCAATACATCCAGTAGCAAACTTTTACTTGCTGACATAATTGACACAAATAGAGGCAGCAATGGTTTCTAAAGCACCTAAGTTTCCAAGAGGGTATTCTGTGTTTGCTTTCCCTTTAGACTTTGTCTAAACTCCCTGTTAATATCTGTTGAAAATTTTTTCTATCATCATCAATTAAATTCAAGTTTAGCCTCCAATTTCCTGTTGTGTTTTTCAAAACCTATCATGTTTCACTTGCCCATTTAGCAAAAGAATGCACCATATACATGCCCAGATTCTTTGCATCTATTTCTTTATTACCAGAATGTAATGCAAATAGTACTCATGACATTTGTTGTTGTACACAATATAATACATTTGATGGCTCAGAATTTTTAATGCATTGGTTTTGCTGTTTAGAAAACAAAATTTATGCTAAAAGAAATGTGTCATTTTATTAGTTTTGTCATAGAGGGACAAAAGTATCATAATGTGATCTTGAGGTGGACTTTTCCTTGTCTGGCACCAACAGTTTCATAGAAATAGCTGATGTTGCAGAACCTAGAACACTTGTTTCTGTCCAGCATCTATGCCAGACATCTCTCATATTCTTCTGTACACACATTTCTAGCATTCTCTTCTGGTCCTCCTTTAATTTAAAACTTTATTCATACTCATATTCTGAATGGTCCAATGATAATGTGTTGATGTTTATCAAATTCATTGTCTCTTACATGACAATCTCTGCAGAAGAAATTGCTTCAGAAATTGCTTTTAGATGGTACTGATTTTCTTTGTGTATCTCTCCCCTTGGGTGATCAAACATTACAGATGCTGTGAATTAATTTGGTGCTCTGCTGTGTGTACAACCACTGTGATACCACAGCACTGCTTTAACATTATTTTTTCTTCAGCACAGCGTGAATGGAAAAATCCAAACTATTTTTAAAAACCTCAGGAAGAGAGTAGGAATAAAAACATGCATTACATATGAATCATGTGTTCTTACAAAGATAACTTTCCTTGAAGTTGAGGAAAGCTAAAGGGAGGGACTTTAAAGATTTTTTCCCTGTTAAAGTTGCTGGACTAGTCTTGAGGTACTAATTCAAGCTAAATATTTCTATACATCAAAAACTGTGGGCAATAGTAATATGAAGAATAAAATTATAATTAAGGCAGCTCTGTATGAGCTGATCTGTTTTCAAGCATTCACCTAGCATATATTAATGCTAGGCTATGTAGTGCTGCATGAAAATTGCACAGCCTCATTTTGAATGAGTTTCTACCTCTAAACCCAGGAGCAGGAAGGCATGGTCATGGTCATCTTGCTTCCACCACCTACATGCTCACAACCACTGCTGAGGAATGTCTTTGTGATAATGCATTGCTGATTGTGTCCTTTTTTATTGGAGGTAGAAGTGCGAGTTATGACCTTCCTGGCATTTCTCTGCCTTACTACAGATCACAATCTATTCTGTTTAATCTCTCTCTTTCCTTTAACTTCCTGCACTTTGTCCTCACTCTAGTGATGAAGGCTGCCATCGGCCTCTGCACATGAAAGAGATTATAAGAAGGAATGAACCCCCTGAAGATATTACTTTTACACTTCCAAAGTGAGGATGTGCTGGCATTCATGCCTAGTCTTTGGTTCACCCCTGTCTTAAATTTGATGGAATCCTCCTCAACTGATTGATTGCCTTTAAAATTTGAATTTTCTCCTCTGAGTCATAAACTGTGAGCACCGTCTAAGGGCAAAGTTTCTCCAAACATTTAAAGATGCATAGACACTTAGATGTGTATATATATTCTTGGTCTTTCCAGACTAATGGCAGACCAACCAATTCCCAGAGTACATCAAATCAAAACATAAATATAAAGGGCAGCTCATAGCTGCATCAAGATAGAATGGAATCTGCTTTATTTTGTGTCATCTTCGAGGGTTTCCATAATGAACTGCCACCTTCATTGTCCCAATTTTTTCTCAAAATGTTCAAAATTAAAGGTACATTTCAATATTCAGTGAACTACAGTGTTCCATTTAAAGTCTCAAGGTCTCAGAGATTAAGACATCATTTCTGCATGACTCATGTAATTCTAAGTAAGTAAGAATACTTTTGACACACTATGATAAAACACAAAAAAAAAATACATTCTCAAAAAATATATATGACTAAGTCTGACTACAGTCATATCAAGAATAAAAATTAACAGGAATGTATTAAATATGCTTGCCCTGAAGGAAATCCTTATTGCTAGATTTTTTTCAAGAGGATTTTCTGTTTGTATTTGATAAGAAGATGGTAAAGCTATGCAATCTTTTCCAAGAATTTCCTCTCTATACACTCAAGAGCCATATCGAAAATTGGCAAGTCTATGCTTTAATGCTTTGTTAAACCTGTATCAAAATCAGAACCTCTCTCATATGTGTAATACACTCCCCTTTGCCCTGAGGAGAAAAAAATTAAACAAGACTCTATGCATTTAGATTTTTGCTTGTTTTAAATTTTCAGTACTAATAATTGTCTACACTTCTCTGTTCATTTGTCCTTTATGAGTCTGACTTGACTGAAACATTGTTCCCTCCGTTCTTGTTCCTTTAAGTTAAAGATGGATCAGCACTATTCTTAAATTTTTGAATACTCTATTCTATTGCTTATTTTTCATGTCAGAAAGACAAAATGCTTATAGATCAAGAATTTTTTTAAAACCGTCTTGTTCATTTCTGATCAGGTTTCGAAGATTTCTTTTGTCAAAAGGCATGAAAGAATCACTAATTTTTTGTTGTTGTTTTCTACCCTGATCTACATATGCCACCCTTCCAACTTCTTCTTCTCCTCTGTTTTTACTCTGCAGAAGCAGTACCAGATCCTGTTACGCAGCAGTCTCAATCACCAGTATCTCTATAACTTGCATGTCTCAAATAGAACCAAGAGCGACAATGTACATCAGAGGAAGCTCAAAAATTAGAAAGGATACGTTTGCAATGTCTGGTTTTAATTCAGCGTTTTAGTCTGTTTTAATTTAATCAGCTCCACCTGCTTACTTTTCTTAGCTTTAGTACATTAACTTACTTTCTCAAATATCCTAGAAGTGTGACTTATCTCAAATTTTGAATCACAGCAATATTGAAAATCATGATTTTGCAAACATCCCTTAAAAAGAAAATGAAGAAAATCTCTTCAAACTTGCACTGAATTCTCAGGGAATAGTGCTGAAATATTTATACCTGCATTTTCCCTGTATCAATCAATAGGGTTTTTCTAACAAAACATAGGCTTTATTCAGTAAATATTGCTGTCTTTACTACCTAAGACACCAAAAAATTAAAATAACCTGTTAGGAGTTGCTGGTCATAATTGCCAAATAAATGGAGCATAAATAACTACTACATTTTTGCCAGTTAACTGCCTGCTACAATAATTTAAGATACACAATAAATACACTGTGCCAAGAGCACCATTTTTTGTGAAACACTGTGGAGAAGAGGACTTACTAAAGGCAATAGATAAACTCATGTCAGGTTTTTTAAGGTATAGATATTTAAATTAATTGTCTTGTCCTCATGAAGACTTTTAATCAAATCTGTTACTCTCCTCTTCTAATGGGAGGAAAATCCCAAACTTTTGGGGTTCGTACTTTACTTGTCTTTTGGTCTTCCCCAGAACTTTTCATGGCAGCTTAAAAAGGTGATTTACTTTTCCATTGAATCCCCATGATTTATTTTTAGCTTGGATTGAGTTTTGGATTGAGTTTTTTCTTAGCCTGTAGATTTGCTCTAGGAAAAAAAAAAGGCAGCTTGGATTACCTTTGATTATTTTTTAAAACTTTTTTTATCAGCTAGTTCTACTTTTCTTACATCATAGATCATATTAAGAAAAACCTCACAGCTATTGTAGATTAAAATCTAAAATCATATGCCAGAAAAAAAATCAAGACATTTCTGTCTTTTTCCATATAATTTATTGTTCTGCAATATTGTAGATCTTATTGTAGAACTAATTTTGCTCTTGTCATATCTTAGGAACAAATTGGATTTGGGAAAGTATTTGAAATAATTTTACATAACACATTTCTATTTCTTTTTTTCTTCAAACAGTAAAAGTATAAAAACTAGGACTATTTTTTTCTCTTTTCAAGATCTTTTGCTTCTTCTGAAAACTATTCTTGAGTGAAGGCATAAAGGATATTATTAACATGGTATTTTTTGACAGTGAATACACTGTATCATTAACACATTATCAAAAACATCTGCCTAGAAGTTTTTAAAGAGTTAAAGAAGTAAAGTTCAAAGTACATGGATTTTTTGGTATTTTATTTCATTTTCCTAATTCTTTAAGAGTTCAGAATGGAAATATTTGCATTTAAAAATATAAAATTACTTTTGAGACTCTAATGTCTTATATTTTCACAACACTTTCAATTTTTTTTCTTGGAAAATATATATTTGCTAATCAAGCCAATTTGAAATACATTTTGAAAAATCTTTTTGTAGATTGTTTACCCAACTGCCAAGATGAAATTAAAGTTTGAAATTTTTGAAAAGTTGAAAGTTTTTATTTCAGTTTGAAATAAAAAGCTCAGTTTATACACTTGGAAAAATGAAGTGTATTATAGGAAGCGACCTAGGTGAGTTTTTCTGAATTATCAGAGCTCAGTCCTTGGTCTCTATTTTTTTTCACCCTGTAACCTGATATTATAGCTGTGTTTGTAGATTGGTGTCACTTCTCACTTTTTGCTTATGACTGTTCTGTGCAACAACCTGGACCCATTTTTGTGGTACATATAAAGTAATGTAGCTCCACCCATTTCACTGCACATTAAATGATACATAAGGATTTTCTTCCATGTGTCCATTTATTCATGATCCTCTTTGCTTCCTTATTTGCACTTTGAATGTACTGGAAAAGTCAAGCAGGGGACATTTTCAAAAAGTCAAAAATTTGATGAATATATAATAACAGTAATTCTTTCATTACATCATCACCAGTCATGTTCATATTTTATTTTGTTATCAGAGACTTAATCAATTCTCCCATTCAGAAAACATGTACATATTGAAGTCCACTCTCCCTCCATTTTATTTTCCTGGTGTAATCTCCACAAATAACGAAGAATCACAGGGTCATTTGGGTAGAAAAATAAGTTTGTGATTATCAGGTCTAATCATAAATCCAGCACTGCCAAGTCCACACTAAACTGCATCCCTAATAGCCACATCTATGTGTCCTTTTTAATACTTTCAGGAATGGTGACTCCACCACTTCCCTGGGCATCCTGTTCCAATGCTCAGCAAACATTTTTGTGTGGATTTTTTTTCTACTATTCAATCTAAACCTTCCCTTGAGCAACTAGACGTCATTTCCTCTTGTCCTCTAGCTTGTTACCTGGGAGAAAAGACCAAAACCCACCTTTGCATAGTTTTCTTTCAGGTACATAATAAATAATAATAATAGTTGTATATAATAGTAATAAAAATAAAAATAAAAATAAAAATAAAAATAAATAATAATAATAATAATAATAATTATTATATCCTCCTTTCCTCCAGGCTAAATAACCCCAGCTCCTTCAGCTGCTCCTCGTAAGACTTGTGCTCCACATCCTTCACCAGCTCTGCTGCCCTCCTCCAGAAAAGCTCCAGCACATCAACACCTTTCTTTCAGTGAGGGACCCAAAATGAACGAACACAGGATTTGAGGTGTGGCCTCACCCTACTAAAAAAAGCTAGTGAATGTAATGCAGACATTCTTTAGTTTGGTCTAGATAGTTTACAGAAACAGGTTAAAACTGAAGATTAATTCTAAATTTGATCCGCATATGCAAATTTGGTAGTTACTCTCAACTAATTTAAGAATATTGGGAAAATTGAGGAACGAATAACCACTATGACTCTTTGACTTTCTCTAATGTTCTTTACAAATCAATTATCAAGCCTCTAAGAAAAAATTTTGTCCTAAATGTTGATGTGCAAGATAAAAATTTATCATGAATGCACTTTAGCTAAATAGAATCAGGGAAGGAATGATGCCAAGAAAGAATAGTGGAAAATTTTCCTGAGATTTCCTGAGATCTTTTTAAACTGGGTAAGAATTGATTTTTCGTTCAGAACATTTTTTTCTTGAACTCATTAACTTGGTAGAAAGTGAACCATGGGTCTTGAGAGTGATTTTATAGAATTGTAGTGAATATGAACAAAAACCCCACAATAAAACAGATTTTTTTCAAGAAAGATATGGCAAATTCTCTGTATTCTAAGTCAGCTTGGTGACAGTCATGAGAACACTATAGTGATAACTAAATACTAGAAGTAGAGGTGTGCATTGATATAATAAATCCTTCTGAGCAATGTAGATTGATTCCTATTAGCAGTGCACAGAATTACTTTCTTTTTGCTGTAGTTTTTGAGATTAATGAAGTAGTTTTTGTTATTACTTCAATTGTCCTGTATATCACATTTTATATCTAAGTGACTGAGTGATTAGATTCTCTGTTCAGAGTGACATTACAATACCTTGGCTATTTCTTAGAAAACTACTTTTGCTTTTTTGGTTTAGATTAGAAAAAATTCAGTTCTTTCTGTATAATTTATGCATAATAGAATATCTTGTGACAAAAGCTGTAGTAACAGGTCTTATCTATACTGTCATACAAACCTAGTTATAAATATATTAAGGAAATGAGAGCTACTGTTCATGAACCTGAAGAATGGTGATGTGAAAAGAAAAATCCAGGAGGAAACTGGCACTGGTTTTGCCCAAATGTTTGATATTTCCTTGCTATAAGAGCAATGATAGTCTGGGGTAGATCTTTCCAATAGGAAAAGTAGTACTGGGAAGCCTGGATAGCCTTAAAATTTTGGCTTGAGGTCAACTAGTTCCCCAAAGTGATTTTATAAATCAGTCTTGCTGAAGCAGATTTCAAAGACTCAGGTAGGTGTTCTGGAATACTAAAACTTCATTTTCCTAACCAACTATTTAGCTAATTGCTCTCTTTTTGTGGAGATTTTTATTTGGAATTGAGGTAATATGGGAAGTGAGCAACACCACAGAAATACAAATACTATTTAAACATTTGGGAGATAGAAAATGAGATGATGCAACAAAGTTATTTTGTAATCTCAGTTTTGGAGCTTACTTTATCTAAATTCTGTTAATAATGCAGTTCTCAGTGATCTGAATGTCATCACTGTTACTTTGATAACTAAGATTGGCAGTTCTAACAAAAAAGGTGAGAGATGCATGCTTAATGAGACTGAACTTTTCCCGTCTCTGGAGGTATTCCCCTTCAGGTCAGGACTTAGACACATGGATGGGTTAATCTAAGGGAGTTTGCATTACTTCTAATGTAATATTCATTCTCTGGATTTACTAGTGCAGAAATTATTCTTCCAGGCTTTCAATCTGGCAAACCTCATTAGTACTAAATATTTTCTAGTATGTATAGTAAAAAATAACCTTTCTTTTCATTTGCCCTCTTGATAATATAAGACAGAACAAGGTAAATACTACAGACAAAAATATCCTCCCAAAAAGTAAACTTTTCATGATGATTGCAGCTAGAATAGATACAAGACTCCTAAATTCCTCCTGTTCCTACCTGATCAATCCTGCAGCTACATCCTGGCAGAACTTTTACACATACAAGCAATTTAATCTCTCTTTTTAATTATTAGAGACAAAACAGTGACAAATGATATTATTTATCTTCCCAGTCCTGCCCTATGGTTTCCACAGTGGGCACCTTCTAGCTCTTGAGGATCTCAGCAACACATTCCCCTCCCACAACCCTTACAATCTACTTTCATGCATTTTGTAAATCACCCCTGAGTCACTGCATGCATTACTCGATTTACAGTGTCCTCAG
This sequence comes from Onychostruthus taczanowskii, assembly GCF_017590055.1. NCBI lineage: Eukaryota > Metazoa > Chordata > Aves > Passeriformes > Passeridae > Onychostruthus > Onychostruthus taczanowskii. The sequence goes on from NW_024501126.1 coordinate 9,885,777, forward strand.
TACAAACTTACTCCATGCTAATGTATTGAAAATTTTCATTGTACATTTACCTGGTTGAAGAAAACAATTTCACCAAAAATATTTTGAAAAAGCAATTAAATACATCAATTCCAATTCAGTTCTCTCTTTAACATGTATGGTTTATGTCCCTGAAATGTCTATAGTAGACAGAAGGAGATCAGAGATAAAAATCACATCTAAATCACATCTCATTTCAGACTTTCTCCATTTTAATTTTATTGACCTACAACTGCTTAAGAAGGGGTACAGATGCATATCTTTTAAAAGTCTAAGAACTTTGAGGTGAAGTATTCTCAAGTATCCTCAAGGTAAACAGTAATAGTCACAGGTACTTGGTGTCAGCTTACTGGCTTCATCTCCAGTATCCCATTGTAGCTGTGACCAGAATCCCCTGTTTAAAGCCAGACAAGAGAAGAATGGGACAGAATTTGTGAATCCGTATTGAATTGCAGAGAGAAATGTCCTTACTGATCTAAGGTAGTACCTGGCTAAATCTAAAATATGTAGTATCTGACTGGGTTTATGTTTATCTCACCTGCTGACAAATCCTTTCTCCTTCCCTCACAAAGTACTACAAGTCTATTAAAAAGGATGCAGATTAATCTTGTCTACTAATATCTTTCTGTGGGTCTTCTTTATGTATATTTTACTTTCTGATGAAATTGCAGGATACATAACAGTCCAGTGACAGTGGATAAAATTATTCAGTGCTACTAAGTGCCATATTTATTAATGTGCAAGAGTATCTTAATGCATAAGCAACGTCACAAAATTGCCTCTCCTAAGAAGTAGGGCGCCATTCACAGCATTTAAGCTTCAGCATAGGAGTAATGACACATTGACAGAACGGAGTAAATTATTTGTGTAAGTTGGGTTGCCTCAGGATGTCTCATGGGTTCTTTGAATGTAATTGTCTTATTGCATCTTCTGTTATCCTTCCTTCCTTCCTTCCTTCCTATGAGAAGTGTAGTTGTAAAAACAAAACTACCTCTGTCTTAGTGCTGACTGTGCCAGATGCTTCTTAGTTTTCCATCTGATCCCACTGGGGGGAGAAAAAAGTAAAACAGTCCTGTAAGACAGCAGTAGCCTCATTGTAGTGATGCCTTAAATTTTAGCTTTCATATTTTCCAGAGTCTGTACTGCATTAGTATACTCTGAACTTCATATAAAGTGTCAGCAAGTTCTCTTCACAGTTTAGTTAGACAAAACAATCCTTTTCCAGCCCAGGAATTAAGAACACCATTGAAGCTTTGAGTCCAAAAAGTATAAAGAGCAAATTGAGGAAAGCAATCTGGGAGGATGGGACTTCAAAACCTGAAGCTGTAATTGGACAATCAACCCCAATATGTAAATAGACCAAAACTTATAAAAGCATTAAAATTTGTGACCTATCGTCCATCTTGGGTGTAGCCCTGGCCAGGCTCTTGTACATCCCAGTGTGTATCCTTTGAAGGCCTTTTTTAATAAACACCTACTTTAACACTGTCTGGCCTCTGTTCTAGGTAGCCTCTGAAGGTATCAGTAGCTTTCCACTGTATTTATTCATTCAATTATCGTGTTATGGATTCCTTAAACTTTACTGATTTTATTTGAAAATTACAAGGATTTACACTGTCTTTATTTGTTGTGTAATGTCCTAGGGCTCGCATTATACCAAACACATTTGAGAAGAGACAGTAAAGTTCAAAGTAATAGCTGGGGCTCAAAGAAACAGCGGAGATTGTTAGAATGATAGATTTTGATAAAATCAAGGGCAAACCTAAAAAGAGTTAAGCATGATGGAAACTGCTGAAGAATGTAGACTTCAGTGTCAGCCTACAGACATATACTTGCAGTCTGTGCTGCATCTGGATTTCCAGTTGTGCCAGTTAAATAAAATGGTTCAAAAACTCAAGAATGGGCTAGAATTGTCTGCCACTGCTCAGTGCAGGAACTTCCACTCACCTGTAGAATTGTAGCTCATGTTCACTCATAAACATTTCCTTTAAACGTATCACTAAATCACCTACTGAAAATCAGTGAGTTGGTGAAGGAGAGGAAGGTAACCCTTAAGGAACAAATGCAGGAAATGATGTTATGAAGTTCCATGGAAACTGAATGTCTCCATGAGCAAAACTGGGCAAGACCTGGGCACTGCTTCCTTCATCCATTCTCAAATCTTCTCAGTTCTGGCCATCCCCCTGCCCTCCTCTCCCCTCCCTTGCCTTCTCAATTTCCCTTTATTGTCTTCATTTCTTGAGAGGGCATTTAAATATTTTTTGCATTTTCCAATGCTTCCTGACTATTGTTGAACCTGGTCATCTTTGGTGACATAGAAAAAAATCAAACTTTCTGCTTTTTGAGTCAGTATTGACTAATTTCTGTGCACACTGTATGAAATTTTCCCTGCATGTCTACATGCCAGCTCCCCATGTGTGACAGGAGGCACTCACAAATTAAAAATCTCATCTGCCCTGCTGACATCCTATTTGTGCAATATCTGTTACTGCTGAGCTTGCTGCTTTGTCTTTGTGAGCCATTATGCTCTTTGATTCCTGTTGCTAAGAAGTGGCTGTAGTAACCGAGCTGTTTATGTACTTGTGCTTTGAAAGGGAATCACAACTGTTAAAAGTCTTTATTGCTTAAATCCTCATGTGTAATATCACTCACGTCCCCTCATAATAGTGAGGATTATGGGATCTAATCATAACTCTATGGACATGAATCTCAACCTTGATATATCTTGTAGCTGAGCTGCATAATGTCTAAGAAGCACTCAGCTCCTGCTGTGCTCAACATCTAAGCAATAAGAGAAGTCTTCCCATAACTCATATTGCTATTGTTATCATTATTGATATTAAGACTTCATTATTTTAATGCTCAGGTAATGATTTTTTTTCGTTATATTGCTGCTCAATATACAGTTTCTGTCATCATGGAGTTAATGTTTTTTAATCAAATAAGGGCTTCTTTCTCTGCTGACTTTGGTATAATTAAGTAGTATATTTGTCTTGGATGTTTTACTGCAAAAATATGGCAGGCAGTCAAGTGTGCCATTTAGGAACATTAAATAATTCACTCCTCTGAAATTTTATCTAACAGCAGTCATTTTGAAACCCATTAGAATGGGCTTCATCAATAAATAAATAGCATATCAGCCAGTTTCCTATTATGCCAAAGTAACAATGTTATATTTAAAAGTGTTCAGATATATCTGCTTTCTGAATTTCATACATCAGAGATCTTTATGCTTCTCCATAACCTAGCCTGCATTTTAATTTATTACATTTCTTAAAAACAGAGTAGTTTTCCTATGCTTTGTCATTGCAGACTCTTCCTTGACTGTTAGAACTATACAGATGCCATTTCCAAATAGTCTTTTTCATTAAAATCATTATTGGGGAAGACAAAAATCTAACTATCATGGAGCCCCAGACAAATTTGAAAGGTTAGCCAGTCCAGTCCTTCTTCACTAGCAGGAGCTTTTAATAAATTTTCACTGGTTCTCCTTTCAATTATGTATTTTATCCTGAATCTTTACTGGAGCCAAACTGGACTTTTCAGCAGCCTGCGCTTGTCCTCACACAGACACACAGACACACAGACACGATTTGAACCAGAGTTTCAGAAGTTGTAAAAGAGCTGTATGTATTCTGATCAGGACCACAGCCTGGGTGTCTGGAGCCTAAGCCTCCAGGATATGCTGTGGCATTTGTATGCCCTTGGTCAGCATGCTTCTTGGAAAGGGAATGACAGTGCCAGACACAGCACTTCCCCACCCACCTACCTACCATTCAGTTTCTCTCTGCTTTGCCTATCAATACAGTATTAGTTGTAAGAGAATCTAAGTGGGAGCTGGATAGCCTATCTCTTTTTTTTGCACTGGAAAATTATTTAATCTGGGTTGAGGTAAGGTGGCAGCTCTCCTTTACTGGAATCAAATAAGGGAATGAGGAGTATGTGACCACTAGTCCTGAGCTGAACACATATTGTCAGAAATTTAGATATGATCAGAGGAGGAAAAAACTGAATTGTCTACTAAATACTTGTCTTCTGCATTGTGCTTCACCAGGAGATGTCCAGTTCTAGGGTATTACTTTGCAAGTATATTCAGCATGAAGTTGGAAATCAATGGTGAACAGAAACCTCTATTGAAAGTACAGTGAGAATTCGTAAGGTAAAAAGGCAGAGAGTAAACTTTGATCAAAATCTGCACTTCTCTACCCTATCAAAATGATATGCTGTACTGGTCCTTTTGAAAATTAAGTTCCTTTACTTCTGTCCTTAAAAATGGTGGCTCATGAAAAATACAACATTCCTTTGAAAACAAGAATAAGGTTTTGGCACCTATGACACAAAATCTTGCATTCCTGCATTAAGTCCTAGAAAACTGAAATATGCTGAATGTTCTTCCTTTCCCAAATATGCTGCTAGGTTTCCAGAAGCTGGTTGTAGATTTCTGGGACTCGTACATTTTTGTAGAAAATTGAATAACAATTTTTAAAGTTTGTAACAGTGTCTTTGAAGTAAAGCAATACTCTGAACATTACAAACTGACAAGAACAAATGGGTTGTCACAGTTTTTATTAGCCTTTCTCCTTGACAGCACATCTCACTGACTGTTAGGCAACCTCCAAAATAATTTTGTGCATGATCTGAGATGTGATAAACTATCTCTCCCTGTTACTGGTGTTCTCTCTCTGCTCAGAAGGGTGGTATTAAATCAGATGGAATCTGAAAGGCAGGTTATTCTTTAGCAGTACTAACACTCAGTGTGTCAAACAGTGCAAATCATGAGTTATGAAGAAGAGTATAACCAGAGGGAGTAAAAAACATATGCAAGGGAGAGAAAATTTGTTGATCAGTCAGTAAAATCTCACGCAGCTGCTGGTGGTTTGTTCCTGTGGAGCTACTGAAAAGGGTGTGAACTCTGAAGAAAATGGCAATTATGCATTGAATGATGTTTTAAAGTAAAAAAAATGTATAGAGCATTCAAGCTTTTTACTAGAGACAGCCTGATATACATTGGCTATACATAGATATATATTGTAACTTAATGACCAGTCATCTCTATTGCTGTAAATCAAGTTCTTTTCAGACTCAAATTGATTGCCTTCTTTGGGGGAAAGTGGGGGGAGGAAATCAATTTCAGGGAAACTGATTTATTTCCTGTCTTCTATTTTTTGGATGGTGGTAACATTTCTTCCTAAGACTTTGCAATTTTATTCTCCACTTGTATAAACTAAAAATAAGGCATTGCCTTCCTGATTTTCAGAAAGAAGATTTGAAAATGATCTGCAAGTTACCACAATGTGCTGGTTATTTTGAAATTGGCCACGCTTTACTCCTACACTGAAGTCTGTGATTAGTGCTGCTTTTGCCATGGCTGTGCCATCCTTGCTGTGTTGGTAAATCCCTTTAGACATACGTGGAATATACCAATCAATGTCACTCTGCTAATGTGGTTTATACCAGCTTTCACAGTGATATACATTAAACCAACAATCTGCCTCACTTGTAAGCTTATCTGTTTACACATAAGCATGTTTTCCAGACTTAGCATGCATGAACTTCTCACATCTGCAGTAGATGAGTTTCATATCATCAGAATTTCATACTGCAGAGAGCACATTGCACAAATAGTCTTTGAGTAACTAGGACTCATTCTATCTGATGGATTGGGGCAGTAAATCCAGTGTTGTCGCTTCTGAACTCCTGGAAGGAGCAGAAACACACAGTTTATGGTCACAAGTATTTGCATCAGCGAATCTAATCCATACTTCTGTAGCTGATAAGCTGTGATATATCACAGTTTGCTATTTTTTTCTTGTTTAAACAACATTCAGTTATGAGATCATATTATCAATAATTTTGTTAGGAAAGTAGGGTTTTTTCTTCCTTAATTAATATTGACAATGCGATACGCTGTGCCATTGATTTTTGCAAAGATCTCCAAAAAAGAGTTTGTGTTAAAATAGTTCCATATGACTGAAAAAACTTCCCAGCTGCAATGAAAAAGGATGAATGGAATTTGATGGACATGATTATTTTTAAATGTTTTTTTTTAATCTAAAATTTTATTTTTCTTATAATAGTCCTAGGGATGCCAGTTGTAAATAGAACTAGTCTAACCTACTAAAATATGGTTCTTACAGGTAAAACTCTTTCCTGTTATGGCATTATTTTATTTTCACATTAACAAAAAGATCACAGAAATATTGTAAATGCAACAGTGATTGAAAATGCAAACATAATCAAAACATGATTTTTTTATGGTCCATTATAGCTAAATTTCTTTCCATGTTACCTTATAAAAACAGACAAAAGAAAATTAATCTTACTTTACTGTTTCTTATGGTTAAGCAATTAATTAGAAATATCCATAAAATTCTAGACATCTAAATAAATCTTTTCAATGCAAACCCATTTATTTTCCCAGTCTCTGTGACTGTAATATGTACTGGAGTGGTATGGAAATGTGCATGATTTCCTAAATACTTCTGTTGCCTCTCTTCCTGTCCTGATGTGTTCAACAGGAAATGACAAATCTTGTTTTAAAATTTATCTCATTTAATATCATATTTGTTTGAAGATCAGTGTATACATGTTAACTATAAACATATATTCCCTGTAAGATCCAAATTTTCTATAATATTAACTTTTTCTTTGAGCTGTGTAGGCAAATCAGCAAAATACCAGTTACTCAGGAGAAAATTTTGAGGGAAAATAAAATCTTCAAATTTCAAAAGCGATAATTCTCATGTGCAATAATACAATATTCCCATACTGAAAGTTTTAGACAGCCTGATCCTACAAATCTGGCAAAACCAAAATTGCCAGCACACTCATATTATGCTCAGACACTCTAAATGTATCCAAAATGGAAGTTTCCCTTGGCTGTGCAGTGGCTTATGGAAAGCAGAACTGGTTGTAAAGGCAGTTAGGGACCCTGAAAGACAAGGTGGTAAAACAAATGGGGTTCTAGAATGATTGAGTGCTGCTCAGTGGGGGCATCTTCCCTTTATTCTGTAGGCTTGACCATCCGAAATAATCACTTCAACGCATTTTTGCTATGATTTCCTGCATGCAGCTAGTCACAGCTTCTAGCAGTATGTTAACAGTGAATACACAACTAACAGCTAACTGTAATAAGCAAACTTAAATAGCCTGAAAGATCATGTGTAGAAAATTGTACCTCTACAGTATATGTATCCATAGAGGGCACTTTATAAAACTAGACCTCAAGGAAGCAAATTGTTTTAACAAGGCATTTTGCAAGCGTGCATAGTCATTCACTTGCAGTATATCCTTAGCAGATATTAAAGAAGTGTGTCTTAAATAAACTTTTCTTCATGACCATATTTGCATTTTAGTGTTTGTGTACCTGTTTATGAAATAAAACAATGGATGTTTAATGTATTGCCATTCTACAGATGCACCCTTGTAGCTCTTTTATATTCCTGTAGTTAAAATTCCATTACCAGTTCTAATGTAATCTTCTTTATACAAATGTTCACAGAACAAAATGTTGCAGTCTAGTATGCTGTCAATTAAAGTAAACACAAACTCAGTAAAAAATGTAATTGAATTCACCAGTTACAAGCAGGTTATTCCCATCTCTGGGTTTTTTTGGTAGTTTGCATAAAAAAACAAGTATAGTAGTAGAGCTCCACTGTTAATATTGTTTGCTCAACAGTTTGAACAGTTCTTTTATGAGGGTGAAAAACAGTTGTCATACTCTGTTGTGTGATCCTGCTTATGTATGAGAAGTAAAAATCCCTTTTATTTCCAGGAATGCCAGAAGAATGAGAGGGCACTAGGCAGTCACTCACTTTGATCAACTGTTAATAATGTCACTGTCTGCTGCTTCTCTTCTTGTTTACAACTGTTTCTTCATGTTTTCTAGTGTCTTTCTCTATCACACAAAGATTTTATCCCTTATAGAAATCACTGTTATGGTGTTCATTTGAGGTAATGTACTGTCCTGTACAGTACTACCTTGTCATGTTTATAAAGTTTTCATTGCTCTGAGTTCATTATCTGAAAAGTAGTCAAAATACTTCATGACTTTAAAGAGGAGCATGATTCATTTTCAGGTGAAAGTTAAGATAATTGTATTTTTAATGCATACAATAATATATATAACATATATAGTTAATATAATCATTACATATTATGTAAAATACAAAAATATGAATAATTATATAAAATGTATTGTAATATTTAATATGTTCTATAACAATCACAATATGATAGTGATAAATTTATATTAGATACATTATTATACTTGTTTTTATATATCATATATTAATATATTATTAACCCTAAATTCCCAAGATGTTAGTCACAAGAGATTCACACAAGCATATGAATTTTTTATAAGATACTTAATATTGTACAAAAAAAAGAAATAGTTAAATAGTGCTCTCTGACTATAATACTAAATATTTGAACAGTAATTTGGTTCAAAGTGTAATATGCTTGACTGTGACTCTTAAAAAATCATCTCAGTGTTTCAGAGGAGTAGAAAAAATGTGAGCTTTAGCCAAAAGATAATTAATTTTTCAGAACTTAAATGAGGCACCTATGTTTCGTCTTCCTATATTTTTCCATATTTCTTCCTCTTTCTCTAGGTTTATGATATGTTTTACAGTCCTCTGTTACATATGATTTATATGAGGAGCAGTATGCTGTGATTTCAGAGTGCTCAGCTGCTAGATAGTGATGTGTCCTAGGCACTTTCACACTTTTTTTAATCCATTTTTTCATATCTGTGACTCGTGTTTCCAACACTTTCCTTCCAAAAGAAAAACAAAACAGCTTCTGTTTACAGGGAAATGTGGTTCTCCTGTTTTCATTCATCTATTTCTTAAGGACAAGGAATCAGCCATTTAAATTCTTTTATGAGTGGCCTTTTTCTTATCTTTGTTTATCTTTTAGAGTGAGACATATGTTTTCAGCAGATATTCTCAGCAACTTTTTCATTTACATTGGTCTGTTCCAATGAAGCCAGAGGCTTGAAATTCCTCTTATATAAAAATAAATGTTGTGTTTGGGTTTAATGTGCGCTTTTTAAATAAATGATAATACATACTATTTCTTTTTACGTAAATAATTGTTTCACAAATGTTGCCCAAATGGCTAGATTCAGTAGACTCATAACATTTAGAGAAGTAAACAAAAAAAAGAAAACAATCTAAACATTTTGTTGGGAAAGGTTTCAAAACTGGGATTACACATTTCAAAAAAAGAGAAGCTATAACTTCATAGGTGCAGAAAGCAAGACATACACAGAACAGTTTCACCAGGAGAAGAAGAAAAGAGGTTCAAGGAAAGAGAGCTAATCATATAAGAAAATAACTTGTTGTAGCTCTTTGGTTGATTGTATTGAAACTGATTAATTCAGGTCTATTTTTCAATTTAATTAACCTGGTTTGTGTTGTGGAATGGCAAAAAAGATACAACGTCTCAATGTGTTCTCACGCATGATAGTGTCAAAGATGGTTTGGATTTGCATTCATTATAGATTTTACAAATACAAGTAGCTAGAATTTCCCTGTCTCAACCTCCACTTAACTCCTGCATCATAACTTGGCAGAAGGGAATAGACAGTTTAAATTCCTTTTCTCTGTAATCTCAGGTTTCATTCACCTTTGTCACTGTCCAGTAACTTTCTGGGTTTTATTCTCAAAGGAGAACTCTTTTCCCTTTTTGCTGTGGGTGTCATACAATTAAAACGGGAAACATTCCTCTGGCATGGAGTAAATACACTGTGTTATGTTATCACAGTTTCTACATTTGAAACCTAAATTTTCAACAAGTGTAATGAGATTGCTGATTTATATTACTAGAGAAAAAAAACTGTTACGAATTTTGACCTCCCTAGGGCAACCTGCAAATGGGGAATCAGTCAGTCAAGAATACTGGAAGAAGAAGGAGAATGTTTCTTCTCTTATTCTCAGGAGGATCTTGCACAGAACAGAAAGAAAAGAAAGAGACAAGCCTCATCATCAGTCCTCTTTTTTTTTTTTTTTTCAAGCAACTTGTCTCATTTTAAATTGATGAGTCAGTTTCTCAGTTCCTTACTTTCTTTTTGTCCCACAAGTACCTCAAAAACAGAGATGAGCAACCACAGTGCTGCCTGTGCAATACTGCAGATTTGGGGAGGAGGATAAATGAATAAACACAGAAGCAAAGCCTTACATAGGAAAGGAAAGGTATGGAGTATATTTGATATATGAAGGTAGAATTGTCTAGGGTAGAGCAAACACACTGATTTAAAACTGTGGTAATCATGGCACACATAACTTTCCATTTTCTTTAGGTATTAGGAACAGAATAACTTTTCTCCTTTAATTAACCGTATAGTTTCCATTTTTAGCGAAAATAAATGCAATAAATAGGAACACAGCCTTGAAACAAGCCACAGATTGATACCAACTTCATTTCTATACTTAGAAAAACTGATATAATGAAGAAATGAGACACTGGCCACTATATTTAGGTTTCTAAAGTAAGTTGTCCTGAGTCTCAGCAAGTTGCTTTTGCCTCTCAATGTTTTCAGTAGTGTGAAATTGAGCTGTTCTTAATCCTGGCTTGTCTTATTTTAAGTATCTAAGATATACAAGAAGAAATGCTGTGGAGAAAGCTTCCTTCTCAGGTGTCATTAAAGAAAGCACTGGGACAATCTGACTTAGTCAACTTTTAAATGTCTAAATGAACTGTGGTGTGATCCAATCCACCTCTTTCAAAATGTGTAAGCAGCTGGCTTAAATGTCTTTTCAGCTGGCTATTTCATTATGTAGACTAAATCATTACCACGGGAAAAAGTTAAATTGTAAAATTATTAAAAAAATATTGGAATATATGGCATGAAGGTTTCTCTATAAAACCTTAAATAAATAAAAAGTTTAAAAATTATCCATGTATATAATGTTAGTTAGATATAGCTAGCGGGTGTCTGCTTCCTTAATTTTGTGCTGAGCTCTGTTGTAGCTGTAAAATAACTACCATCAGGTTTCAATTCTGAGGAAAAAAATAGCCTATTAGGAGTTAGTGCAAATGGGATGAAAGTGGAGACTTTCTTTTTTTTCTCAATTAAATACACTCTAAATTTTAGAAAGCTAAAAAAACCCATCTTTTTCTATGAGTAATATACTTTCCTTTTTCAGCTTATTTTCTTTTTTTTTTTTTTTCAATAGCATAGAGCTGGAATTTGTAGCTTGTGGTTTAGATTTTTGCAACATTCATATTTTTAACTAAATATGGTATTCATCATCAAGACATAACAGTCTGCCTTTCTGATGTGAAGTGATAAAGATTGATGTAGGTGTGTAGTTTTATATCATATGATACCTTTCCAAAATGCTAAGGTGATTAGACTTTAATGTTTCTTTTAGGATGCACAAGATAAGAAAATCTAAAAAACACTGGCTTTTGTTCCAGGGAAAAAGACTGAGGAGGCGTCACAGTAGACTTGCCCTACAAAAGTACATACAGCAATAATTCAGATTCATATCCCTGAAGCCATAATAAATTGAGCACAAAAATAATTGTTTCCCTCACATTGCAAGATTACAGATTTATTGAACTCTTAATAGTTAACAATCTTCTTGTTTTAGTCAGCATGATAATTCTACTTGTTGATCTTGCCATACAATATAGTTCTTCCAGGTAGACGATAATGAAAGGTTTTGCTATCTTACTTTTATATATTTTTTAATTTTATATTCCAATATAGTACCAATGCATTTATCTCCACATGGTAGTGCAAAAATGTAATTTGTTTGACTTGGTTTGTGATTTATAACACTGTACTACTCCACTGGATTTTTTTTTCTTGTCATGAAAGTTGGTTGGCTGTAGTAAGAATTCCCGTTCTTACAAGGCAGAGTCAGAGGCACAAAATAGAAGTCATACACTAAACCGAAGTTCAGATTAGATATAGCAAGAATAAAACTTGCTTTTGGAACATAACAAAGTGAGAAATAATATATTTCTTCTGTGCAGCATATTGTCTTTTTATTTCTGCAATGTTTCTTTCCCTTTTATTATTTTTTTCCATTTTACATAGAAGGAAATGGAAATAAAAAATACGCAGACAACAAGTTTGAATCATCTGGCAAATCAGCAAGCAGATGTATTTCATTTGGAATTTTAAAATCAAGTTGAAAAAGGAAGTAAAGACAAAATTTCAGTGATGATTTTGTTGAAAGCTGCATCAGAAGACTTTGTAAAATGATATATTTTAGATTAAAATTTACTTCAGTTTGTTAAGCCTGCTCTCTACTTTTAGGTTTCTTGCACAGCTGAAATAACAGAATGAGGATACTCTAGACTGGATACACATAATATAGGTATGGATACATGTTGCCTTGCCTTTCTTTTTTTTTTTTCCCAGTTGATATTCCTATCCCACTAAGAAATAAATTTCTTTGAGTATAGCTGAATCTTTTTGAATGGGTGCATTGTCTGACTCCACTACTGAAAAGCCGAATCTCGGTTTTGAAATTCTTAAGTCAACATGGATATATCACAGGAATTTTAAGAGCTTCTTCCACTGTGATTAATAAAATCAAAGCTTTCTGAAATGTGCTATTCTCTGTGCAAATCATCAGACAGAAAATGGAGAGGAAGTGGCAGCACCATCTGCCATGTTGCAGGCAGCATCAAATAGGGGTGACTAAAGAAAGTGAAAAGCAATTCATTTGCTCATCTCATCCTACCACCCCTCCTTCTGCTGGGCAAAGTTGCTGGATCAAACTATTCAACTAGAAGAATTAGTTGAAAGTGAGGTCTTTTATATTTTCTCTTATATTTCTGTACAAATTTTTGGTGATTTTATTTAGACTAGAATTTGACATGGTGAAACTAGTGGGAATGGGCACCTTCCATGTTATCTGCTCCTCTTGAACTTCTGTTATTTTTTATTATTTAAGATAGGCCAGTCCTCTATCATTAGAAGCAAAAGACTACTTTTAATACAGACCTCCTAGTACATGAAGTACTAGGAGAAATTTTGCTAATGCCTTAGAATACTGGAAGAAAAAATTCATTGATCATGGAATTCATTATCCAGAAGGAAGGTTTTTAAGGGTATGGGAATTTTCCCAGGAATAGCTGGTAAGATTATGCAATTAAGTACAGAAGAAAATTATGATCACATTTCAGATAGGGCTGAGATGAGTTCTTGTATGTCAAATGTGCATTTGTACTTGCACATCTTAAATGCTATTATATTTTCTTAGGAATCTAAGGCTATGCAATTCTTGATTTTAATGTGGATAGCAGGATTCATTGCAAGTAATCTTGATTAATACTGAAGATCAGATCAGGAGGCATTTTTAGAAGGGACTCTTCTGGCTGCTCTATTACAGATATTACCACCAAAACATTGTTCAGAAACCTATCGAGTAGAGAAATGATTGTGAGAGAGTGGACATAAGAAGCAAAATAAATGTTGATCTCAGATTTGGTTCAAGGCTTGAGATTCAAGTGAAGGTTTCTGTTGACATAAGAAATGAGAACGCAGCTATTTGTATGGTTTATGATGAGCAGTAGAATTTTAAGGCTGACTGATAGCCTTGATGTGAAGCTGGAGGTTTTAAATTTAAAATCTGTCAAGGAGAAGGTTAAGGCTTATGTTTTATTAGGAGTGAGGACAAGATGATACTAGAAAGTATTGTGTGTACAAATATTGAACCTATGCTTGTCTGTCCCATTGAACATGTTTTTCTGCATAACTTGCAGAAGTCTGACATCATGTGTCAGTTATTCTGTTCAATGACAAATGACATAAAAGTTGTAAGAAAGGAATTAAATAGTGTGACAAAGATCATCAATGAGATTCCATTAGTTAACAAACTTTTGAAATTCCTTGTAAACTTTTTTGAATTACTGTTGTGGGTTTTTTGGTAGTTTTTCAATGTAGGCTTTATTTTAAGAGTAATGCACTATTATTTTCCATTAGTTGTCACTGAGTTAATGTATATAAATAAATATACAAAATGTGAGCTCTCCACGTTATGCACTTCTCACAACGGCAAACTCGACTTTAATATTTCTTAAAAATTCTTTTAGGGGACACGGCACATATAGCTATCACTGTCCATAATTAATTACTATCACTCTTTCGCTTTCATAGAATTAGCATTTTTCATTGTTTGAATGCCAAGTAGTTGTGCTGAAAATTAAAATTGATTAGAAAAGAGGATAAAATATTTTAAGCTCTTCAGCAATGCAGCTGTCAAATCTGAAAATCTAGTGGAAAGTATTGTACAATTCCTGCATATAAAAGAAATAAATAAAAGAATGTTTGCACTGTTTGTTTGCATTGTCATCTTTACTGCTATATAGATGAACAGACAGAATTTCAATTATAAATCCATTTCAAAAACAATAGCTATTCATTTTTGCTCATTAAAATAAAAAAGCCTAAATAACATATGATCTGACACTTGGATTTTTCCATAATTGCATATTTATTCATGAGGGACAATGCATATGCCAGATGTACAAAATAATAGGACTTTTTTTTTTGCATGGATTTGAAAAAAATATTTCTAGAAATATAATGCATGCTTATGTGTGTTTTTGTTTGTCACCTGTGTGAGTATAAATACAGCGTGTGTGAGAGTATTCTAGACACATTCATGTGTGCCTGCTGTCTGTTCATGTGTTTTCAAACTGTTGTGATAATAGGGCCTTATAAATGCAGCTTTGAAAGCAGTTAGCTGGACAGGTGGCATAACAGCTGAAAGGTGTTGCTATAGGATGTGAGCAAACAAGGTGTTCTTCAAGTTGATACTTAAAATCAGACTCTAATGATTTATTGTATTAACTGTTCTGAAAAAGCTGTGGTACCTATTATTTTATTGTTCTTCCTTAGTGAATCAGCCTTCTCACCTGTGATTCATAACTTTAGGTTGCATGTCAGATATTTAGAGGTGGTGAGAACAGCAATGAGTTTAAAAACCTGAGCTCACATTATCTATGTAGTGGCTAGTCTTCCAGTATACAGAACCTCTGCCCTGACAAACCACACAAGAACTACAAAAAGCTGTATCATTCATGCCTTAATGGACTGTAAGGCATCAGAATAACAACATCAAACCCAGTATGCTTCCTGAGCAAATGAATTAAGCCTTCACTGGTGGAATTAGCTCCTTTCACTGGCAGAGGAAGCTGCCCGTAAACTGTGAATTTCTCCTTACATTTTATAACAGGTTTGTGGTTGTGATAGATTGATGGAAGAAACATTACAGAAGTATATGGCTACGTTTTCCATCACTTTCACATCAAGAAGTTGGAATTCTGAATTCTGAACTTCTTTTCAGAATAGACTGCAGTAAGCCATCTTTGCTTCTTTCTCTCACATTTGATTTTGAGTGTGCCACACACAGACTACTTAAATTTTATATTTGTCCCTTAACCTGAAAGGATAAACTACAGAAGTATATTAACATGGGATATCATAGAACAAGGTGAATGCATTATGTTTTAAGAGACTATGCAGATTTGAAATTATTAATGTTCCTGTTCATCTGTGTTGTTTCAGAAAATGGGAGAAAATGGGAGCAGGCATTTGGACATTCCTTAGAAGAACAAAAGTTCAACAGCTAAATTATCCTTAATCCTCCATTTCACTGGTTAGGAATTTAACATTGTTTTGATTTTATTTAGGACTGGTCTGGATATTTTAGATATTCTGCAAGAAGAGATAATCTCTGACATAATATAAACTGGCTCTTTCTTGTTCCAAATAGCCCTAAGGTGTTGCTTCAGGAGTCTCCTATGACTTCAGTTGTTTCTTGGAGCCCAGGCTGATACTAACAATTAAGATAGATGTGGAAAATGTACTTGCAATATTTGTAATCCTAAATGTATTTTTCTTGGGTGAACTGGTTTTGATTACACATTAAAGGATTCCCTACCTTATCAGTAACAGTATCTTAGCTTCACCACTTACCTCATGTGCTCATTTCAGAAGTTCCATAGACAAGTAAATACTGCAGAATATGTACAAGTGTACCTGCCCTACACTCCTTCTGTGCCCTTATTTCTCACCACATATTTGCAGAGCTGTTCTAAAATGGGGGATTCTTTGTGATGTTCAATCTTTGATTTTCCCTGAAACATTACTGTCATATTACTCACTGGGTTCCTGGCAGTCCCTGTAGCACACAGACAACATATCTCTAGTGAACTGACCTACATTGAAATGAGGCATGCCTTGCTCAAGTACAGCTGAGTCTCTCACAGCTCCATCTAATTCGCTTCACTTTGTGTGCAGCTGAAGCACTGCGTGCAGCTGTAAACACTCTCTGAACCATAAATCTGGAGAGTGCAGCACATCCCAAGTATTAATATGCCTGCTTTCAACAGCAACATCCTTACCTGACTGTTTTCCATATCATCTGCCAGCTGAGAAAAGGTAAAATTGTCTTGTAATAATGGTTTGTTTACTTTATTCAAATATTAATCTACCTTCTGCAATCAAAAGAATAGGTGAAGTTGCAGATGGACAGGGAAGGCTCTTAACTGCAAGAGTACAGAATAGCTCTGGGCATTTGTGATCTTTAAAGTAGAGCCAATATTTTCCTCTGTAAATTTCTTCAGAGTCCCTGAGCTGTAACGCCTTGCTTCACTGGAACCTCTGCTGCCAACCTGTCTTCAGCAAGTGCACAGAATATTATGGCAAAGCATGGCTAATTGCCACAGAATGAATACTTATTGCTTGCTTGTTTTACTGCTTATATTGGAATTCCTGTCTTGGATGTGGAAGTATGTTAGTACCTTGTTAAAGACAGGAAATATTACCAGGCACATATTTCCAGGTTATAAGGAAGAAGAGCAATTAGACATTTTTCTGTCACTGCAAAGTTCAGCATCAATAAAAACCTTTATCTGTGGCAGTTTACAGGTATGATCACATAAATACTTTGCAGGCTTATTACATTATCAGGTTCTAGCTGCTTGCACAGCCCTCTTCCTGCTAGGAGTAGAGTGAAAAGGCAATGGGATTTTTCTCATGAATTTCATTCCATAATCTGGAAGTTTACTTTGAGTTGTCACAAAGCCTTTGCTTTCTCAAACAGAAATTTGCAGGGTTCATACTAAGATGTTAGAAGGTAAAATAGATACTAGTTAATTTTAACTTAAAGCCTAAGAGTTAATATTAGTAGCAATAAAAGCCACCAGAAAGCCAGGATATGCAGCTATAAGCATCACCATGAGAAAATTTTCTGAGTTTGGAGGATTATGCAGCATGAAACCTGGGGATTACTGAGTAGGAAAGCTGGAGCTGGTTCTGTTTAGTGTTTGTCAGCATTCAGAGAATCATTTCTCTCTGGTGCCTTTACTTCACTCCCCCTTAATACCCAAAACTGCTACTTGCAAAGAGATTATATCCATCTATTAGTGTCTTCTCATTTATATTACAAGATGTTCCAGGAAGGTGTCAAATGTTGACTGACTGCTTGGTTCCAGGAGTAGCAATACTTTCTCCTTACTAGCCAGGCAGAAAAATACAGGAAATTTGCTTTCAAATAATGAAAAGATGGGGGTATTTGTACAGTTTCAAAAATATGATTGAATATGCTATTTTTCTCATCCAATCTGTCCATGTAATTCCTCTCAATTTGAGTTATTCAGGTTTATATTTTTTCAGGTTTTTATTTCTCTAGAAAAATATATACTTCTGTTTCATTGTTCCATTGCTACTTCATATCAAATGGAAAACTGTATGTAATTTATTAATCTAAAAAAATGGTCTTTAAGATGCTCACATTTAGTCGTTACTACATACTATGTGAACAAACCAATACAAAGAGATCTCATTGACATGAGTGACTATATTTCATTATATTGTGAAAAAATGCAATCACAAACTTATTCTCATCTCATTACTTGAGGTAGTTGTTAACATCCAGGATTATTAATACAGTGCCTCATAGCAAGTTTGTTCCTCACATTGGAACATTGTCACTACCACTGTGTTTTATCACTCTTAAGGGACTTAAATTGCTTTTTCTTCTTGTGTCATCTCATCTGTTACTGCAAAATTGTTTATTTCTCTATTTGGATTCATTACAAATTTTCACTAAAAGAGCTTATAAATGGTTTTACTGTTCAAATATTTTTCTGTAAGTTCAAATATTTTATACAAATTTGTTCTGAATTAGGCATATTTTGATATTAAAGCTGCAGCCATCTGTACACATTTTTTAACAGAACTTCTTCAAAAATAAAGATTGATAACATGTAAAACATGTGCTAAAATATGCATTATGCCATTCTTAAATTAATAATAAACTTTTATTTTGCTAGTCTCTGATTTATTAATTGATATTTCATCTCATCTTTTGTAAAATCAAAGAGAAAAAATTAAGGAACAAGGGCTTAAAAGAATTATTTTCACGAATTTGCTGTATCTTTTGTTAGATAATAAAGCAATTCAAACAGTAATGAAGCAGAAGGTTTTTTACGAATACCACCTCATGGAACAAAAAAATTCTTTGTAGTGTATTCATATATTCATTATTGATTTTTTCAAGTTATGAAATAAACAAGTGAGAGAAAAAAAAATATCAAGAAAGGTAAAAACAAAGCCATTATATATTTTTTTAAATATATATTTCTATATAATTAGAATTCATTCTATTTCGTTTGTCTCATTCCAGATATACTGGTCATTTTATTAAATTTGAATATGTAAAAATAAATAAATATCAGTATTGCATTTTTGTGTTTATGGATCATATCACAGGATCTGAGTGTCTCATGACCTTTTGTTGAGTCTTGTGACTCTCAAAAGAAGCTTCTCCAGATCCAGATGTTGTATGACAGTCATGGTACTTGAAGAAGAGAGGAAAGTGTAATTTTATCACTGACTGTTTTACATAAAGAATGAGAGACAGAATAGTATTTATTCAGATTCACATAATAATCTTATTATGTAACCAAATCTATATACTTTGTGTCATCTTTCTCAATGATAGGTGATGTATAAACAAGAAACTGATTTATTAATCTTTTTTAATTCCAATAAAGCTGGTGCATTAAACTTTTTTTTTTCTTCTCAAAAGGTTATGCATTAAAGAAAATGCCAGTAATCCTGGCTTGCAGACATATGTTATTCAGCTTTGCCTCAAAGGTAATCCTTTCTTGTAAATGTTCCTCCAGGATGCACAGGCAATTAGTTTAAGTGATTTTGAATTGTCAAGTGATGAAGGCCTAGAAGGTACTATGTTTTATGGAGCTTATTTTTTCTGCTAGCTATAAAAATTCACCTTATATTGAGATTCAGTAGGAAAGATGAGTGCAGAAGAAAGACTTGAGGATATTTGTAGATGAGAAATTAGACATCAGCTTGCAATGTGGACTTGCAGCCCACAAAACCAAATGTATCCTGGGCTGCATCTCAAAAAGTTGACAGCAGGTCAAGGGAAGTGATTTTCCCCTTTGCTGTCATGTGAGACTCCACCTGGAGTGCTGCATCTAGTTCTGGGGTCCTCAGCACAGGAAAGACACAGACCTGATGGAATGGGTCCAGAGGAAGGCCACAAAATAGTCAGAGGGATGGAACACCTCCTTATGAAGAAAAGCTGAGAGAGCTGCAGTTGTTCAGCCTGAAGAAGTGAAGGCTCCAGGGAGACCTTATTGCAGCCTTTCAGTACTTGAAAGAGCCTTATACGAAAGATGAAGAAGGACTTTTTACCACGGTCTGTAGTAGTAGAACAAGGCACAACTGTTTTAAACTTAAAGAAGGTAGATTTTAATTGAATATAATGGAGAATGTTTTTTGCTATGAGATTAAAGAGACTCTGGAAGAGATTGTCCAGAGATATTGGGGATTTTCTTTCTTTGGAGGTTTTCTGAGTCAGGCTGGACGGAGCTGTAAGCAATCTGATGTAGTGAATCCCTGGCCATGGCAAGGGGCTTGGAACAAATGGGGACCTACAAGTTTGCCAAGGTGACCTTGGTGTTGGGGAGGGCCATGTGGCAGATGATCTTCCTTGGCATCACATGGCACATACAGGATAACCAGATGATCAGGTCCACTCAGCATAGGTTTATGAGAAGCAGCTGCTGCTTGGCTATCCTGACCTTTTTCAATCACAGAGTCACAGAATCATAAAGATTGGAAGAGACCTTCATGATCATCTAATCTGACCATCAACCTAGCACTACCACAGTCACCCTTGGATGATGGACATCTCCCACATAGTGGATGAGAGAAAGGCTGTGGATATCATTTACCCAGACTTTACTAAAGTGTTCTTCAAGAATAAGTATTTTAGGGTAAAAAACTGTTGGAAAGGAACCATCCATATTAACAGATTTTTCTACTGTTCATAATAACTTATAAGTAAAAAGGAACATTTCCCTCATTAGACTATCAAATTCATATTTCAAACCTTGACTTTTTCTTTCCTGTGATGCCTTTCATAGTAAATGGACACTTCAGAAAGAAATAAGGCAGGGTGTATTATATGAGGTATGTATATAATATGCATTTTAGTAGATGTCATTTTATTTCACTGCAATAGAAGGGAGAGAAATAGAGGCCCATTCTAAGTTTTATTTCTTTTTTCTTTTTTTTCTTTTTTTTTTCTTCTTTTTTTTTTTTTTTTTTTTTTTTTTTTTTTTTTTTTTTTTTTTTTTTTATGCTGGTTTTTCATTTGGCTACCCAATGAGATAACAGAGACACCTCAATATGAAATTTGGAACCTCTCCACACTCTGTGAAGGTCTCAGCTAAAGCTAACTATACAAGCTCTGAGGGAGGGTGAGTGACAGCAGTAAAATGTGGAGAGTGAGTAGGTATTTTCTATTCAGGTTGAAAGGTGGCCCGTGTTTGATTTACAAAATATTCAGACCTAAACATTGCTTTGAAATGCTGAATCTCTTTCCTGCTGAACTCCTTTTAAGGGCTATATTCTTTTGATATTTTTTAGAATGAAGCAGCTTTCTTGAACAGTGTGTTGAGTTGATCTTTGACAGAGAACTGAGTACTTTCCAAATTTTGCTTTCCTGCCAGCAAAATATAGTAATATTTACTTCCTGCTGGCCTTACTGTTATATTTTTGGATACACATGTCTGAGTCATAAGCCAAATTTCTTGTTTCTTTGCTACTACTTCAAAATGATAGTGCTCTCAATGACATGTAGCCACCCTCCAAGATAGCTTGGCATCTTTCATTTTCCACTCGCTCAGCACGTCTTCCAGTTACTTTTTTTACAATTTTCAGTTTATTTCATCTTGTGCAGAAACTTTCATACCCAGGGAGAGTTCAAAGGTATTTGACAGCTGTGAATGTGTTTCCCTGCTGATGATAGAAAATCACAGTTCACCCAGTTAGGGATGAGTTTCATTGACTTGACCCAAGCAACGCTGGTGTCCAGGCTAGCATGAAACTCCACGTTCCAGTGCAGTTCAGAAGCCTCATGCTTTTGATGATAGATAAAGCAGAGGACAGACAGACATTGCCAGTATCAGCAAGAGTAACAAATATGTTAAATGAGACAGAGCCAAGAAGAAATACTGAGCAGCTCCAGCATGATCTTGCAGTGAAAGAAGCTTATAAGTAGGCTGTAAGCCCATCCCCATCTCTGGAAGTGTTCAAGGTCAGGCTGGATGGGGCTTTGAGCAGCTGGGTGTAGCAGAAGGTACCCCTGCCCATAGCAGAGGGGGTGGGAATTGCATAATCTTTGAAGTCTATTCTAATTCAGACCATCCTATTATTCTGTAAAAGCTGAAAAGTCTTCATGGCTCTGACTGACTTAGGTTTAAGCTGGAGAAAAATTCTTCCCTGTCCCCAAAGCTATTGATCAGGCTCAATACTTTTTTATCAATAAATTGAGAAGGACCCTGTGAGAGGTATTACTATGAGTCCTATGCCTCTGACCTCTTCATATGTCAGAGCACCTTCATTTCCTGGTCCTTTATCCAGCTGTGCTAAACATCCTTTCCTTCACAAGAAGATGAAAAGTGATTTCTCTAATCTCCCCTACTCATTTGAATAAATCGACATGACAACTTCAAATACAGAAGATGAGAAGAAGAATACCCTTCCTTATCTTTGTAGAAGCAGCTGAAATCTTGAAGTGTGACATGAAAATACCATTTCCTTTTATATACCAAGATGTTTAGTTTTCTTTTCCTGGGCTGGAATGGATGGGTGAACAAAAGAAATAACACAGTTCTGTCTTTGTCATTACTTTACTTTGGTAAAAAAATAAACTATCACACTATCAAAGAGTGTACTTTATTTTCTTAAGAAGTTCATGAATTATTGTGGACCATTTGCTGCTTAACAGCCAAAGTAAGCGTTAATGAGACTCCCAACTCAGTGCCAGACTTGGGTACCTTAGGTATTGCACCACCCAGTGCATTTAGCAAAATATAGCTAAAATTTGTACCCTCTGCTCATGAGGTCAGGGACCTAGGGACAAGGGAAATGGAAAGGGCTTAGATGCTGTTTTTCTTTGCCTTCATTTTCACAGCAAAATTGTACTCTCAGGCTGGCTGGTCAGAGTCTTTTGACAGAAGCTGTGGGAATGAAACACTCCCCAGAGCAGCAGGACAAAGGGACAGAGTACCCAAGCAAGCTGAACAGATACCTATAGGAGCAAGTGAGGCACTGGCAGAGCTCACCAAGGTTGATGTGAGGCTTCTGCTACTTAAAAGGTTACGTGTAATGAGGGGAGGTTAGCGATGGCTGGTCAAAAGCAAACATCTCATCCTCTTCAAGACAAGCTAAGAGGGTGGGCAAAGAGATTACAAGACAGGAAGTTTTTATACTGGTTTCTTTTCAGTTTATGTATTACCTGATGCAGAACTAAATAAGTTTCCAAATGGCGGTACTCCTGCTACATAAGAGGTAGGTATGTGTGTGAGAATTAACATGCATGCATTCTGCTTTGATCAAACACAAACTCAAGTAAGCTAAACCTTGTGTGGTCTTCCGGATTGTACTCATTCTAAGCAAGACAAGGAGTATTGTTTTCTGGGTTGTATTCCTAGCACACCTCTACTCTTCTTTTGGGAGCAGGGGAGATAGAAAGTTGTTGCTAAGCAGCAGCTGTCACCAGAAAGGTCTAGGTGTAATATTGTGGTAGTGGATTAAGTGCCACTGAAGTACCTCTCTTCTGAAGACTTTCTGTCTGTTAACTGTTGAAATAATTTATAGCCATGGTATTCAGCCTAACGTGTAAATCCATTTTCCCCTTTCCACCCATCCATATTGACTGTGATGTCTGGTGACTTAAGAGCTGTCTATATTTCTTCATGTTAGTATTCTGAGGAAGTCTAGCCCTAGAGCCAGCCTGGACAGTGCTGGAGTAAAAGTCTACCTGTACTGACTTGCTAGTCACTAATACAATCCCCAGTCCTAACATTTTGGTAAGAAAAACAAAGTTAGCTGTATGAATAGCTCTTTAATTCTTGTCTTCTTTTCCCATTAAAAAAATCTCTTTTCCTCCTCACAGAGTTGTTACAGCCAACTCACAAAATACTGGTTGCAGAAGATACTTTTGAGATCAATTTTTTCTGCTTGTGAAGAAATTATTTCAATAAATACATTTAATGAAAACTGAAATCAGAATAAGTACCATCTTTCCCACAGGAAAATTAGCCTTGATTGGGCACAACCCACTTTTCTTAAACTGACTTTGAGGACTACAACTATACAGACATTCTAAGGCTGCATAGATATCATTAAAAGGTATTTTAAAAAGATATAAAAAGTATGATGTTGTTTCTTACAGAACCTTTTTTCTGGCTTTGAATTGCTGCCTACAAAAAATTCAGAGTTTTAGTACATTCTGATGGGCAGAAATTACAGAAACACCCATGTAAGATGTAGTAATGTACTCTGGAAAGACAAACAACTAATGCCTCCTCATGTATATGGATAGTTGTGACTAAGGAAAACCCTTCTCCACTTGGAGACTTTTTAAGTTGTATTCAACCTTGATATTTGGTAGTGTATTTTGGAAAGACGTGTTAGTTATGCACCATAGCACAGATAAAATCTTGGAAAGAGATGAAATATGGAAAAAACCCCACATCCATAGAGGTTGTAGCTGCCTTAAATTTACCTGGGATTGTGGTCCAGATGGCTATGGGAGTAATACTGCCCTCTGATGTGAAAAAGTTTGTTTTGCATTAATTAATATTGGGTAGTACAGACTGCAGGTGTGGATCTGCTTTTTAGACATCCCCATATATTTTTTCGGCTCTGAATATCTTCAACTGTTGTTGAATTCTCAGACCCTTGTTATGGACACTTTAATGAGGACTGATTTTTGTGTTCTTCTTCAGAGAATTTCTAACCTGATCAGCTTTATCCTGGGATAAGTTAAATTGCAGTAGAAATTCCTCTGGAGTATGTCTGGCCACTGAAAAAAACCCCACAAAATATGAATATCACCAAAATCAGACTCTGAAATCTATATTGATTTTACACTTTAGTGTCCAGCTGCCAGTGCATAAAATCCTTGACATGAAGTGGTTACAGTAGTTTAAACACTTTAAGACTCTGGTCTGCTGATTGATTTTGTCAGAACTTGGGGTGTACTGTTCCTCAGTCCATGTTTGTGGAGGAAAATAGAAAGCAAGTCGTGCATTTGGTTCCACTCCTGAGACACTGATACAAAAGATGTACTATTTCAGGCAAAGCTTACATCTTAACATGAATGCAAAATATATGTAAACTTTCTCATTTTTAATGTCAGGGCAGTGAGAAATGGATAAACTACATAAGGTCCAAATGAGATAAAATATATGTTATAGCATCTATCCTTAGTTAAATAATCAATTATACTGTCCTGAGGCAAACTTAAGCTGACTGAAGGCAACTGTAGTTGTACATATGTCTGGAAAAGGGAAAAGAGATAAGGAAATCTGATATGTGGAAATATGTGTTAAATTACAGTTAGATTCTGCAGTCCCCAAAGCTTTTTTTTTTTTTTTTTTTTTTTTTTTTTTTCTGTTTTGCAAACCGCTTTCTATTAATCAAAGTCCACATAAACAGTTTGCTGATTATGAGACCTTGTTGCAGCCTGCCTGTGCTCCCAAACATCGATCACCTTGACAGCCCTTAAGAAGATATTGTGGTAAGTAAGGATCACTGAACAAATGTACGGACACCCAGTATCTTCCTTTCTGAGTACTGGGGTGGCTCAGACAGTGCTGGAGTGCACAGCAACAGGATCAGGGGCATTCATACTCAGTGATACAGGAAATGTACACTCCAATGCATACCTCCTGTTCTAGTTTGCAATACATCATGCTTTAGTACAACGTAGGTTTTTTCCAACATTTTGCATATTGGTATATTCACATTTTCTTAAATTTGAGAAATTGTGCTTTAGTCAGTTTTAGGGACTCACAGGCTATGAAAGCCTATCTTCAGTTATCTAGCTTTTTTGAACAGAACTTAGATATTTCTTTTAATTTAAACTGTCACTAGTATTGGGATCATCTCGTCATTTAAATTTAAATTAAATATTTAAACAATTTCTCAAGCTGACCGATTTAATTTTTGCTTTAGGGATTGGGGGTTAAGCAACATTTTGGAACTTAAAATGGAGAAAAAATTGAATTGAGCTCATGTAAAATAAGCTGAAGTTTTTACCTAAGACTTAACTTTTGTATTTAAAATAGTATAGTTTTAGCAAAAATGGCACCAGGTTTCTAACACTCCTTTTAGGGATTGCAGAGAGACATGACTAGCATATGAAAGATTGGCAGATTAGGATCTTTTGAAATTGCAACTATGTTAGTCTGATTATTATTTATTTTTCAAAGCATTATGCGTGTACATAGTAATCTTTCCTTATATTCCTTATTTTATGATTTAATATTTAGATATATAATTCTGAAGTTATACAATAACAATATATTTGTGTAGAAGCAACACATCTCAAAGTGGAAAATTTTTGACCAGAACAAAAAACCAAAACAGTAAGTTTCCCCTTTTCAAGAACCAATTGAACCCTTTTTACTTTCATGAATTTCAATAAAATCTTGCATCATTAAACTTCCTATGATTTTCTTTCTTCAGATTTGGAGGCAAAAACTTTTTTACTTCCATTAGAGTCTGTATGAAAAGCTTTCAATTTAATTAATTTCAGTCATCCAGGAACTTTGTTTGTCATATTGAGCCATTTAATATTTACTTTTTCTTGATTATTCATTATTTATAATTATTGTTATTTCTCATTATTTATTATTTCTTGATAAGTCTCAAATATTCAGTTAGATGTCTAAATATTTGAGACTTGGCGCTCTCATATTGAGCATGTGATGGGGCTGTGAAATGTCCTGGAGTATGTCTTCTTTTGACAGGGAAGGTGGGTTCCATGATGCTAGAGGTTATTAAGATTTTGAGATCTGTTGGAAAAGTATTGAAAAATCTCTAATAAACCCTAATCAGTTACTAAATGAAAAGTGTTTGAGAGAAGAAAATTAAATTCTTTAGTTGTCACCAGTGATCATTCATGATAATTTCCTCCTGTATATTTGATGCACGTGATAAGGACAAGACCCTTAAATGTCCTGTAGTGTCTTGAATGCGGTGGTAAATCAGAGACATTGCAAGTAATTCTGTGAAAAAGCTTAAACAGTACTTAACAAAACCCTTCCTAACCGAGGTTTGGGAGGTGTGCGTGGTTGTGGGGGTGTGGGTGTGTGTGTGTTTATTATTAATAACTCTGCAATATCTCTATCTTTGCTTTAATTTCTCTGGATTTAGTGCAGCTCCTGGCAGTTCTGTGGAGATTTTTCATTACTGTCTCTTTTGAAAGAAAACCTAGGATAAAAAAGCCTTTCTGCATGGTTCTTTTCAAGGAGATAATTTGGTCTGTTGCCAAACCAAAGTGGAAATGACACAGTCTCAACACCATGCTGAGCTCATCAGTGTGATATAGACTACATTCCAGAATCATACACATATATCTGCCAGTAAATGCTATTGAAAGCAGAAAAAATGAAGGTAATAATATTATATTTAATTTGAAAAATAGCAACAATTCTTCTGGTGTAATCACACTATCCAAGACATAATTTTAAGGTGCTCTATGCTAGCATGCAGCATTAACACAGGATTCTAACAAAGTACCAAAGATATTCATTGCTCAGTTTCAGAAAGATGGTTTAAAATAAGGTAGATATAGCAGCTTCCTTGTTCTGCAAAATTTCAGCCATGATTCTTATACTCTGTTTATTCCCAGGTCTAAAATCTCTTCCAGTGCTCCTGGAAGCTCCTGTATACTCTCCTCTGATGCAGTGGGATCTCTGCTTAAGCATTGTGTCTCTCTTCTGGGAGAGGCACTGGTTTCTCCCATGAGATCTCTTGTTCAGGAGCAGTCAGACAGAATTCCCTGGACCAGAATTATTAATATTTTCACCTTCATCTGCTATTCATGGAAATCTTTGGAAAGACTCTTGACTACCTTGTGTGAATTAATGGTACATGGACTGTGGTAGTTTGACAACAGTGCATAGCATGGGGATTTGTAATCCTGTCAGAACTGTAGCGGATCATACATTAAAGAGCTGCCTTTTTTTTATTTTTTATTTTTTTTTTCAAAAATTAAGGAACTAGAACTCCTCAGATATTAAGCTTGCCCTAAATAAATAAAGGTAATATATTGATTATAGACTGAGAAGTTGATTGGAAGATATAGTAAAAGCTAATTCGCTTATTCTCATAGACGAGATCTGTGTACAGTTTATGACACTTTCACATTTCGAGAAAATATGAATGTAACTGTTTAACTCAGCTTCAAATAAACAAGTATGTATGGCCACTTGCACTTTGCTAAGATGATATAACCCTCTTTTTTGATCCCTGGCATATTTCACAGTTAAATTCTCTCTTGCAACATTGTGTAAATGTAATTTAACCTCTGTGTTGCCTATGCTGATTTTCAACACTGAAAGAAGACTCTTCCTCTGCAAATACATTTTCCACAGAAAAAGCATTAAAGCTCTCCTGCAAGTTGTGTGCTACCTATTCAATAATTATCTAGATATCTGAAGATGTTAGTGTTTGAAAAAGTCCTTATATATCAGATATCCAGCCGTTCCTTTTCTTGGATGTTTCTATTAGAGTCTGTGAACTGGATCGTGAATTTAAAAATCAGCACTACTGGGCAACTGATGAGAGTTAGTGAAAATCCCTTTCTAAACTCTTTGTGGTCATGGTCTCTCCCCAGGTGCTGTAACAATTCTGATCAAAGGTGTTATTTTTTAAGCCTGTATTCCCTCAGGGTGTCATGTAGTTGCTGAGGGAGTGTTTTCAAGTTTAATCTCTCACCATGGAAAGTATTGTCATTGTTACATCTGGCATTCAGAACAGATTAGGCAGTCTGCTTTTCAAAAATCTTCCAAAAAAAGAGCTAAATTACTAAGGGTAGAATTTGCAGGATTAAAGAAAAATATAAAGGAAACCTGACAAGGATTAACAGACTTTATTATATATTAACATTAAGTCATTTCATGTGTTCACTTATGTTTGCAAGTGTAAATAAAAATGGTAGGGTTTTCATTTATTCAGGTTTGTAGATTTTTTTAGAATGGAATGTAATCAGCAAATGAGCCTTTGAATTAATATTTAGTACACACAGAATACATCTGCAGACTTTGTAATCCTCATCCAAAGTAATTTTGAACAGTTACAGAGAAAATAAAACCTTCCAAGAGTTTTTATATTGTTTAGAAAATAAAATTATTAAGAAATGAGAAGAGAATGTGGTGCAGTGGGATATGTAATTTACATTTTTACTTTTCCTAGAAGCATTTACCAAAGTAGGTTGGTAACAAAAAAGCAGGTAAAGTTTTGATTATGTCTCAAGTGGTTTTCAAATTAAATATAGATTACAAACTTGAAGTTGTCCACAGTACTTAAGGTAAATACAATATTAAATAACTGAAGGTTAATGTCCCCACAGTTTTTTGATAACACTTTTTTTTAACTAGGAAAGATAGTCTTTGTTTTCTTTTTCTACTTTCACTTAAAGATTTTTTCACAGAAGCAAGATAAAGTGGAATTACTTATGGGAAAGTTAAAAAGCAAGATTATTGCAGTTTAGAGAAAGCAAAAATATGTTAATGTGATTCATGTAGTAAAATTACTTGCTTTGTCAGAAAATATAGTATTCCATTAATCATGTCACTGACATGAATGACAGTGACAGTAGAATGCATATTGGGTGCTAGACATTAGTTTCCACCTATTCTCATGTGGTTGCTTTCATTGGTGCGCTCTGGTGATTCAGGACAGATACCAAAAATTGTAGCGCCAAAGCTGGAAAGGGGGGGAACTCCTGCTGCTTTTAGATGTAGAATACATCAGTGCATTGGGTCTGGCTGAGCTGGAGTTCATTTTCACTAATTTTACTACTCCTGTCCAAACTAAATTCCAGTATTAAAGAGGTTTGGTTTTTGTTTTTCATTTTTTCCAGAGATTATATTTAGAAATCTACTTTCCCACTTGGATCTTTAAAGTGTTTACAGCTTTTGTGTGTCAATATTTTTATTTTATTAGTAAATATTTTAATATTAATGACAGAGGAGAACAATTCCTTGGCTCTTTCTTGCCTTGAGTAGTCTTTTGTTCACTTTGAGAAAACTTTATTTTCCTCCTCTCTCTGTAATAAAATTGCAATAGAACAGCACTGAACTGTCTTTCTTGTTTTGCCCATTGAATAGACAATGTAAGATAAAAATTCACCTTATACATTTTTCTCTTCCTTTGGACCATGTCTCTATTGCCTTTCAATGTTGATTTTTTATGAATGAAAACAAATTCCTATACCTTTCTATGACCCTGTGTGTTTTTCTTTTCTTTCTTTTATGTAACTACAAAAGCCGTCTTCTATGTAGGGCCAAAAAATAACCAACAAAAAAGGAAGTGGCAATAATGTCTAGGTAAAAACAGCAATACAAATTAGCTACACATGTAATTTTCAAATCCTTTCGACTAAGAATCCATTCAGACATGACATTGACTCTCAGCAGCACAAGAATTTGGACAAAACCATACCAGCTCCCTGCTACTTTGTGTTCTGGGATCTTTTATGGCTCTACTTGCTTGAAGTCTCAATCAAAAACTATGATTATAAGGAACTATTGGGGTTTGAATCTGATATACCTCTACTCTTGCTTTGAATTCCAGAAATTCTTCATGTAGTATGTTAGCCAAGACAGTAGTTGTTGCATTATCTCCTTTATATTAAGTATAACTTTTGGTTTTCAAAAAATTTCCTGTAATATCAAGGAAATAAAAGCTATAAAAACATGAACTCACCTGTATTTTGAACATTATATTTCAATAATTCATTATGCCTTCAAAGTATGGAAGGAGAAATATTACTCCTCTCCTATTTTTATTCTTAGTTTACAAGATAACAGTTTTTTATTAAAAATCACAAATTAAATCCTTAGTTTTTTGAAAATCAAATAACTGCATAGAGAAAATATTTACAGCAATAAGGTTCTTACCTCTACACAAAAATTTTGTCTGAAATGCAAAGATCTGCTTTTGTCACATTAAAACACATTTTATGACTATCATCCTGACACAGCAAATGACAGCTTCTATTCAAAGATCTAAAGCTGACCAAATCAGCTGTCTGAACAATTCTATTCACAGGAAAATCATTCCATTACTGCACATGACAACTCTTCAAATAATCAGTCACTATGAGGCCAAACAATCCATAGGTGGAGGTGATGGACAGCAGAAAAGCATAATTATATGGAAGAAATTAAAATATAACAATGGCTTTTGAAATAAAAGGACAATTTTTAGTTAAGCATATTTGTTTCAAAAAGCTTTTCTACATTCTTGAGGGACTTGCACAAAAGGAACAAGCAGTAGAGAAGCTGCATTAACTAGTAGATTAAGGTCACAAATACATACATGCTTTAAGCCTACTCTTAGTCATGTGCATCTAATAAATAGATATATAAAGGTCATCTTGTAGCTGAGAGAATGTACTTATTATAATAGGATAGCTCTCCTGTCAGTTTTTGTTCAATGGCACTGGCAATTAAACAATTTCTGCTTTGTACATTTCATAAAGTACTTGCTGCAGACAACTGCTAATGGAAATTACATATGAAAATATGAACAGCTGAATGGCAACAGATACTTGTTTATAACAGCTCTTGACATTTTTTCCTCCCCAATTTCTCTTGCCTGGTTCTGAGGCTATATTTATATTTCTGAACTGATTCTATAAATGAATGCTTTGTATGCAAATCAAAATCTGGCATATTTGTCTTCCCTTTTAATGAGAGTAATATCTCAACTGCAGAGTAACCTATTTTATCAAGTTTAGAAATGCGCTTTTTACATATCAGATATAGAAAGCAACATTTACAGTACAGAGTAAACACACGATAAAAACGTATCTTCTTCTTCTTCTTCTTCTTCTTCTTCTTCTTCTTCTTCTTCTTCTTCTTCTTCTTCTTCATACTAAATTCTCTTACATAATTTGCTAAATCCCCTCCTAAACTATGTATAAAAATATTAGCAACTCAAAGTTTGTTGTTTTCTCTGATGAGTCATCCTGGTTAAAGCCGGGACAGGGTTAATTTTTGCAGTATCCAGTAAGGGGAATGACCAGAACCCAGAGGGTGTTTTGTTCCACCTTGCATAATTTTTGGGGAACACAGAATTGTTGGATTCCCTTCTGGGTCGAGTACTGTGGAAGAGGGAACAGTCAGGGAATTTCCATGGAGAAGGGAACAGTCATGGAATTTCCATGGAGAAGGGAACAGTCAGGGAATTTCTAGGGAGGGGAGCCATCACATATGAATCATTCACTTCTTTTCTTTTACACTGTGTCATTAGTTTGGTTGCTGTTACTATTAACTTTCTTAACTCCTTGCTGTTTCCAGTAAATTGTTGTTATCTCAGCCCATGATATTTCCCTTCTGTGAGTCCCATCCTCCCTTCCAGGCCACCACTGAGGGAGGCGGGTGGGAGAACAGAGAATGAGCAAATAGTGCCTGGTTTTGAGTGTTTCAGAGTGAATGCTAAATTGGGGACTACAATTCCTGAATCACGACATAAGTGGAAACACTTAAGAACACTCAGATTTCATCTTTCTTGCCTAACAGAGCAATTTCTCCCCAAAACAAGTCCAGTAAGGTCAGTTCAGTAATGCATTTCTGAGATGCTTTTCATTCTCACAAAAGAGAACAAGCATTGTCATTACCATGGTCAGGGGTGGTGAGCAATTTTCCATCAAAACAGTCTAAGGTCTTTAAAAAAATGAACTGTTTGTGTGAGACAGAATAACAGCTCATACACACATGCAAAGAAAAAAAATCCAAAATAACATTTTTTTGTGTTTGGAAGTCAGTTTCTCATTGGACTCTTTCAGCCTTAATTGCATCAAAAAAGTATTTGTCTTGCATGCTTGAGAGAGCTTATCCAAATAAATTGAGTGTGGAAATAAAGGGACATACCCAACATGTCAAAGTAAGATATGAATAAATGACCAGCATGTCCCATCTCATTGCAAGACAAGAATATCTTACATTGAACCATCTCTGGAGAAAGTATGTGACCACAGGCAGCTGTTATTAAATAAGTAATTCACTGTATGGGTTTTTTACAGTTTCTGCAGTCCCATGCATGTTAAATGCTAAATGTGTTAAAATGCATTAGCCCCAATGTAGACACATATTCAGAATTAAAATGTCCTTAATTTAATTAAGCTTAATTCACTTTGAAGTCTGAAGTAGACGACATGGAATTACAGGCATTGAAAATCTGAATAAAAGGATCAATATGTGGCTTTAATTCATTTAATTACACCACTTTAAAAGTTACTTCAGATTAACTTTCTTAAGTGTTTCTGCATTGACAAATTCAATAGGTCTTGAGTCTTTAGATGGGAGCTTATAATTAATTATGAAATTATCTGTTCCTTCCTTTGCGACCTAAAGAGCTCATGGCATAAAATGTAGCTATTCTGAAACCAACACAAAACATAAAGAATAAAAGCACAGAATTTTTTAGACCCTGGCACTTCTTTTTCTCTGAAGCTTTTCCAATGATTTAAAAGTAAACAGTAAATTTATTTGACAATTTTGAAATAATCTATTAGTAGTTAGAATGTTGCAAGTCAGTTAAATTTTTTATTCTATCATCTCTATCATCTCTTAAAATGGGCTGTGTTTCATGTGAATAAAAGGCAATATATGATATTTTTTATAATGATTTTCTTTCAACAGATTAGGTTGTTTCTTACTTTAGGGTGACAATGAATATTTGAATAATTAAATGTAGTGTCAATATTTAGACCTGGGGCATAAAAGGGTCTTTTATATTATTTTTTTCAAGTACACAAGGAGTTATTGTAACATTTCACATGACTAAACTGGAATAAAATTTGTGATACTGAGGTGATGTCACATGAGTACCAGAAGAATCCAGGATCATACCCCTTTTTAGGCTTTTGTTCAACCACGATTTCAAGAAAACATATTTTCCCCTTGTTTGAATATATTTTAAAGGCCTCACAATTTAGTTAGGTGACAGAGATGAACCTTGTGTAAAATCATTATTGTTAGCATCTGTAAGTAAAATCATCTGTATGTAAAGTCATTATTGTTGGCATCTGTTGCCCTTATGCCAAGGTAAGTCTCCAGAGCAATGGTTTAATGGAATTCAGAGATGTATTCATCAGGTTTTCTTGTAGGATCTCCTTTTCTGTTGTTTACACCAGCATAAAGCTATCAAATCTTGACCTTAAAAAGTGCTCCTGAAAGTGTCTCAGAGGATGTCCTTAAAGAAAGGACATTTTCTATTGGCTGGCTATATAGTATGGCAACTATACAGCACTTGTTGGAAAATGTCATTTCCAGAGATATAATAAGCATCACTGTTGAAAGAGAAGGCTGTGTCAAATTCATGCTCTGCACATGTATTATTCTTCATTAGTATTAATGGCCGGGTTAAAATATAAATGAAATATAAAATATGCTTACTAAATTTGAAGTTGAAACAAACCTGGAGAAAGCTGCAGGTGTGGAGGAGATTAGAATTCAAAGCCATCTGGATAGTTTGGGAAATAGCCCGAAAAATTGGATGAATGTACAAAGTGCTTTGCACAGGAATAATTAATAGCACATATACAGAAACCAGAGCAAAAGCTTGAGCAATAGTTATTTGAAAAAACATCAGAAAATTAGGATGTCATAAGGAGGTGAATAAATGGCAGCTATATTGAAAGGGGCACAAAGATTGCATAAAAAAAAAAAAAACAAAAAAACCAAAAATATATGTTACAAGAAATTTGAAATAAAGCTCCTATGAAAAAGAGATGTATGTAAAGCACTTCCATAGACACTGTCCCCCTTCAGAAAAGTCTCCCCTTTGCAGATCTCTCATCCTGACCTGATTGTGCATGGGGGCCATACACAGAAGAGCAGTGTTTGCTGTTGAGTACATTGTCTTTTGGCCTGCTCTGGATTGGTAAGATTTTCCTGAAAACACTACTAAAATACTGGGGAATACTGCCCATTGAGAAAGAAGAGATTTGAACATTCCTTGGAAAACTCCCAATGGCCTCTAAAGTATGACTAAAAAGTATCAGGGCTTGAGAGCACATGAAGAAGAATTAAATTTGTTACAAGAAAAAAGGACTACAGAGGGAAAAACCCAGTTTCCAGGCATGTTAGAAGCTGATGCAAAAGGGAAGGGAAAGGTCTATCTTCCCCATCTGCCATACTTAAAAGCATGAAATAATTGACTTCTGTTGCAGCAAAAAGAAGCCAAGTAAAATATTAGGAAAAAAATACTAGTGAAACACTAAAAATGCCTGTTGAAGGGACAGTCACATCTCCATCACCAGTCGTTCTGAGAAAAGGAGAGGAAAGCATCTGCCAGTACTGATGATGCCTCATTCAGTACGGTGGAGGGAGTAACGCTGTCTCATTGGAATGGGTGGAAAGAGTAATGCAGTCCACTTGCAATTTTTAATGTAATTTACTGGAACTTGCTGACAATTGCATTGAAGCATACAGAAAAATGTTTAGGTTATTAAATTTTTAAAAATAATTTTTATTTCGTTCAGGAGTGGTATTCAGCATTTTCTTAAATTCTTTTAGTCTTTTTTTTTTTTCCTTTTCCATACATTATAGATACTTGGGACATATTCTCCACATTTCTTTCTTTTATTTGCAGTGAAAATATTGATGTAACATAAAAGGTTTTTTTTTTCCAACAGAGACTTGCATTATAAAGATGAGGTTTTTTCTAGGGTCTTTTTTGAAATTTTTAGATTAATTCAACAGAAAGACATATAAATAAAAGTAAAACATTAAGAGACCTATTTCAGGAGTAAGGATGTTCTGCATTTTTCTTACTATTTCTTCCATCTTTGTTTAGATAATTTACCATAACACATTGTCAGATTTATTTACAAAATCCTGAAGCCATTGAAACAATTTTTCATTTGCAAAGTATCAGTATTTGGAATGATTTAGTTATGGATGAAGTATTTGAAAATATATTATTGTTATTTTCTTGTGTTTGGATTGCCTTCTTTGACTCTATCTTCTTTTAAATTAATTTATAAAAGTAACAGAAACCTCTTTTACACAAATGGCCATTTTCTTCAAATAATTTAAATGCTTATACATCAAGATTATGTTTTCTTGAGATATTGGGTTTTATGAATAGACAGATAAATAATTTTAAATGCTTTTGCCGGAAACAACTTTATTTCATTTTATAAGTCTTTATTTGAAAGATCATTTACTTTTATTAAAAATATTATTATAGAGGAAATAAAAAACATGTAGAAAATTAACAAATGCAGTTCTAGATCACCTGAAATAAATATAGTTTAATGAATGTTGTAAAGCACTGAAGTTGTGTCTGGCAGTTCTAAAGAGATTAACTTCTATTTCCTCAGATGTAACCCACAAGGTGCTTATTACATAGGAACCTCTAACAACATGATGGAGTACTATTTCTTTTGAAATTTCACTTGCAATTTGAGATTACATTGTCATCTATTGAAAAGGTATATTGGATCAGAAGATTAGAAACACACTCTTTCTTACAGAATACTTATACACACAGAATACTTATACTTTCAGTTTAGCGTTAATGCAGATAAGTTTGAACAGCAATCTGAGTAATGGAATCTCTAAAATTGTCTATATCCTTTGTTTTCATCTAACCCAAGATGCTATCCGTCCATGAAAAAGACACTGGGTCTCCAACAGAAACCACAGATGTGATTATGTGCCTCATTTTTGATGTTAGTTTTTCCAGAAAAGAGCAAACCCAAATGCCAAACACAGCTCCGTAAATATAAAGTAGATATTCTTCACAGGAATGTATTGTACCACACAAAGCAACTGAAGAATTACTCTTCTTGGTATCTGAATTTAGCAATCCATGTATTAATAAGCATTCCCAGCCCATGAAACTGAGATGCTGCTATCAATTCATGCTTCGTACAGCAGCAACACTCTAAAGTTGTGTGTTCATTGACTTTGAATAGGAATTTTGCACAATCATTCACTTGAGGGGAAAAATGGCACACGACCTTTTAAACTGCATCTGTAGCTGCATGCAGTTGCAGTGGAGCCATAATTTAGTCACCTTCTAAATGACATTTCTTTTGAGTGCTTGCTTTACATCCCTCTTCCTCTGAAACATTTTTGTGTTGTGAAGTTTTTTAGTGTCATATATAAGCTGAATGTCTTCATCAATCCTCCTGGTCAGAAGGAAAGGGTTTGAAAAGGCCAGCCAAATTAACCATTAACCATTTGTTTGTTAACCTTTAACAAATGGTTAAAAAAGCCACAGCCAGGAGTTAGACTAATTAACCATAGGACTTGCTTTGAGAGAACTGGTCTGCAGCAGGCTGGTCAGGGTTCATCTGCCAGAGAAGAAGAAGAGCGTCTTCAGCCATGGGCTTGCCAAGTTGGTGAAGTGGGCTCTATCCATCCCACTCCTACCAGTTTGATGTTACTGCCAGAAAGTGATACCCTGAGCCGGGAAAGGGATCACAGGTCAGGAGGATAACATCTGAAGGGCAGTAGCAAAAGAATTCCAGCCATCCCATACAATAAGTCATTTCACTGGGGGCTGAATTTAAATTCCTCTATGCAAATATATATCATGGGGAAAAAAAAAAGAAGAAAAATTGGAGATGTGTACATGCCTGTAGGGCTGAGATCTTACTGGCATCATGGAGACATCGTGGAATGATGCTTATAACTGGAGTGCTGGGTTGGAAGGATAGAGGCCCTTTAGGCAGGACAGACAGGGAGATGAGACAGCGTTGATATCTCTGTCCATGACCAGCTGGAATACATGGAGTGCTGCCTGAGGATAGATGAGGAGCTGACCAAGAGCTTATGAATCAGGGTTAAGTGGAGGACACGGACAGGTGGCATTATGGTGGGGATCTGCAAGGGGCCACCTGACCAGGTGTCCTGGTTTAGGACAAATTAGGGGAAATCTCCAAAAGGGAGCTCCCTAAAAAAAAACCTCCAACCACCCCTCCCACAATCCAGGGTTCGGGAAGGAATTCCTCGGAGGAGCACAGTGGAAAACAAAACCTATTTATTAACAAATAAAAGAACCCTCCCCAACACAAGAAAAGAAAAGAAAACCAGGCAGTGCTGTGGAGGGCGCTGAGCTTCTCTCGCAGACTCCGGGGGTCCTGGACATCCCAGGTCATATCCGGAGCCAGTCCAGTATCTTCGGGGGAGGCTAAGAAAGAGGGAACGAAAGGAAAAGAAAAAAAAACAGCATAGAAAGCAGAAAGCGGCAAAAAAACCAGCTAGCAGTTAGCAGCCGAGGCAGGAGCAAGCAAGCAAGCAAGCCAGCCAAGCCAAGCAGCCAAAAGCCAAGGCCAAGGTGCCTGGTCACACTCACACCCCTCCCTCCCCGCCCCGCCCCGGCGAGATGGCCGGGGGGAGGAAAAGGCACAGCTGCCAGACACAACACATGATATTGGGATAAAGGCTGTCACCCCACGACACCAGGCATATTAAGTGGATAAAGCTTCTATAGAGAGATAGAATCAAGTTCACATTCACAAGCCCCAATCCTCATAGGGGACTCCAAACACTAAAATATCTATTGGATAATTTAAGCAGGGCATAAGAAATCCAGGAGTTTCTTGAAATGAACTGAAGATAAATTCCTTCTCTAAGTGACAGGAGCCAGCAAGGAAAGGTGCTATGCTGGACCTTGTTCTCACCCACAAGGACATGATGGTGAAGAATGTGGAGCTCAAGGGCAGCTGACCATGGAATGGTGGCATTCAAGATTCTTAGGACAGGGAGGAAGGTGCACAGCAAGCTCACTCCCTGGACTTCAGGAGAGAAGGCTTTTTCCTCTTTGGGGTCTGTTTGATGGAGTACAATGGACTAAAGCCCTGCTAGGAAGAGGAGTTCAAGGCATCTGGTTACTATTCAAGGATCACCTTCTCCAAGCTCACAAGTAATGAATCCCAGCAAAGAGGAAGAAAGGCAAAAAGACTGGGAGGCCTGAATGGATTAACAAGGAGCTCCTGGACAAATATAAACACTAAAAGGAAGTCTACAGTGGAAGGAAGGACAGGTAGCCTGGGAGGAATACAGAGAGGTAGTGTGAGCCATTAAGGATCAGGTTAGGAAAGCAAAAGTCCTGATAGAACTAAACCTGGTCATCCAGATCAAGGACAGAAGGATAAGCTTCTATAGTTGAGCTGGTGATAAAAGGAAAACTGGGGAAAATATAGGCCCTTTTTGAAAGAAAACGTAAGATCTGGTGACCTGGGATATAGGCAAGGCTGAGGTGCTCAATGACTTTTTTGCCTCAGTCTTCACCAGTAAGTTCTCCAGCCACACTACCCAAATCACAGAAAGCAAAGGCAGGGATTGGAAGAATGAAAAACCACACATTGCAGAAGATCATGTGCTTTACTATCTGCAGAATTCAAAGCTGCACAAGTCCATTGCACCTGTTGAGATACACCCATAGGTGCAATAAGAGTCCATGAGATTCCCTCATGGTCCTGAGAGAACAAGCTGAGGAAGTGGCTAAACCAGCCACCTTGGCATTTCAAAAGTTTGATAGTCCACAGTGAAGGACTTTTTTCCCCTCTTGTCTTGTGCTCTGCCATTGAGGAAGTGCACAAAAGAAACTGTAAGGTACCACAGCTGATCAGGCACAGGGGACTCAAACTTACCAAAGGGGTATCCCACACCACAGAACACCATAATGGACATGTTTCTGTTCAGTAGTCTATTTTTATTCAGAAATGTGAGATTATATTTTTGAGTTTTTCTTTTGTGTTCTTCCAGTGTCATTATAATCAGCAGACATGAATACTATGGGACATGGATGGATAGGCAGACATGGTTTGATAAACAGCACATAAAGATAAACAAAAGCTTAACCTCCAGCCCCTTTACAGACAGGAAATATCAATTAAAGGAAAGTGGATTAAATTAGCAAGTGCATCGGAATTTTAAGACAGCATGAAATATATTACAGCATACCACACAATGCACGCAATGTGTGCAGTACAGAAAATCGCTATGATTTCTGTCTTAGTCTGCAGAAGTCATACAGTTCAGTATGTTTTACTTGTGAGTAATACAGACGTTTCCAAGAGAATTGCAATGAAAATTTATCATGCTATAACAAAATAACATTCTTATTAATACTTTACTTTTTAAATTTTGGAGGGAATATTCCCTCTCACTTTATTCTATATCTGCAGTGAACTTCTGCGCAATGAACACTGAAGGCTTTGGAATGCTTAAAATAGCTATTTCTGTATAAATGCTATTGTTTGATGCATGTAAGTAAAATATTTGGAGGTCTGGAAGGAAATTCTTTTATGAATTATTCAAAAGCTGAGCTGCCTCTCCTTTTTCTACAGGAAAACTAGATAATATGTCTCTGGCTCAGAACAGAAACTTTGGTGTCTTAGGAACACTCTATTTTTTCTGCTTGGTTAGTTGGTTGGTTGGTTGACTGGGTTTTAAATGCACAAAGGAAGATAATAAACACTCTTTTTGGTTTAACCTGCTTTGGTAGTTGATTTGCTGTCAACTGAACTGATCAAAATTACTCAAGTTCTCAGCATATCTTAATGCTAGCTGATGTGTTAGTGCAAAGAAAAGGTTTCTGAGCAGCCTTCCACGATATTTATCCATTTAAAGCTGTAATCCATTTATACATAGATTGCTAGTGTGCTCATATTTTATCATACAGACTTAAACCTCCATAAAAATGTAACAAAAAAGAAACACAAAATAATTTAGGAGACTTTCCACTGTGTGAATATAAAGGCAGGTAAGAAAATCTGTGCTTCCACATACACACTCAAAAAATGCATCCCAGGACTAATCTGGCCTGAAACTTTCATAAATAAATTAACATTCCTTTGTCACTGAAACAGTTGTCACTTTTCAACATACTGGGCTTATTAATGTAGGTGTAACACCTTCATTTAATGCATGCTCTGATGGCATGACATTCATTTCCCAGCTTAGTTTTAAGCTTTTCAAGGTGGATTTTTTTTTGTTTTGAGCAAAAATTTAGCCTAGCAATAGATAAATGTTATCTTTTTTGCAAAAACATTAGGTTAAAGATACAGGAGTATGCAGGTTACAAAAAGGGGGTATTTACAGGACAAGAAATCTAATAATAAAAAATTATTTTTATATTTTGTCAAGGCCTTAGCCATATTTATGAATGTCTATAATATGAGAAATTTCATCTACTATAGTTCTTTCTTGGTTCATTTATTTAATTCCTCAAGATCATCTCAAAAAAAATTTCCATTTGGAAGAATTTTCCTTAAAATCCTGTTTTCATTAGTGGTATTGTTAGCTCTGATTTGATTTTTGATCAGGTTTCTGCAGGATTTTAGGTGATTTTTGTTTATTCAAAATGTAATGAGAATATAGTCGCACCATTGCCAATTTTAATTGTTAAGCTTGAAAGGGCAAACGTGATTTACATTAATTTTGCCCTCCCCATAACTAACTACATGTCAGCCTTGCGGCTATGCTTTCAGATATCTTTGCATTTCCATTTGACAGCAGAAGGCTGTTCTTTACTCTCTTGTGTGAAATTTCTTTCTTATTTTCTGACATTATAAGAAGGTCTTATAATCTGAAGACTAATCAACCTAAACTACAGATTTCATACTCTGCACAGCTCAAAGCTTTAATTAAATGGCTTGCTAAAAAATATCATGCATCACTGAGATTTCTTTCTATTCCTCTTTCATATTGATTCTGTTAGGCCAATTACTACTGATGCATTGGTCAATAATTTTATATATTTAAAAATACTTGATAAAGATCACAAGATTTCTGTTAATATAAATGTATGTAGATGATGCAAGATAGCTTAAGTGACAATTAACTTTTTTTCAAATATCTTCAGTTCTCACAGCATTCATGTACATTCTAGCAGAAAAGAAGTAGCATAGACAGTCTTAGTTTCTGCACAATTAACCCATTCAGAATTTGCTACTATTGCTTGAAAAAAAAAAATCAAAAATATTTAGAAAAAATGAAGTCACACTATAGGTATGATTATAATAATAAGCATTAGAATGATGATAGTAGAGGCGACTTGTGGGTGGAGATAAACAGAGATGCCTAATAAGGGAAAGGAGAAGGGTTGGAGCCTTAACTCGAGATGGAACAAAAAAGAAAGGAGCTGTAATGAACCTGGAAATAACATGG
The DNA here is from genome assembly GCF_017590055.1 of Onychostruthus taczanowskii. NCBI lineage: Eukaryota > Metazoa > Chordata > Aves > Passeriformes > Passeridae > Onychostruthus > Onychostruthus taczanowskii. The sequence goes on from NW_024501126.1 coordinate 9,927,525, forward strand.
TGCATGTGTGATAGCATAGCTGATAGTATGGAGAGAAACAGTGTCTCTTCGACCCCCATTCTGGTATGTGCATTTTTGATCCTATATTTTGGAGGAGCTTTTAGATGGGCTAGATAAAAAATGTTTTTGCTGATCTAATACTTTTTTCAGTACTGATTTCTTTTTTATCCTTTCTCTCCCAGAGGAGGTGGAAATTGGATGTCTCTGATTCTGTGACTGTGTCTGAGCCCATTTTCCCTTTTAGTGATACAGTCTGGGAATTCAGCATCTATGATTCATTCCTCTTCCACAGACGTATCATCAATATCATCTTACTGACCTATTCTCAGGAAGAAGATTTCAGGTATGAAGTACGACTTTCCTTAGGTGTTGTAAGTTTCCTAGAACTTACTGTTATCACTTCCTAAGCAGCAGATGTGACTAGGAATCATTTTCTTTTATACCTTGTACAGGTACCTTTGCATAAAGACCATAAAACCCAAGGAAATTGCTATGAATGTAGTAGTCTTTATTAAATCTGGCAATTAAGCACGAGTAAGTGAGGAAAGGCATGGTGCAAAAGGGGAAGAAAGGGTTTGAAGTCAGCAGCTAGTCTTTCAGATTTGCATCTGTGCTAGGGAGGCATATACTGACCTAATATCTCAATGATCACTTTATGATCTTCATAGCAGCCTAGCAATTATGGACTAAATATAATCTGCAGTTCTGCAATGTAACCTAGACAGCCAAGACAACTGACACAGCAAGGTTCTTGGGGTTTGGTTGGTTGGTTGGGTTTGTTTGTTTTTAATATTAATGAAAGAAATCCAATCTTTCCCATATGATAAATAAATAATTGAAATAGAATGGTACTTAATTTGATGGGTGACCTTTATAAGTACATATTCAACAAAAACAGGGACATTTTCTGACATAAATTCCTACCACAGCTAAACATGTTATTAGGATGTGGGAAAAATGAAGATTAAGGACCTTCAATAGTATACAAATTTTATTTGCTATTTATTTTTATTTGCCACTCATTTTCTTAAATAAGCATTTCTGTCCCTGTACCATTCTCATATCTGACCATTTCTACCATCTATATTTATGTACTTATTTATTTCACTTAAATAAAGATAGCATTTAAGTCCCCTCAGCTTTTCTCAACTCTTTGTCAATGCAAATCATTATTTGCTTATTATTCCTTAATATTTTATCTTCAGACATTCTCATGGCACTGTCTTGAATGACAAAATCTTACTGAAGTCTCATTTCTGTAGTTTATTTAATCTTTCAGCTGCCCCTTTGTACCTTTGGTCCTGTGTCCTGGTCTCTGTGTTGCTCATGTGTTTTCACAGCTTTTTCCAACCTCAGATTCTCTTATTACTGTTCGTTTCAGACTCTTTCTCTTCTACCCTTTCACCCTTCCTATTGCCCTTTTTTTGTAGTTTTGCTTTATTATTTTTCTTAGATACTGTCCCAAACTTCAATCGCAGTCTTCATAGAAATTATACATTTAGTAATCTGCATTTAAAGTTTCAAAAGACTAGAAATATTTTGGAGAATGCTGTAAGATTTCTCTCTCTACTTTTCATTGTAATTTGCAGCCAATGGCAAGTTTCATGAGGGGGACTATTCTCTGATGCATGGCTTGTATGTTTATGCATTGTCTGCATATGTCTTGCCAAGCCCACATCACTGATTTCATGAAAGGGTAGAATCACGGAATTGTAGAATCATTAGGTTTAGATGATACACTAAGTGCCATGTACAGTCATTTCTTGAACACCTCCAGGGATGATGACTCCACCACATCCCTGGGCAATCCATTCCAATGCTGAACCACCCCTTTCAGTGAAGTTGATGCCCAACGTGAACTTCCCTTGGTGAAACTTGAGGTTGTGTTCTCTTGGTCTCTGGGAGAAGATGCTGAAACTCAGCTGTCTACAACCTCCTTTCAGGTAGTTGTAGAGAGATAAAATACCCCCTGAGCCTTGGGTTTTCTCCATACTAAATAAACCCAGCTCCCTCAGCTGCTCTTCATAGGACTTACTGTTATACCCCCATCACTCAAATCTAGGGTTAAACCAAGGTTCTTTTGCTCTTGGTAGGTGCAAAGAAGAAAAGTCCAACCAAATATTCTCAAGATGTAAAAAAAACCACAAAAGTTTACTGGCAAATTATAGAAAATTAAGGAACTTTTGCAAAGGAATAAAGACTGCATAACATCACTTATTACAGCATATACTGAGCCCATTGAACATAGAAAATCTTATAACCCATTTGATGCTAATATTCTGTTGAAAAGAGAAGAAAAAGAGAGGGATAAAACCAAAAATATGGGAAGCTATAGAAAAACAGACAAATAGTTATCAATTCCTGTTTTCCAGTAATGTAAAACGCCAAGATGAAGGTAGGGTTAAAGGACAACATGCTCATTTTGTGGTGACCATTCTTAAACCTTTTTGGCCAATCCTGCATCTTCCTCCCAGGAGAATTTCCAGTCTCTTGGCCACTCAGGGACTGGGCTATTCAAAACTGGGGCTCCCTTCATTGTGCCATGATTGGCAGATGCTGTGGGGCTGGAGGGTATTGGAGGCAGGATACCACTTCACCAGAGCAAGATCTGACTCACCCTCTGCTATATATTCCAAGACCCCAAGATGTCTTGGAACACATCACCTTTTCCAGTCTCTGAATCTTACTCACTAGACCCTTCACCAGATCTGTTGCCCTTCTCTGGACATGCTCCAGCACCTCAAGGTCTGTCTTGCTGTGAGTGGCCCAGAACTGGACACAGGATTTGAGGTGTGGCCCCAGCAGTGGTGAGTACAGGAGGACAATCACAGCCCTGGTCCTGCTGGACACACTATTGCTGATACAGGCCAGGATGTCTTTGGCCTTCTTGGCCACCTGGGCACATGCTGAATCATGTTCAGCTGGCTGTCAACAAGGAGCCCCAGGTCCTTTTCCACTGGGCCACTTTCCAGTCAGTCTTCCCCCAACCTTCAGTACTGAAAGAATTGTTGTGACCTATATCCAGGACCCAGCATTTCACCTTGTTGTACCTCATACAACTGGCCTTGGTCAATTGATCCAGCCCATCCAGATCCCTCTGCAAAGCCTTCCTACTCTCTACCAGATCAACACTCCTGCTCAGCTTATGTCATCTGTGAACTTTCTGAGGGTGCACTTGATCTCTTCTTCCAGATCATTGATTAAGATATGTAACAGGACACACCTCAAAGCTGAGCTCTGGGGAACATTACTGATGCCCAGCTACAACTGGATGGAAATACATTCACCACCACTCTGGACCAAGCAATCCAGCAAGTTTTTAACCCAGCCAAGGTAAATGCAGAATAAAAAGGAAGAGACTAGAATATTTCAATAAAAGTGTCTTTACAGGGCAGTATAAAAATCTAAATGAAAGAGAATGTGGGCAATAGTACAGCAGTTTTTGTGGTTGCAAAACATCTCTTATTTTTAAAAATAATATGGAAGAGTGTATTGACTCACCAAAATTTGCAGAAAATCTCTTTGTGACTGGAGTCACAAATGTGTAAAAATTAAGCAAAAATAATAATTTTATTTGGTTCTTGTGTCTAACTTACAATGGAGATACAATGTTACAATCATTTATAATACTTGTCTTTTAAAGATTTGCTGTGTTTCCTATCATTAAAACATTTTTTAACCTAGGATGCTGGATTTAATGTCTATATATATCTTGTTATCAATATATGTGACTTAGTATAGTGAATAATTTTCTTAAGCTGTGTCAAGTCATTCTGATGAATGGTTGGTATCTGGGTAACTTTTATGTGTTCTTAAAGATAACACTTTGATTTATCACTAACTGAAGTGGGCATATGCACACACACTGGAGAAAATTAATTTCTTTTTGATGAGGACATGTAGAACAAATTAAAACATAAGACAAGCAGGCATATTTTGAAATATATCTGTAAGTATTCTTCAAGGAATATAATTGTAATCATACTTCGATACCAATTAAAAAATTATGTAGTTACACATCTGATACATATAGATATAGTTTTCTGTATCAATTGACTATGAATCTGGCAACAGCTCAGTAAATATTGTCCTTTGACTGGTGAAACTGTAGCCAGTGCTGCAGAAAAGATTTGAACACAAGCAAAAACCATTTTGCTTTAATGGGGTTGTGCCTGTCTAATGAAAGACACTTCAGCATTAATACAGATAGCTTCACATTCAGTTACTCTGGTGATTAGAATCTATAGCTCTAATTGGTTGTGCAGGACAGTTATCCTCCATTAACATTAGCCAGCACATTCCTCTGATGTCCAGCACAAAAGAAAACTACAAGAGCTGCTGCTTCTTATCATCCTGCCTACTGACTCTAAATTGGAATGGGTTGTATTATTTAATAAGTTGCCCAAAGAAGTCAGCAGTCCTCGTTCTCAAAGCTCGGTGTATCTTCCATAAAGCTTTGGATAATTTGGTTTATCATTTCTGCTTGGATTTTGCATATGCTGAAAATTTATTTTGAATTTAATTCTTAAGCATCAGATATACTCTAGATTAAAATGAGGAGAAAAGTAGAAAATTATAGCCATCAAAAGGACTAAACAATGAATACGTTTAATTTATTTTTTTTGTCCAACTTGTCAACATTCTGCATTGATCCTACAGTTGTATACAACCGTAACATTCTGTATCCCAGTCACTGAGAAAAAACAGATTTGTTTGCCGCCTTTTGTTTTGCATTTGAATGTAAAACCACTGCAATTACAGACACAGATGTGTATTTAGTTTTGTCAGTTAAAAAGAAGAACATCATGCTGTAAAAGATCCTTGTCGTGGGAAAAATTACAAAAACAAGTGTTGTCAATTCAGTCCATTCAACTTCTAGAGTAGGTTGTTAGAATTCTCAGAGTTTTTTTATATTAAAAATCTTTTTTAAAAAACACTGTTCGCACTAATGCAAACACAAGAATTTATCATTAGAATTAAAATCTTATTTGTATAAGAAAATTATTATTAGTTTGTTAACAGTGATAACAACATTCCACAGTCAAATTATGTAAAGTTAAAAACAGATGTACATGAAGTTTCTAGTGATTTTTCCTTTCTCTCTTGTCAATCTCATTTCACTTAGGTGGGAGCCATCAGTTTGGGGGAGTTTTCTCATCATCCTACATTCTTCATAAGAGGAGAATGATGATGATATTAGTGGTTTCTCCTCACTGCAGAACATATTGGATGACATTTTTATTTTTGCTACCACAAAATGTCTTGGTCTTTCTTCATTGGTGTGCAAGTCCACATTATATTCAAATATAACATCTGTGATTTTTTTTTTTTTATGGAGGCTGGTGCTCGACGTCTCCCAAGGGTGCCTTCCTTTTACCACTGATTAGTTCCTGGTGAATTGTTTAAAACCCTGCAGACACTTCATGCCTGTAAATTCAGATCCCCTGCTGTAATCTCATGCTGGTTTTCTTCCATATTTCATTTTATCAGCATCATAGATATCTGTTCTTCTCAGAATAGCTGCTGACAACAAATAGGCCTGACATCACACAACTGTACAAATCTAAAAAAAGCTAAAGAAAAATAACAGTGAGCTGGTCATTAGATAACTGCTAATGCAACCTAAAATACATCTTCTGACATACATAGAAAATTCTAGGCAAAACTTGACAAGTCCCAAGTCCTTTCTGTTAGCCTATCACATTGCCTGTGTCCTGTTACAAGCAATGTCAAAAAGTGCCATCAAAAAAACCAGAGCAATACAACAAACTACCGAACAAAACCCCCAGAGATATGGGCTATTTTTTAATTCATAGTCTATTTCAGGGCATTGTGAGCTGTAAATTTGCTTCTTCTCTTCTCCAAATTTTGCAAGCACTGTCTAAACATCCAGCTGACCACATTTGTCACCAGAGTGAAGACTGGATGAGTGTTTCATCACTTTGCAGAGGCTGTGATGTGCATCTGACTTCAGTGTCAGCATGAGTTCATATGTGGGTGAGGGGGGTGCATGAGGTACAATTTCCCTTTACTTTAGCTAGGCTTTCAATGCCATCTCCCACAATTACTGTTTTAATCTAAGTTTTCATTGTAGGGTCTGGATTGCTACACAGTAAGAGGGGTAAAAGATGTTATAGATTATTGGCCACAGAGGGCAGTGGTAAATATGGGATGCTGCTGACACATAAAGTATGGGAATGACATATCCAGTTTAACGGTGTTATCAGAGACTTGGAGGAGGTTATGGGTAGCGCAGTTATCAAGTAGGTGAAAAATGAAAAGTTCTGCCCCTGTAGAGAACCAGTACAACAACACAGGCTCATGCCTGCCTGTGTGGGAGCTGCTCTGCTGGAAGAGACCTGGAGGCCTTGACCAACAGAAAGTGAATATGAGCCTGCAGTGTGCCCCGGCTGCAGAAATGGGCAACAAACTGCATCCTGGACAGTATTCACAGGGCTACAGCCAGGACACCGAGAACTTTTTTGCTGTACTTGGCACCTATGAGATGCCATCTAGGTACTGCATCCAGCCTTGACACCCCCATCCCCACCCCTCCCAGGAAAGCCATTGATAAACTGAATCATGCTTGGCAGAGAGACTTTAAACTGGCCAGGAATGGAGAAGTTTCCCTGGGAGAACAAGCTGAGGGACTGGGACTTGCTCATTATGAAGAAGAGGTAGCACCAAGATGAACCTAACAGCAGCTTCTCAGCAGCTGTAAGGAGTTCATCAGAGACAAAGTCAGGCTCTTTACAGTGGTATGTGATGGGAGAATGACAAGCAGTAGGCACTAGCAGAAACAGGTAAATCTTAGACTGGATGGAAGAGAAAACCTTTTCTTCTCAAGGATATCCAGCAGCAAAGCAAGTTTTCCAGAGATTTTGTGCTTGAGACTCTGTCCTTGGAGATGTCAATGTGAAGCTGGATAAGCATGACCAACCTGTTCTGACCTCAGACCTGATGATGCTATGAGAAGGAGGCTGGACACTACACCTCCTGAAGTAATTTCCAACCTGAACTTTCCTATGACTTCTGTATCTACTGTCTTAAAGAACAGACCTAGAACAGTATTTACAGAAAATATTGTTATTAAACCTTATAATTTTTTGCCAAAATCAAAGTTATATCCTTAAAATTTGCATATAGAACAATATCTGTTGGAATAAATATATTAGCTCCATGGAATTCTAGCAATGGTCTGCAAAATATGTGGTTTAAGATGTAAATAAGACTTTTATATTCTCTTCAGTCACTATAGAATGAAATAATTAAAATCCATGCAAAATACCTGAGAGTAAAGTTCAATGAATATTCATAGCTTGATAATAAAGTCATTATATCTACTAGTTCTCAAAAGTGTTTTGCACATAGTAGCATTATGTAGTTTTTGGTAATGTGGAATTTTATCCTATTTCTATGGCTACATTTGAGTTTTTGTACTATTTTTGGATGTTGTTGTAAGTAAAAACATTCTTTCTTCATGGACTGTTCAGAAGCAAGAACAGGTGATTTTTATATGCAGATTTCAGCTTTTTACAGTTTGATGGATTTACAGAAGTAGCATTAAATATACACAACTACTATTAAGATCTGTACCTATTAAAGGCTAGGTATTCATTTGCCTGTGTGCACTGTAGTGGAATCAACTGTGCGATAATAATCAGATTACTACTGATACAGCTGCTGGGAGGAAAGGGTTAAAACGGAAAGATTTGGTGAGGAGGTAATTGTTTCATTGAAAGGCGCCTTGCAGCTGGGAGGGCTAAGAATATCAGTGTGAGAAAACAAGTATTATGCCTATTGCTGATTATCCTCTGTCTGCTTTGAGAAGTAGAATTTCTGCAGAGATAACATAAATGTTATCAGATACTTGAGAGGCATTTTCACACACAGGCTTGAGCCTCCTGCTGGGAGAGAAAGCTCAAAAGCCCAGAGCTCGTAAAAAGCACTGAAGCCTTTTGATACAGTGGGGCAAGCAGTGATTGCAAACCCCCCCCCACCTCTGCTCAGAGCTAGGATGAAATAAGCCTAAGGGAGCCTTTGTACCTGAGTGTCTCTGCTGTCCAGCGCTGCTAGCAAGGTAATGAAACAAATCTGCTCTCTGGTCTTCAGTTGTGGCTTGGTGGTCACCCTGGTTACCTGCATGTGTTGATCCACACAGTAATCAAACAATCATCTGTATGGATGAAAGGACCTGGTGTTAGACACTCACATAGGAGCCTACCTAAATTACCAAAATACATGTATGTTGACTGTAGCTTCTCAAATACATTTGAATATTCTGCAACATGGAAAAAAGACATTTTGAAGTTATCAGCCTTCAGTAACCCTCAGTAAGTAATGATATTCATGATTTTTGAGTTGAATGTTATTGATGGTCAAGAAAGTAATTGCTGTATTGAATGATTGTGTTTAATAGCTAATTTCTGGCAGTTATAAGAGGCAAGTGCATTAGGCTGAGGTGGAACTCTTGAAATAGTTTGCTTGTGAATAGGGTTTGTGTTTATGGACAAATCAGTATCGTGAAGTCCGTATGCAAGATTCTTGGTATAATGTCCTTTATATACGTATGGAGCATCCTTATTCAGCCTAAGTTTAATCCACCACAAATGCAGGCAGACAGTTCTTCCTTTCACAATTGTGGTCTGTAGGCCAATGTTAAGTTCATGGGTCGCCAGACTTAATTAGGAATATGTCTAATCATAATAACTGTTAAGTTTGATTTTGTCTGTTTGTGGCTGTGGACCACACTAAACCTGTTAGTGGAAACACAGCAAGGAGGCACCCTGAGCTTCTTGCTCAGTGCCAAGATTTGATCATAGCTACTGGATGTTACTTCAAAATTTGCAGAAATCCTGCTGTTGAGTAGCCTATGCTCTAACAATTAACAATAACCTTCCTCCTGTTGAAGTTCCTTCTATTTTTAGGTACATAACTCATTTGCATAGAACATTTGTATGTTCTCTCCCAGGAGCTATGGAGTACATCATTATACTAGGTGGGGTTGGGAGTGTAGTTAAACGGAAAATAATATAAGAGATAGACACAATATCAGTCTCGCATTAGGGATGACATTTACAGTTAAACCTCAGAATAAACAAAAAAATACCTTGCAATACAAAACAGTCTAGAAGCCATTGTGTTAGAGTGTATTACTGAATAGACAGGTACTGTGAGAGTTTGCTAAATTTCTACTTTAGTTGCTAAGGGTACATCTGGTTACGAGTAAGAGGCCACACCTTTCTCTTGCTTTTATTAAAACATATTAGTTATTCAAAGAGGAGTAGATAGAAGAAAAACATCTATGCAACACTGATTGGTTTATTAAATCTAAGCTTCAAACTAGAGGTAAGTGAAGATTTTGATCATTACTCAAGAAGTTTATTGTCCAGTCCTAAGGGGAAGAACCTCAGTTATGACACTACTTTTAGCTCTTGCTTTCATAAGTAGATTAATTTTTTCCAAAATTAAGTGTCTGCAGCCTACACACCTTTGGCTCTCCTGTAATGGAATGAAAATGATATTCCAAGAGAAAGTAACTAATCCTGTCTTGTAATGATGCCTCTATGGCATGATGCACTTATTTCCCTGAATTACATTTCGTGTCCCTGCTATTTTCTTTGCAAAAATCCTGAACTAATTTTTTTAGTGTTTTCAGTAGTACAGGCATTCCCAAACTGGTCCTCTAAACTGTTGTTTGTTCCTGCCTAGTGGCTGTTTAGCCCCAGCTTGCTGTACTAAAGGAGTAAAAACAGAAGTAGTAATATAATCTGAAAGCGCTCATCTTTGGGTTTCATGGTGGGAAATGTAACCTTTAAGATCAAATAACGCCTCTAGAGTTTTCTTCCTAATATAAGCCTGAAAGAGTAAACAGGTATAAAACAATCACTAGACTTGAAGTGATTCATGAAAAAGAGCTGAAGACTCAGTGCAGAGGTAAAACACACACACATTTACTTACAGACAGAGTATCAATTACTTTTGACAGCTATGCTTGAAAAATCACCTCACCAGACTCACTGCAGGTACTCAAGGCAGACACCTACATTGGGGTGCAGTGCTAGTAGGCTCATGTCTTTTGAAGAAGTGACAGAAAATTATTAATTCTGAAGTGAAATTGAGGTATGCTTTGCTCATTGAACAGAACTCATGATACAGTGCTCACTACTTCACATCTGCTGTTGCCAAGGAAAAGCTTGTTGACCAAAAGCAGGGCTGAGCAAGTGTATTTCAGTGAATACATTTCCTAGCATTACATTTCTGGTGTCTGTGTGATAAAGTATGCAAAATGATGCAGCTTGAAAGAAACTAATGAGCAGACACACGAACTGAATTACAAAGCAAATTTCAGGAAATAACTTCTTTCAAACACAGGCAGAATTGGGTAATCAGTCACAGATGACAAAGGCAATATTGCTTTTCAGAGTATGTACTGCATTGCAGCACATAATTAACACCTAACATTACAGAGCTCTGGAGGCAATTTTGCTACAGTCAGAGGAAAAGAAAAAATCAGTGATTTCAGACCTGGTTTGTGAACCTGAAATCTAATACTATTTCTTCAGTGCAATAAGAAAAAAAAAGAGAACAGCTGCCTTGTTCCTTGGTGCTAGTTACATCTTTTAAGCTTACTTAAAGTCATGAAATTGTAATCCCTTCCAATTCCCATTCTAATCTTAGAAATTTCTATATGTATTTTATATATAATCTGTTTTTCTCTGGGCCCTTTACATCACAATTTATAATTTAAGGAAAATGCTCCATTTTTCTCTTCATTTGGACTCTGAAATTTGCCCATTTATTTACCAGCTTGATTCCTGGATCATTTATAAAATGGTCTTTGGAAAGCTCCTAATTTTTAATAGCTAAATTCGTGTGAGGTGTTTTCCATGCTACTTAAAAGAGAAGTTCATAACTTCAGAGAAAATTAAATATCTATCAGCCAAACAGCAACTTAGTGAGTAAGGGATGAATTTCTATAGTGTATTGTTTCTTCAATTTTTAATAGAAACTTACATAAATATGTGCCATATGAGGTTGATCTTGAGTTATGATGGTCTAAGAGATCAAATAATTCAAACAATTTAGGGTCTTTTTTGATATATGGAGATATCTTAAACTTACAAAAGTATCTATGAGTTGAAAAATGGAAAGGTATGATTTCTTTCTTGAAGCAAAACCATATATTGCATGTCTACAGTGAGGTATACTGTGAAATTTAATGACACTACTCACTTGCATTTATACACCAAAACCTCATTCTGAGTCATGAAGGCATATAGACAAAGACTCAAATTTTGGTACACTTCTTGCATTTACAAAGACCCTAAAGATAACAGAATTAATGTATTTTGTTTTTATTTGAGATGATTTCCAAAACATTTCTAAAGAAGTTGTCAAAATTCTGTATAGTATTTTAAATATTTAAGATAATAATTTGGATATTTTTAATAGTTAGGTTTATTAAGACAAGCCCTCAGAATTCTATAGGATTTATATTTTCACATATTAGAAATTGACCTAGATCTGTCTACTCATGTATTTGGTTTGAGTTATTTCAAGTTCTTAGAATTTTAGGTCTTCAGATGGCCATTTTTTGGACTCATTCTTGTTTATCTAAATTTTTACCTTTTGTTTGTTTGAAGAAAGAAAAGACAAGGAAGAAAAATGAAAAAAGTTCCTGTCAGAATAAGGGGACTTCGTCATCCATTCTTCCTGGAGGGCAGGTAACCTCTCTCAAACACATTTCCACATTTTGTTGTCAATGTATTGACGTGTTGCCAATTTGTGCCAATAGCACACCTCTGTAGTTAGCATTGCCTCTGCTACAGAAGTGACTCGAAATATTTTTGTTTGGATATTTACACAGCTATGTATGCATGTATTCATAAACATATGAGTAAATTTACCTAACCTGGACACAGTTAAGAGCTGGGACACCACTTGAGAGTGGGATCCAAAGGCTTCTCCAATTGATACTCAAGCGTGAATATTGATTGAACATCATAGTTTAAGAGTCATTCATCAAGCTACCTTTCTGTTTTAACTGTAGTGTTCCCAATGATATATGAACAGGATGAAAAGCAAAGTTCTGGGGAAAAAAAAGAAAGAAAAATTAAATCTATACCCCTGTTAGTATTTTATTCATAGTGCGAAGAACATGATGTGAGGGTAAGCTGCTTCTTCATTAAGTCCATCCAATCAAGGACTTTTTCAGTGCCAAAGGCAACAAGTAAACAGGGAGATGATAACCAAAATCACATGGAAACATAAGCTTAATAAATCAGGGACAAAGGATACATGGTCAAATATTAAAGTCTCCAGTTACTAAGTGATAGGCCATCAAGAAACTCAGCACACAGCTTTGGAGAGGCCCACCTGATAATTTTAACTGATAAGAAGAGGGAAACAAAAGGAGTATGGGGGTTTGAGATATTCAGCTGATATTTGTAGGTCCATGCAAAACTTAGGAAGAAATTTTTAAGCAAAAGGTTATGAGCAAGAGCAAAGTTGCAGTAGTTTAGTGAAACTTCTTATTTCTAATGCTGTAGCTTTCAAAGATCAACTCTGTTTCTAACAAAAATACCGAAGACCATACCAAAATTTTCTGGAAGAACCACCTTTTCTCAAAGAAAAACATTTTTTCTCATTTAATATATTTGGTAGTGAAAAATAATGAATATCAAATAATGTAGTGTCAACAAGAGAAGCAATGTTTAAGTTCATTGAAAGGAAATATTTAATTATTTGAGAGATAACAAGAATCAAAGCTCTTAATCTCCTCTTACTCTCTTATTATAGGTAAAGTCATATATGTATATCCAAAATATGAAATTTTAAAAGCTATATAACATCAGGGAACATTTTTTCCTGTGTTGAAGAATAGATTTCTCTTTGTATTTAAGACTTGTTATTTGTTTCCTAGTGCAGGAATCAATAAGTTCTGTAAAATTTAGAGTTTTCCTATAGAAGAGCAATAGGCCTGCTGTAAAATTATATTCCTGAAAGTTGAGACAAATTTATTGCTGCAATAGTTGGTTGTGGGTTGTTTGGTTTTGGGGAAATTTTTTTGGTTTTTGTGGTGTTTTTTTTGTTTGTCTGGTGGGTTTTTTTCTGGGTTTTTTAAACTTTTTTACTTTTTTATATTCGGAGTTCTATGTGGACTCTTCTGGGTACAAAGTGAGATAGGTCATGTTTTACATTCTTTCAGACTTTGAGCAGAACTTGTTGCTTGTAGCACATTGTTCATTCTTTGATTTTTGCTCTTGAAACTGTAAAGCAGTCCAATGGAAAATTCTTTAAAAGCATTTACAACATTAGGAAATGTCCTAGAAAATAGTTTGTAAACAAGATATGTCAAATTGTATTCAGTAAATTTTGCAGCAATGGCTAGAATTTAAAAAATTTACCATTTTACTCCATCTTCAAACTCCTTTGGATTTGCAATTCCTTCAAGTTTTCCCTATCTTTCTCATTATCAATTACTTTATTGATACTGAAAATCCACTTTCTCAAGTTTTTTTAATATGTCATATAACTAGTTTGGATTAGAGTAGAATATCCACCTTTTTCAATTTTAAAATTGGTAGACGTGTGAGGTAGAACTGCATCTATCTCACATTCTTTATCCCAGACTTTAGATGCAAAATGGAAGCTTTATTATAAAAAAAAAAAAAAATTCTCTTCCTACAGCTGTAGCTATTTTTTTTCCTGGATCTTGTCAAAGTTATTGATGGCTTCATTTCTGAAAATGTTCATGTACTTTATAAAGTGAATTACTACCTACTTTACTTCTGCTGGTTGAACAAATTTGGAGGCAGTGAACAAATATCTAACATGCAATTTCTGTTGCAAGCACTTTTCTTCCACTATATTTTTTAAATAAAGAAATCATTATTAATCCAATTGTGCAAAACTGAACACCTTACAGAATCTTCCTGGAGGTCTCTTCTTTCTATATATCCTGCTAATCCTGTTTGTGCAGAAAAAGGTGAATTATGCCTACAGCACTGATATTATTTAACCATGAGTAGAATCTATTTCAATATTATGAAACAAATGCTCCCTTTTGAGAGTCAAAAGTGATCAAAAGTTAGTTTCCCTCATCTCTCCTGTTCTTTGTCGGGAAGTGGTCTATGCTATCATGAGAAGTACTAAAAGCAGTGAAGCCAGTCAAACAAAAAGGAAGCATAAATTAAAAACACTGACAAGCAATGAAGTATTTACAATACATGTATTTTGTATGTCAGTTATACCAGCTGGAAAGATGAGGCAAATTCTTTGCAAGAAGTCCTTGTATGTTGATTTTAGTATTATTGAAAAATCATTTAAATGTGGTAAAAAAACACACCAAACCAAACCAAAGCAAACCAAACTCTTACCGTAATGAAGTTTTTTTTCTTCTATTTATGATCAGTACTTGTCTGCTGTGAGAGAACTGGCTACATTAGTCAAAATATTTTGATTCTATTAATTATTTCTAAAGCCCTACAGGTGATTACATAGACAAACCATTTTTCCAATTAAACACATTTTTAGGTTTTCACATTCTTGCATTTTAAAAAGCATCTAGATCATCCTGAAATAAAAAGGTGAAGATGGGATGAGTTGCCTCGTCTGCAGATGAGTATTTTTCACATCCTAGAAAGTCCCACAGGATCCCCTCACTCTCTGGAATTGAGTTGCATACAATTGACAATATTCATGGTTACAGATCTCCAGAAACATATAAATTGCAAGTTTTACTTTTGTTAAATGTTTCCATGTTTCCCTGTTTTAGTGTCTCAAATTATAATGTAGAGACAAGCTTTAAAGTGTTTTGTGAGAAAAAGCTCTCTCAGTTACTAATTCAGTGTGGAGTTGAAATATATTTTGTTTAAAAGTTCCTATTGTGACTATTTTAATTGTACAGCTGTGTTGAAAGGTATTTGATGTTTTAACGGATTGAGAGGAAACCAATGAAATAATACTGAGACTGAAGGGAAAGAAGTTTTAATTAGTACATTTATTCCCACATTTGAGTATGTTCTGTCATGTTGTTGAATGTGACACTTTACCAAAAATGAGAATATTTTTGTTGAGTAAAATATGAATGTTCATTTTCATACACCATCTCATGGCTTTCAGTCTTCTGAACAAACCGTACACTGACTGAAGGACATTTATCTTTATGCATGCAGCATTTTCCATTGTCATTATTAAGCTTCACTTGTAGTTTGGCAGTGAGCCTATGGAGCAGCAGTTAATAAAATAACTTATTTCTTCAGTGTGAGAATCCTAAATTCATTTTCTCTCACAGTGAGCAAAAATGAAAGAATCAACATTTAGCAACTCATAAGAACACCCATAACTGTAATCTTAGTTTTACATGATGTACCTGTTGCTTACTTTCCAGTTGTTATTGCTTTTCCCCAGAAAATAGACTTCAGTTGTACTACTGCTCTAAATGTAGTGCTCTTATAGCTGTATAATAAGTATAATTTCAAGTCTGTTTATTCACAGAATGAGTTCACTCCACTTCAGTGAAATATGAAATGGCTGATTATATATTTTCATACCTATTTCAGGACTCAGATTAATTAGCAATATGAGTTCTTGTGAACATTTTATACCCATACTTCAAAGCTAGTTCCTCACTGACAGCCCATTCATGTCCATGTGTTTAGTGTCTACCTTTTCTGAAGCTATCTATACTCTTTTAAGTGCTATTCAATCAGTTCAGAGTGTTGTGGATTCCATAGCTACAAGAAAAATGAAGGTAAGGCTCAGGTTTCAGTTAATTTAAATCTTATAAACAACAGCAAAAAAAATCCTACTGGAGTGAAGATAATAAGTATATAAAAACAATTCATTTGGAAGATGGTAGACAACACAGTGACAGCCCTTGTGATTGTTTTATCTGTTTAACGTGTAGACTAATGTTAGAAAATAATACAATTTGGAGTGAATATGTCACTGGAACCATATCTAACATTTTGAAAAATGAGCTAGTGCCGCTATAGTGTAGATCACAATCATCATGTCCTGAGCAAAAAAAAGGCATTGGTCTCTAATTTGAAGATTCATCATGTTTGACTCAAGAATGCTCAGATTATAGATGAATCACAATATAAAACATAAGAACATATGTTAAGCTGAAATCTAACAGACTCTTAAATATTTCAGAGAAACTTAGAACCATGAATACTTTCTGGCACTTATATTTACTATCTCATTCCCCCTGCTCCATTACTTTGAGATACAACCCTATAATAGATATTCTGAAAAACAGAGCTTTAAGAATCCAGCATGAGCTACTTGCATCAGGTTATTACAATTTTTTCACTATCTCGTTCCTTACCAGGCTAATGACCCCAGATTCAGACATTTCAGCTAAGCCTAAACCATAGAAAGCATGGCTGACACTCTGGGGGCACTACTTTGCATGCCCCTCCATGGCTGCTCTGCTTGCACTCACCCTGGGGTGGTTTTAGTCTCTGCCAAATTGGTGCACTCTGAAATGGTGCCCAGGCATGATTTCAGTGACCAGCACAGGACAGGGGCTATCCCCAGTTTGTAACATGGATTAGTTATGTCTGTCTGTTGTAGGAGAGGAAGGTATGTAACTATATGAAGACAAGATCAATTTCACTATTTGGCTTCACAGGCAGAGAACGGTTGCTGGCCTGTTGTACTCAGTACCGTAATCTGCAGCTTTAGTGGAAATGTTGATAAATTCCTTTGAGCAATACATTTTATGATCTATCTTTTTTTTCCCACAGTAGATTTTAATGTTTGAAAAGATAATCCCTGTGCCCTGTCCATTCCTTCCTCCTCATGTTAAAAAGGAGGTCCACCATTTGGAGAAGATGGTTTGCTTGCTTCTCTCTTGTCATTGTTTCCAAGGGTGGCACATCCATAACCTCTCTGGGCTACCTGTTGCAATAATTCACCATCCTTACCATAAAAATATCTTCCTTGTATCTAATCTGAATCTACCCTTTCCTAACTTAAAGCTGTTACCCTTTGTCCGAAGAAAACAAGTGTGGCTAATAGACCTAATCTTTCTTACAGGGCCCCTTTAAAGATTGAAAAGACACAGTAAGATCACCCCAGAGGCTTATTTTCTTCCCTCCTCTACCCTGACAGACAGGTCTTGGCTGTATGCAAAGATAGGAAGGTCTGCTTCCATTGTGAACAGCCACTCTTAAGACTTTGCAGTTGAGGTAAAGACAGCATGGACATGTTGGTAGCTCTTTGAAAGAGTCACTACTTGGAAACCTCCACTCTACTAAGACTTTGTGCTGCAGAACTATTGAAATCGTCACTGTCACAGGTATTCAAGAAACAAGTGTCCATAACCTGTTAAGTGAAAACCTTTCATTGCAAAGTCTGATACAGATTATTTTATGGGTGTTGTCACGGATGCACAAATATAAATCTCATTTTCTTAGAGATTTGATCAAAGGAATAGTTCTTAGGTAAAACTATTTTTTTAAATTGTTTTAACTATTCACATGGGTTATTGTAGTCTCATTGCTCAAGGAAAAAAACATACCAGAAAACTCATGGGGAGAGGGCCTTGAGGAAAAGGTAGTCACATGTTGATATTTATGGGACAGCAGCAACTAAGGAATTGATGAATGAATATTATGAGATAAAACTTTAGAGAGGAGATGTGAATTAGCACAGAAAGAGGCAAGTTAGAGAAATCTGATTATATATTGTCCAAAGAATATATAGGCTTGAGAGAAGTCAGGATAAAAAACAACTTTTAGAAATAAATAGAACAATGTCTGGGCAATAGAAGCCATAACATGTAAAGTAAATTTGAGCAGGAAAGTTCTTGAATTTAATTTGTCCACTTGGGTGAACAACTGATGAAATCTGAGATGAAATAAAATGTGTCATTGAAAGAAGCCAGACTAAAACAACTTCAAGAAGTGAAACATAGCCCTTAACTTGATAGTAGTGTCTAACCACATCAACTGGGAATGGATGCCAGCATTTCTGAAATGAAGATATTCAGTAGTAGGTGTAAAACCACTAATCCAGATTTATACACTTGTGTATTAGCAAATCAACTAATAAAAAGGGCTATCAGTTTAAATGTAAATACATTTAAATTTAATTTAAATTTAAATATAATTATGCTCAGTTTTAAAATACACTGCCTTGACTTCCACTGGAAATCAATTGACAATGTATTTAGTGAACTGGAAAATTCTTAATATTTTCAAGAATGATTTATGTTAGAAAAATTGCTTTCATATGTCTAATATTTCTCTCCTGAACAATAGGTATGAAGAATGCTGTAAAGGTACAAGGTTTAAAATGACTGTGGTGAGATGATGCTCTTAGGATGCATTTAGCTTCATAAACTACAAGCACATCCAAGACCCAGGAGCACACTTTACATACTGACTTTTGTCAGGATGGGATCTGAACATGCATATTTTTCTCCATGATTTAGAGAAATAAACTGAGAGCCTGCTATGTGCAAGCTCCCAAACATGGACTCCTGTAAATGTTAGAGATTTATGTGCCCTGTTTGAACAGCATTCTTAAAATAGTGGTGTGATCATAATATACAGGTTCTCTAGTCTTTGGTAGCAGTAGCATCCAAAACTCTAGTACGTCAAAGGCCACCCTATTAAAAGCGGAGAAACAGAGAAAACAGACTGGGAATTCTTCAGCAATTGGATCATCATATGCTAAACAGTTTATTTTTAAGGTATCCAGATCAGTTCATGTCTAACAAAGTGAATTTCCTTCACCGTCAAAAAGACAAAATAATTTTACTTTCCACTTTTACTTTGAAGTCTGAAGTTTTCTTACTTTTTCCCTATGCAATGACTTTTAGGATTCATGGCCTTTCAAATGCTACTGCTACATGTACACTTAATGACCCTGTAAATTTATGAAGAATTTTCCAGAATTCTTATATCTGGTCAATGAATCTGGTCAATGTATCTGGGCAAAACCTGCCATACTGTGTAGTTCACCCATGCAAGGAGCCATATTATTTATAAGACTAAAAATTTTTTTCAGTGTGAAGTATGACCATTAGTTTTTACCAGTTACCTTATAGGAGATCATTTTAATAGGTCAGAAGTTTGGAAAACCAAAATGCAACAAAAGAAATAATTTTCTTTCCACAGACACACTGCAGGCTAAAGATGGTCTTTGAGTAAATGATTTATTGTGATTTTTTTGTTCAGCTCTAACTAATGTTTTCTGCTAGCATGATATGTCTGCTACATTATAAAGTCACACATTGCACAAAATTGTATTTTCAGCCCTAGTTAAGTGCTATAAAAGTTTTGGTTTGATTTACACTCCACAGAAACTTATTTTTCTTTGGTTTTCATAGTAAAGTATTTTAGTTTAATAGCAGTGGAAGAATGCCAAATGTTAAGAAGATATTTTTTCTTTCTACTGTTGTTGATGGCTCATATTAAAAAATGATAAACATACAGCATATTACATATCTATCAACTGTTTAATTTTATTCTTTATATAGAGCTACAAAACTGTTTTATTGATGTACGGAAGGTGACACCACCTTGCCACCTTTGTGGTGGTGGTGATAACTTGCCATTAGTACAGCAATTGGAAGCAAGATTTATTTATCCACTTGTCCAAAGACATACCTTCAACATGAATTAGCATAATCAAAGTTCTAGAAAATAGTAAACACTACACCTACATGATACTTTTTCAAACATTAATCTATTTTTTTTCCTTCTAATGGCTGTTGTTGTTAGGCATTTTGTTCATATAGACCAGTGAGGAATCTGTTCAAAAAATGGTGTCATGGGCTTTACTTTCTGAGTGCAAAATTTACCAACTTAAATAAATAGCTGTTTCGATTAGCAATTTCTTGAAATTAAAGCAGTTTCTCCATGTTCTCAGCATAAGAAAATAAAAACACATGTAAAAATTACCCCAAGAAAATTACAGAAATTACAGAGAATGGTGAATTCTGAGTCCTGCTAAAGGAGTAAAATTATCTGTGGTGACTAGATGAAACATATAGCCTACTCGGGTTTTTTTAGTGGTTTTTTTGGGTTGGTTTTTCCAGAGAATGAAAGGAGATATCACTGTATCTTAATGAGGTAATAACAGTCAGTATTTATTCTCATTATACTAGATTAGTATTTAACTGTTCTCAGAAAATTTCTGACTTGCATAAGCACGCGTGGCCTAGTTTTGATCCATCAATCTGCTTTGTGCAACTGTATCTAAGAAGAAAAACCTTCAAAAAGCAACACATCTGACTACTGGGTTACTGAAGGATTCATCTTCAAAAAGAATCTTCAAATGTTTTCTACAATTGCCAAGAAATTTGTATCCTGGTAATTTTCCTGTTCAGCTTTTTACTTTGTGGCAGGTTGCCACAATCTGAACCACCTTTTGGTTAATGAGGTAAAGCTGATTTTCAAACATGGAAAAGTATGCAAATAAATATTCAAAAGAGGGAGATGGTGATTAAAGAGGAGTTTGATAATCTATTCCATTACCTCCTGTTGGGAACTGTAATCCTTACATTCCCTTCACCTTTTTTGAAGACCTGGCAGTTGGAGTTCAGTTAGTGACTTTAATACTCAGGCTCTGCTGTCTTTGCTGCTAAATTAGGCAGTGCATGAAGTCAGTATATTTTCAAGTCAGAGTATATTTTAGCTACATAAATTAATTAATACAGTGACAATTTAGTGGTACATTATGGTTGTGTTCGAAGGTCCCAGGACGAGGGAAGAGATGTGAATCTTGACGCCATGTTTCAGAAGGCTGATTTATTATATTATGATATTATATTATATTAAAATGCTATACTGAAACAATATGAAAAAGAATAGAGAGAAAGGATCCATTGGAAGGCTGGAAAGGAATAGAGAGGAATGATAATAAAATCTTGTGACTGCTCACAGCCTTGACACAGGTGGCTGTCATTGGTCATCAAGTAAAAACAATTGGGTAAGCAATTCTCCAAATCACATTCCAAAGCAGCAAAACACGGAGAAGCTGAAGCTTCCCAGCTTCTCAGAAGAAAAGTTCCTGGCAAAAGGATTTTTCATAAAATATGTCTGTGAAAGTACATTTTTTTCCTTTGTTGTAAAAAAATGTCACATGAATCTAGAACAAGGAATCAGCAAGATATTTAAGCTACAATGTTCAAATATAATTAGAAAATAAATTTAATTTCATAGAATGGTGGAATTGTTAGGGTTTGAAGGGTCCTTAAAGATCACCTCATTCCAACCCCCATCTTGCCACGGGCAGGGATGCCACTCACTAGATCAGGTTACTAAGGCCTCATCCAACATGGCCTTGAATGCTTCCAAGAATGGGTCATCCACAACTTCTCTGCACAAACTGTCCTGGTGTTCCACCACCCTCTGAGTGAAGAATTTCTACCAAAATATATAAAGACATGAAATCTGATCTCCAGTGTGCAAGTCCAGTGATGATTACTGATGTGGGGTAGAAATTTGAGTTTAAAGCAGTTCAACTTGGAATATATATTGGTACACTATATTTAACATTATACCACATCTAAAAGAATCCTCCTAATTATATAATGCTATTGAAACTGTGTATTAGTATGTGCAATAGTTTCTATAAATTAATACTGTTCCTCCTAAAAATGATTCTATTTTATTCTGTTTGTCTGACACTACCAAAATAGTACACACACATGTATCCCCTCCACATATATCTGGCTATTTTGTCCGTACATAACTAGTATATATTCCAAACTAAAATCACCCTTAATTAAAATCAAGGTTTTAAAACAAATTTCACTATAAGATTGATAGTTGTTACAGATACATTTATGCTAAAATAATTATATGAAATTACAGAAATTAACAGTTGCCTTTTAACAGTAATGTCAACGAAAGCATATCAGTGCTCAAATGCTAAGTAACATTAGCTTATTCAATTACTTAAAGCCTGATTCAAAATTTGCCTGAAAAATTTGTTAAAAGTCTCAGTTAACTTACTTTGGATTTATATTTGTTTTGTTGTTTTTAATTTTGTTTTGTTTTATGGTTGTTTTTGGTTTGTTTTTTTTTTTGTTTTTGTTTTGTTTAATAAAGCAAGTTGAACGTAATTCCAGTTGTCATAGTTGCAGTTTTAATTTTTTGGGGGAGTACATTTTAAGTAAAGTCAAAATCTGAACTCTTAAATGTAGTATTGTATTTTCAGAATTATCTTGCTCATGAATCTTACTAAAACACCAGGGATTTTTAAATGGATATGTGCATTGTGTGATATTGCTTGTATTTTCTCCTTGAAGTCATAAATAACATTTTGTAATTAAATACATGGGATTATATGTTTTGGAAAAAAAAAGTTTATATACTGTTTATATATGATGATAATTATGCAGAAACATGCAAAAATGATTAGAATTAATAAAGGTATTTATTAATTAACTGTGATTTTTATGCAATTGTGTCAAATGTAAAACATTTAAAATTGCAATGTGTATAAAAAGAAAATTTTGCACAACCTTTTGGAAAGGTCTGTGATAAGTAAATAAAGCTTACTTAGTGTTTTAAAAATTCATTTCTTCTGAAAAAAAACTAAGTAGCTAATGTGTTGGTCACTGACCTTTAGTTAGATATTAAATTTCTGCTTAGAACTATTTCAGTATTAGCATTCTGTGCATTCAGCAGTCATGGACACATACAAATGAGCATTTGTAAATGCAACACATATAGTAACTGTATCTTAAGTGTGTCTTTACATTTTTTTAGCTACTAGTTAATAAAAAAACAATGTGTGTCTGTACAGGGAATGACAGGATCCTGGTGACATCTTGCAAATCATTAAGGTTTTTTTGCAATTGAAGCAGTTTTTTCTCATCTCCAAATACCTGTTTTCCTGATTCCAGAGCTGAACTGCATTAGCCAAGACAGATAGAAGCCAGATAGACACCAGCTTTATATATATATAATGATACCTTTTTTTTTTTTCAGGCTGTAACTGCTGGTCAGATTGCTCTGCTCTGCTGAGAGTCATTTCTCTTCCCATAGCTTGAAAATCACCCCTTTGATTTTCAAGCAGTTCCCTTTCCAAGTTCCAAAGTGATAGGAACATAGAAAAATGTAGGAATGGCCATGATTAAAAGTTTACTTTTCAGGTGGACTTACTAGGATTGGATCTACATTTACAAATGTAGCTGCATGATTCAGATCAGAAATGGTTTGTGTCCCACTGGCTCAGAGCACAGGTGAAATTAGTATGACAACTTCCTCATAACCCTACATCAAGGTCTTTTTTCTTTTCCCATATCTAGTTGTAAATCTTTTTCCTATTTTCAGTGATTTCTTCAAGGCCACAACATCTATTGTCTCCCACTGAATTTGTTTCTGCAGATAGCACAACACATTTTGGAAATAATATTTACCAATTTGAAATGAACGTACATTCATGGACAAGGGGAATGCGAGAACTTTAAAGTTTGAAAATCACAATTTTTTTCTCACTTTTGATTATGAAAAAGTTGCACAAAGTTACTACTGACTTTCTAACCACTCTGTGCTGAAATCCAATGTGTAGGCACTGAAGGCACTGGCTGGTTAATTGCAGGTATTAATCACTGACATATCTTGTGGTGTACAAAATTAGGAAATATTTTTGTTGGGTTTATGCACAATCTTCTTTGATCAAAGAAATTTAAAGAAGACATGGTGTACCTGCTTTTTCTTCCCAAAATTTTTTCCTTACATTCAAAAGCCAAAGGTATTTAGAAAATTATTATTACTCTGGGTGCCTGGATAAGTGATAAAGTCATCAATTTCTGTGTACTTTTTCCCTAATAGCTAACAACTATCAAAACTCTTTTCTTGAGTTATGATATTAACTGTGACAACATCTAAATTGCATCACAGGTAGTAATTACCCTAAGATTTCATTATTTTTAGCCATTTCTATATAAAAAATCATAAGTAGACAATCGCAACTGTGTGCTGGCACCTCATTTTATGTTTCCTTTTTTCTTTTCTTTTTTTTTCCTATATCTGTTTTTAAAGCTTCTTTCACTGCAGAATCTTATTGCTATTCATTTTTTTGGCACAAACCTGCATTCTTGGAAGGTCACATTTTAAATTTTTGAGAAATTTTTCTGGCCATAAAATGTAATCTGCCATATTAAGGAAAGATCATGGCATACCGTACTGTGTGATTTTTCCCCCCCCCCCTCTTCATTATCAGTTAATTTTCTGAATTTCAGAGTATTATATCAGGTTCTGATGGCTCCAACTTAATATTTATCACAGCAGTAAAGTTGCACTGAAGTTCCTTATACATGAGAAGAATTTATTCATAACTGATTTCTGCCCATATATTTTGTATTTAGCGCCCTTATATTTTGTATTTAAGGAGTCTAAAAATGCTTCCTGTGTGTTCTCCAAAATGTGATCCAAAACTAAGTCATTGGTTTTCTACATTTGTGCAGAATTTCCTGAGTTTGTCGCCACAGAAGAACACTTGCCCATTTATTCTGTGATTACATTTGAGTATTTAATATTTAGTGCTGAGGCATTGACTCAAAACCACGCTCTCACTTACACCTGAAGAAATGCAGTATCTCTGCTCATTTTAACTGATACCAGCTTTCTCTCAATAAAAGAGCAGACTACAGAGAGATAAGACTTTTTTTCTACCTTGCCTCTTTCACCTCACAGTATGAAAATGCAGTGTCTGTGGAGGCTATGGGGGATTATGACAGAAATCTTTGTAAATAGCACAGTCTCCATTTTAATAACTCCTTGAAGCAGGCCTGCTTCTTTTCTCATGCAAGGCACTTTCTTTTTGGATTTATATTTTTAAGTCCTACTCATCTGAAGCTAAATTATCTTCAGATTTTAGTTAGTGATTTTTGGGAAATGGGAGGGATAGCAATAGTTGTAATACACAGACCTAATTTAAACTGTGTAGGAAGGTTGAGGTAGGAAAGAAAGAGTCAAGTGGAATGAAATTTGATTGCTCTGAAAAAACAAAGGGAAAGAAGGAAATAAGCAGGAAATTCTGCCCTATGGCTGTTATAGGTCATTTAATCAAAGTTGGAAAAAAGATAAAACTGCTTCTTAAATATTTACTTGCAAAATGCACAATTACCAAAGTTCCTAAGGGGCTGTATCTCAAGAGAAAGATTCTGGAAATTTCAGTTCTAATAAAAAAGAACATTTGCTTTTTAAAACTTCTTGCTTTGAATTTCTAAAACGCGTGTACACTCTTTTTCTGTAAGCAGGACTTAGCAGGCTCTCAAAGGACTAGAGGGATCTTCATCTGATCACATTTAGAGACAGCAGAAAGAGAAAGGCATATACATTTAAATATTACTAGTAATATTTAAATGTATATGCTCAAATCCACAAAAGATTTAGGATGGATGCAAGCATCTGATTTAAATATCAGACACAGCCCTCAAAACCACAATGAAAATCTTTAGGCATCTAAACCTACCTGTAAGCTACTTGAAATTTTGTCAGTGAGTGTCCAGACAATTTGCTTCCAAATCTTTCCCTATTTGGTGGCTTCTCTGAGTGGCTTAATGCATCCTGAACATTTGCCTTCAGCTGGAAACATCTGCATAGGCATTTCACACAGACCCATCCAGAAAGTGTGTCCAGAGTAAGAGAAGAAATGTGAATACCTTCTTTTTACTAAAAACAGCAGGTGGTTCTGCTTTCCCTCCAGAATATCTGCTTCCACCTATACAAAATATACTAATGCACATTTAAAATCAGAAACAGTTCTTGTCTGCTTGTTTTGAGTGTTCAGATGTGCTGTTGTTTGGACATTTTCAAACAATTTCTTTTTCTTAAAATGACTCTCAAGTGGCTTACAGCAAAACTGAACTCTGACTAATGTTAATTAGTTTAGCAATATAAAAAAATTTTACTGTAAACATTTGTTATCATATGGTTTGTAGTCATAAGAAAGAAAACTAATTTAGCTCCAGAACTACTGCCTAGAAGCTGACACTCTGATGCAAAATTATGATGTGATATGAGGGTGGTAGAGATATGTGTGTAGATGCTATTTATCTGAGATCACCTAAAGCACAAAATGAGTTTACAGTGGAGGTGATCACCCTGATTCTGAATTACTGTTGTTTACTGCCATATCCTTTTGTAAGATTCCATGGAGTTCAAAGGAACATATAGGCCTTTAGAAAAGGCATGGAAATAGAGAGCAATCTGTTATATAAATGCAGTACTTTACAATAAAATAATATTTTTAGTTTTGTGTTGACAAATGTGATTGGAGCTTAGGAGAATACATAGCTGTTCTAACTTTCCTGGTAGTTTAAGAGGCAGTTCTTCACATAATTATTGTCAAAATTATATTTAAAAATTATATAATGTGATATTACTACAGAAAATTATTGTTATTTAGATGGATCTGGAGAGAATTTATCTGCAGATAAACTGCACAGGTCCTAGCCTCTGCAGTTTATCCCTCAAGCTTCTTATACACCCTTTGTACTCTGTTGACTTATTCTACCAAATGATTCTCCAGAATATCATCCAGTTAAAATTCCAAAAGCAGGGATAGTCCAGAGCATGCCTTTATCTACAGTGCATCTTTGTCATTTTCATATGCAAAGCTGCAGGTGTACTCACTAAAAAATCCCATGCATGGTACTCTACTTTTGGCTAATGAAGAACATTATTTGAAGGGCAGATATTCCTATGAGAACCATGTGTGTTGTTGCTGGCAATTTCATAGTGAATTTGCAGAACAATTCTAATCAAAGCTACTATTCCAAACTTGAAACAATTTTTAAATGGGAAATTAGAGAAATATGATTAGTAATTTCTGGTCATTCTTACATTCTTCTTCTACTACATTTTATGAAATTACATCCGTGTTTTCTGCTTACTAACACTGGGGAAATCACAACCTCCCCTTCCCAACTGAATCTTGAAGAAAATAAGAAGCAATCAAAATTGAGAAGAGTTCTCATGCTATTTTAAACTAGAAAAAAATTAATTATCACAAATTAATAACATTTTTCTAATTGCTTCCTCAGATAATTTTGTTTCTTGCATTTTTTAGTAAATACAATTAAATATTTAAACGCTGTCTTAGCTTGCTTCAGTTTTAGCGTTTCATTATTAAAATAAGTGCAGCTTTACCAATTGAGATAATTTTGCTAGACTATCTTAGTTGTTTTAGCATTGAGTGTCCTTTTTACAGTCCAAAGGCATAACACTTAAACATATAAAATTACATAGTTCATTAAGATCGCTGCTTCCAACAGCAGAAGTTTTTAATTTTATGTATCTCAAGTACTCTTAAATTCTTTGAAATATTGTATCAGTATAGAATGAAAAGAAGAAGAAAGAGAAAAATTGCATTGGTCTTTGTACCTTTATTTCACATGCTATGCAAGACAAACGTGTTTTGTGGTTTTGCAAGGAAATAATGACATGACAAATAATTATACTGGTTCTATTTTTAAAATTACATTAATTTCAGCAGATGTTTTTGTCAGGATATATTTTTGGTTTTCATCTCTGAATTTCTCTTTCAAATTCTTCCTATTCCCTGACCTGACCAGTTATGGTCATTTTCGTTTTCTGTAATGTTGCAAGCAAAAATTATATTGCAGTTGTACAAAAAATATCTCTTTGTGGTCACTCTCAATGCTAATCTGCTGCTCATGAGACAACACTGCCACTCAACAATGAATGATTTGAGCAACACAGGATTTGGGAGAACAAATGAATCATGTAGAGGAACGGGGACAACAAACTACAAATAACCTGCCTAAGAACTATTCCCCAGACCCATCTGAATAATTACAGTCTTCCAGAGCAATATAACCATTGGCTAGAAATATTTTATAATAGGTATGTGAAGGATTTCCAAGTAACCGATAAAGAAATTTAGGAAAGTTATGTATTTCTGCTTACACTGTCACAATGATTTCAGAAATATATTGCTTGTGCAGTAATGTATGACCATCTTGTTACCTGGGAGTGCAGCTGCTGATTTGCACAAAGGACTCTACCTTAAAAAACCCTGAAATTAAATGTGGGAAATGTGTTTTACATAGAAAAGCAGGTTTTACCCTGTTCGGTATGAATTCTGGGTCAAGACTGACATGCTAGCACTTGAGTTTGCTCTACATTGGACACACAATTAGCAATAGCCCTTTTCCTAAATGCTAATAAAATTACAGATTAACTGCTTACTAGTAATTTTTCTTACGAAATATGTGTTCTGGATTGCAAGGGTAAAATGTTATGCACTAATAGCAACCTGGGCCTTGTCTGATGTTGGGGGAAAAAAAATGCATCTTACTTTTTCAATGGTAAGACTTTTACTTTGTCTTAAGGTCGATGTCTACAAGCACAGGCACCCAGTTACTAGTTTTATACTTTTATAATTTGGAATTATTTTACAGTAACTAGTTTGGAGAATTCTGCACTGCTTATATTTGGTTTTTATTGCTTCTCTGGGTATATTGCTGGTCTTTTTTTGAGTTGTAATTTATACCACATCACATCAGTAGTATTTTCATGAACATAGAAACTATACGAAATAGAGTTGCTTTTAAGAAAAAAATCTGTCATCTTATTGTAATGAGAACTCAACATGAAAGGGAAAGCCAGACTTTTGTAGATAGAAATAGTGTTTTCTTTTTTCTGATATTTACCAGGCAAAGATTTCACTTTAATGACATATCGTTTATGTTTTAAAACATTCTTATGTGGGAAGAGATACTTGTACAGAAACTTTCTTTCTTTTATTGTGATAAAGCCATTGCAATAAACCTTCAGCTGGTGCCAGTAAATGTTTTCTAATACTCAAACCCCCGACCAATTGCTGCATATTTTATCATTGAATTTCAGATCAATTAAACAGTGGTGATATTTTTGCTATTTCAAGAATTAGTTAAACAGTGGAATTCTGCTAGAAAAGACTAACACTGGGAAGTTGATCTCAATCATCACTGAGAAGGAAAACATAATTTTTTTCAGTAGTTTGATGAGATCAAATATTTTCATTGAGTTTGAGGTTGTTTTTGCAACATTTGAGCACGATATCTTGGAATTATTTTAGTGTATCAGAAATTTAAACCAATACAGAATAATTGCAAATGTAATAAAATTTCCAATTATTCTGTTCAGACAATAGAAGATAGAAAACAATATAAATGATACAACTGAAACAATAATAATAATTAGGTTGTAAGTAATTGCAATTAAATGTAGTAAATTTTAGTACTGTATTTCTTTTAACTTCATTCATTTTTGGAAGACAGTTATTAATGTAATCCAAAGTGTCTAACTGTAAAGTGAAGTTTGTTTGTGTATTCAGACTCAGACACATATGCAGTGACTGTTCAGGGTTGCAAGGAGGTTGATCTCTCTGTTTAATGTGAGACATGTTAGCACAATAATTCTTCAAGCATTAATGAGGATGTAATCACTAATAAGACATGATCTCTGATGTCCAGGTAAAATGAAATCAGCAAATCCTTTCTAGTGAAAGCCATTTCTGAAGATGAGTGAAATGTTTCCAACAAATCCCAAATTTTATTCTAAAAGTGTTGAAATAGGATTTTTTACCTAAATTTTCAGAACTGAAAGATTTAATTTTCTTGGTCATGGATACACACGTATTAAGGAAATGTAACTAAAATATTTTTTAAAATTACTTTAAAGTTGAATACATGTAAATACTGAAATATGTATATAGGAGAGTTAGTGTAATATAGAGGAAAACAGAGTTTTGAAAGGGCAAACAAATCTGTCAGCCCAGGTCTCCAGGAACTGTCTTTCTTTATTTTACCAGGTAAGGTATATAAAAAAAAAATAAAATAAAAAATAAAATAAAAAAAAAAAGTACCTTTAATTTTTTTATTTTAATTTTTTTATTTTAATTTAGCAAGAGGTTTGTGTCATTTCCCTCGGAAAAGTAGTATTGCTGCTTAAATAGAACTTGGGATATGTTTGAAATAGCCAGTTCAACTCTATTGTTATTCAACATCATAACAGTATTCCTTGTTACACTCTATTGCATTCTTTAAAATAACAATTTTGTCTTTTGGGTTTTCATCCTTCAAATGCTTATTGATTTCTTGTTTCACTCCAGGCACTAGGCAAGCCAGAGATGTGTAATTTTCCAAAATTGTCATGGTTGTTTCTGAAGTCCCTACAGTTTACAAATGTTTATCTGGAAGATAGTTTCTTGAACTGAATCCCATATTCCAAGTATTACTCCACCAGAAATGCCCAGAGAAAAGTGCTGCCTATTTTCTTTCTATCAAGATATCTCTGCATACTTGGCCCTAAATTGGAAAGAATCGGCTTTGCTTTTCTGTCATCTCACACTGAAAACTTACAGTTCATTATCACATGAAAAAATTCTTTCTGAGGCTGTCCATCAGGGACATCTCCCTGTCACACTGATAATTTGTTCTTCACATGGTTGCCTCCTCTTACCTTTTCAGTTCTCTGTTTCCAGGGTTGCATCTCCAAATACAACATAAAGTAAATCAAGAAATAACAATTGTCAGAAATCCCAATACTCTGCATCATATATTGCCATACTGTAGCCATCATATGTACTCATTCACATAGTACATTGTAATAGCCTTGAACAAAAATATGCCTTGGGAAAAACTCTGACCTACATGCCAAAGAAAGAGATATTGAGCACCGTTGAGCTGGCTCACTAAACCTGGAAATTTCTCTTGCTAATCTACAAGATAGGTAAAATTGCTTTCTGATTTCTTCAGACTGTGAAACAGGGAAAACATATCCATTACAGAAACATAGTATGATCTACTACAAGAATTTCTCTTTCATACATTTTTGGCAAGTTGAAGTGGATAAGTAAAGATAACATCTTCTATCATATCAACTACTGGACTTATCACAAGTTAGAAAGGGTCCATAAGTTTTAAAAGCATGCAGGCAGAAAGCAGTGATAGAGCAGGATTGCACATTTGTTAAGGGTATTTTGCAGGTCTGAGTTTCTGTAAAGCAACAGAAACAAACTTAATAGCAAACTCCCACAAAGCATTAAGGAACCTTTCACAGAAAGCAGAAGTTTTAATAGATGGCAGGACTAAAAAAGGGTCTGCCCTGGTTCAATTTCTTGTGATGTATGGTTTAACTGTGCTGATTACAGAGCACAGCCTAAACCCAGAGAAGTAATTTGTAGCTGTAGTTGTGACATAGAATGAAATTAAGATAGAAAAGTGGTGATTTTCAGGGGAAACTGAATTGAATAAATAAAATGTCTGAACCTAGATATCTCCTGTGCAAAAATATACTTTTTATCTACTGACAGTTGTGGGCAATACAGATAAAATTATCCTAAATAACAGAGATTTTGCAGACTTTGCTGCTCCTAATGTTGCCAATTGAAAAGAAATGCCAAGCACAGTTTCAGGCCTGTCTGAAAACACCAAAAACCAATTTATTGTTTAGTGTTATTTTCTTTTTGCATGCTTAAAAAACTAGTAGCACCTAACCTTGTGCAACCTAAATATACTTGTTACATGACACATCTACCGAAGTTTTCCAAATTAATATTTCACTCTGTTTTTTCTTCACAATTTTCTTCACAAGGAGAAATTTTATTTACATAGGTCATTTTGGAAATTAAAGGCAGATGTTTTTGCCAGTGACCTCAATAAAAGAGTTATTTTTCACATGCTAAAGTTTTTGTTAGATTTTTAGCTTATGTGAAGTAACAGCCTAAGGTGACAAAATACAGCTTTATTTTGCAATGTTTATAAGATTTTATCATGTTGCATAGCACAATCCAAAGGCATCTTGTTACCAAGAAAATATGAGAAGTTAAACATAGACTTTTGTTCAGTTTGGAAAGAAGATGTCATTTATTCACTGGAACACTGGGTGTCGGGAATGAGTACTAAGGGTCCAGTGTAAGACTCCCCCATGACTTCAGGTGAAATTTTGTCTGTGATTTGCATTTCATCAGTTTCAAAATTAATGTAGTGTAATAATCACATGTAAAAGTAAGGGTGAGACTTAATGCATATTTAATGAAATGTTTCCCCAGACAAATAGGAATTTCACATTTGTCTGGATTTGAATTACTTTTGGGTTAGAATGCATAGCTTAACAAATATGTGCAAAAGCTCTGAACAAATTGCTTCTTGACATAAGGACAAGACAAAGACGATCCCTAAACTGATTATCATAAGGTCCTGTACTCTCAAGAATATGGTTGTGACTTTTATACAAAGGAAATATTAGTCCTCTTGACAAATATTTACAAACAAATCTGAATTTCTATTTCCTTATATGTTAATGAGAAAGATTAATACACATGAGGAGTTGAGCAGCTCTGTGCTTATCTCAGGACTCATGGAAGCTTTTCCACGTTATGCAGTTGGTGATCTGGCAGCTTTTGTGATTGGTAGATCCCTCGCAAAGGCAACTGTAAGGCAGATAGAAATGTTTTAACATCCTTCTGACAAGCAAACAGCTGACAGCATCCCTTGATGGTGTTTGTGACATAGATTTGCCAAACACTGTCTCATTTGCTTGGAAATGTCAGCAGCTGGAACACGGAACAAGATGGTGACTAATAATCCTGAATTAATTGCAGCCATTAATTTTAATTGGGATTCAAAATGTTCCTATTTGGTTTACCTTTAAATTTTAAATTTAAATTACTAATTAAGTTTCACTCTGTATATATCTCATATGAAGCAATTACTGATACTTCTCTCTGAGATAAATGCCTCAAAAGCAGACTGAAGAAAGATTGTAATTTCCATCATAAACTATGCATTTAAATTTGGCATTCCCTTTACTCCAGTAAGGATTGGAAAAAAATACTTACTGGAATAAAGGGAATGCCAAATTTAAAACAAACAAACAAACAAACAAACAAACAAACAAGAAAATTAAAACCAAAAAACAATTGCTTTAATAAAATACACATTTTTATGGAAAAAAAAAAATTCAGTACACTACACAATAATGCTTAGAATTTTAGGATTCTAGGGTTTGGTTAGTTCATTAGTTTGTTTGTCTGCGAAATTATTTTGCTCAAAGGATATCTCCTAATTGCCTGAAATCACACTAGTATTTTTCACCATTTTGGAAAAGTCAGCCATCCAACCATGGAGAATTCTCTGTTATCTAGATGATTACTCCATGCACTTTGAACAATAAAAGAGGAGGTTGCTAAAACAGAATTGTTTTTGAACTATCCAGTCCAAAATAATTATACACAGAAAAAGGTCTGACAAAAATACTTACATAAGAAGTAAAGCAATAATAATTAAATAAAAATAATAATAAAAAATAAGTAAAAATATCATAGACAGTCATTACCTAAAGACTGCAAAGGCCCTAATAACATGTTTTTCCAAAAACTGTTGAATTATAATACAATTTACCACTACAAGCAGCTCATCATATCATGCAGTAATATGATCACCCTCTGAAAAGAAGAGAGTAAAAAAATCCATGTTAAAATGTACAAGGTTATCTGGTGATACTGAGTAGAGATAGAAAACTGAAGTCTTCCTTTCAGATCCTAGTAATCTAGTAGTAAAATCAAAATAACAGTCAGATGTTCTATATGACAGAACCCATCATATAACTTGCATGTGAGGTTTTTAATTTATAGTAATATATGTCAGTCAATCAGTTAGTCCTTCTTTTCAGGTGACCACCTATTCATTTCACAACACTGAAGGAAAATTTTTTTTTCTTTTTATTAAAAATTTATATTTTTCTAGGACCTCAGCTAAAAAAATGTTGGGAGTCAAGCCATATTATATATCCAGGAAATTTAAAAATAAAAGTTGTTTACTAGAGGGAAATTTACTTCAGATTTTTGGGGGTTTTTTTTGCTCAAAATGTAAGAATGAACTCTGTATCTACTCCCAAGTTACTTATAAACTTTTTTCCCCTTACATCTAAATTTACTGGAAACAAGACTTACAGCTCATCTTATGATTGTAGGTTACTTACATCTAGCAATATTTTTTTGTTGTGCTGGTTTTGGCTTGGGTGGAGTTAATTTTCTTTGCAGTAGCTGTTACGGGGCCATGTTTTGTGTTTATGCTGAAAACACCATTGATAACAGGGATGTTTCAGTTCCTGCTGAGCGGTGTTTGCACAGTGTCAAGGCCTTTTTGGCTCCTCACAGAACCCCATCAGACAGGAGGCTGGGGGTTCAGAGGAGCTGGGACAGCCAGGACAGCTGACCACAGCTGACCGAAGGCACACTCCAGACCACATGGCACTGTGCTCAGCATACAAAACTAAGGGAAAAAGGAGAAAGGAAGGAAGTTCGGAGCGGCGACGTTTGCCTTCTCAAGTCACCATTTTGTGTGATGGAGCCCTGCTCTCCTGGGAATGCCGGAACACCCGCCTGCCCACGGGAACTGGTGAATGGATTCCGTGTTTCACTTTGCTTCTGCATGGGTTTTTCTTTCCCTGTTAAACTGTCTTTACCTCAACCCATGAGTTTCCCCACTCTTCTGATTCTCTCTCCCCCATCTTACTGAAGGGGTCAGTGAATGAACAGCTGCTTGCGGTTTAGTTACTTACTGGAGTTAAACCACTACAAACTTTTAACAGAGATTTGTGCAGTTATTTTCATCTGTTTATTTTGTTCCTATTATTTTATTTTTTTCATTTCAACTTTTCATTTCATTTCAACTTCTTTTTTTAAAAATAATTTTATATGAAGTCATAATTATTTAATTCTGTGCTGGGCCTCCATGTTCCTTATTTTTCATGCTGTAATTTGGTGAACCAGTTAGGAATATCATTGTCAACAGCTGAATTCCTTTAAAGAGCGTCTTATGAAAATTATGAACAAGAGCACACTGTCATGTTTAGTTTCAATTTAAAAAATAATATTTTCTTTCCTTTCCCTCTTGGGGTGGAAATAGAAAAATACGGATATATAATAAGTAGGAAATGACAACCCAGCTCTACCCCTGATATATAGAACAAGTTTTTAATAAACTGTGAGACTAATACCATAGGCATTAAGGAACATATATGTATATGGCATCACCAACAGCATAGAAGGTTTTGTGACTGGGAAAAAATATGATTTCTATTTACTTTGCTACATAGATTGATAGTTTGTGTTTGTTCATTTACTTGTGGCTTTAATAAAGACAACAAATGTGGAGTAAAAGTGTGATGGTGCTGAAATTGTAGGAATTTAAATATTACTGGGCACCTAATTAATTGGAATAAAAGTAATGAAGAAGGTAAGATAAATTCTATTGAGAGAATGCACAGTGTCCAGAGAAACCTAGAGAGCACTTCCTGCTCCTAAAAGACGAAAAATATAACCAGCTTATTTCTCTATGAAGCTGAGCGGGTGATGACAGAATCAAATACAAAAACCCTGTCGTGCTACTGTGGAAGATGAACTGTGTGCTCCAGGCAAAACTAATACAAGAAGAGCAGGTTTGATGAGGCAGAAGAGATCACAGATCTCTCCCTCAAACTGCTTTGTCACTAAAAAATCCCCCGATGCAAGTGAACCTGAATTTCAAAGAAGAAAAAGCAAGGAAGTAGAGTGTTGAATAAGAAAACATACATGAATAGCACAACCTAAATATCAAACTTGCATTCATGATATCTTAAACCACAAGTGAATAAATATTTCTCATTTTATGGTTATAATTTGTAAAATTTTGATTGTTTTTCTTCTACACAAATTGTAAGGGTCAGATTGTTATTATCATTATCACTACTGTTATCTTTATTCAGCCCTTTTTTGATGGGCACCAAATAAAAAAGCACTATTTCTAAGGACAACATTAAATTATGAATGAATCAATATTTTATAAAATATATTTTGCACTGAGAGACATTAGGACCCAACTAAGTGTCCTCTATAATTCTGTATTTTATAGAAATTTTTGTATTACCAAAATATTATACAAATTTTTATTTTCAATGGATAATTTTAGTTAATGAATTACCTTGGCTGAGCAGTCTCTGTCTTGGAATAGCTTCATTTCATTTATTCTGCAAAATTATGGCAAATATTTCAATATTAGTTGATTAAAATCTGCAGAGATTCAACCATCTCTGGATTCCAGTTGTTTGGGTTTTGGTTTTTTTGCATTAATCCATTTTCTTTATATCTCTAAAGGATTTCTACACTTCCAAAATATTTATATTTTAAGACATTATAAAAATAATTTTTAATTTATGCAGTTTCATTGTGTAGTGTTCTATACATAAATCGTTTTGCCCCTGGACCTAAAAAGTCTATTTAATAATATTTAACAAAAAAAAAACCAAAACAAAACAACCCAAAAAAACCCAAAAACCAAAAACCAAACCAAAACAAACCAAACAAACAAACAAACAAACAAAAAAACACAAAAAAAAAAACCCAAAAAAAGAGGAAAATTATAGTTCTCTTATTATGATTAGCAAAAACATTAGAGGCTGTAACTAGGGTGCTACAATGATTTAGTCCGATGAATAAACATCAATAGTTATAAAAATGTTATAGACATATTAGAAAAATGAATAAGTAAGGAGATGCATAGTTTACAAAGTTTTCTCAAAGGAAAGCAAAAACATCCTGTGATGAAGAGTACAGCAAAGTAAATAGAAATTCTCAGAACCTCTTTTTTCTTCTTAGAGTATCCCTCATAAAGGCGGTGTTCATTAGTTAGAATACATATAATTGTTAGTAAGTATGAAAATGGGAATAAGATGATCCATAGCAATAACAAAACCATTTAGGTAGTTGCAGATATTTTTTTTTACAGAATACCTGTTCTTTGACAAAAACAGAAATTCCAAACTACAGAAAAGTCTGGGCAAAGATGCATTCTAAGACAATAGTAAATGGAGATCACACTCACACTAACAAATAGAAATTTCCATATTTGCCTGGAAAAATACGTGGACTGAAGTATGGTCTGGAAGAAGAGGTTTTACAGAGCCTAGAGTCAGAGAAAGAAATATCTACTCTTATACCTACAGTTGAACTATCCAAAGCTGAAGTAACTGAAATATTTTAGTGAGTGTTTTCACCAAAAAGTGATAGATGTTTCAGCTCATAAAATTATTTTTGTCTTGAGTGAACAATCCAGCATAGAACACTGCTAATTATTTCTGTACTACACTCACCTGTACTAGACATAAATTAAAAATAAATTAAATTAAAAATTTTATTGGGAACCAGGGCAACATAATGTCATATGAATGAATACTTCATTGTAGCTGTAATAAGATATTCTGTCACAATCATTATGTTAGATCAACTGCTGTTTATGAACTCAGAATAATAATCAATAAAAAGGTTCTGAATAGATGCAGACCACATTAGGTAAAAACAAACCAAAGCAACCCACTGAGTACAACAGAAACTTCTGCTTGTGGCTTATTGCACCTGATTTAATTGTTGATTATAACAAATACAAAATTACTTCTAAGTGATTAATATATAAGAAGTTCATCAGAAGATAAATCTTCCTAGGACTTACAATGCCATAAGGTAAATTAGACCAAAATTGTGTGGTATTGGTACTAATTATTTCAAATAGTGACAGTGATGACTGAGAATGGATTTTTTCATCATTCCCATTATAGAGTTCAATAAATTTAATTTCATTATTGTGTACAAAGCAGGCTTTTAAGGTTGCATAGCAACCTAATATTTTATGTTGTCACATGAGATTGAAAATAAAAAAGGAAAAAAAAGAAAGAAATGCAATTACCTTTGATCAAGAATTGCAGTGCTTTAAATCTTAATAAATATGCAGCCAGAACCCTTGATTTCTTCAATAATACAGTGGAAATGGGAAGTCATTAAGAAAACTACATCAGAATTCTTCCAAATATGGATAGAGGTAATTGAGAAAAGCCATGGTCTCAATGATCCAGAAGATTATTGCTTCAAGTTTGGCACTGGCTGTGATGATCTTGAGAAAGATATTTAAGTACTAGACCATTAACACTTGATGTTGGCTTTGCTAGCTTACATCACTTGATGCTGAGAATACTCTTAATTTATTTATATTATCATTGAATGAGTTGAGTTAAATATAAATAGCATTTATAATATTTTATTTGAACATATATATCAAAAAGCAGTCATAATTTATATGTAGATTCTTTTACTTTTTATGGACAAAATCAAATATTCTTTCCTGCGCTCAAGAGGCCCAAGGAGATGTGCTGCTGAAGATGCTTGAAGAATTTAAGCAGTTCTTGGTTTGGTGCTTTCTAGTGTCTTGACAAGATTGTGCCTCCAACAAAGCAAGGGCATGCCTTCAGGAGGGGAGGGCAGGAGTGAGGCGAAAGGCATGCAAAATATGGAGATATTAATATTTTAGTGGTGGGGTACTGCTGTGGGGTTTACATCTACTTTTAAAAAATATCATTTTGAGGTGCCAAAGCAAAGGGTGCAGTGCCTTTATTTAGTCTGATAAATATAGGATAACTCTTTAATAGACGAGTTATGGGCTATAAGAACCCTTCTGGTGGACCCAGCCCAGCCCAGATGTCACTGGAGATGTCTCATAAAACATTGTCTGTTGAAAATAACAGCAGAGTTACTGGGCCACAAGGTTACGTGTTCATTTAGCTCTGCTGTGGAGAGCAAAGCTATGGAGTTTTGCTTTCCATCTTCTTGGTTTTCCCACTGATTCATCAACTCCCAGGTTGTCTTACTTTTCCTTAAGTTCAGACCTTTCCTTGAGACTTTCTTCCTCCCATCTCTCTGTTATGGCATACCTGTGGAAAGATGATCCTCTCAGTCTTTGAAACCTGCAACTGGGATGGGAGACAATATCATTTGTAGGGACAATACCACTTCTGACATTTCCCTTGCCCACCTTCCAGGCAGGAAGATAATTTTCTGCCAAAATTTGACAGAATAGTACGTTTGTTCTTAAATTACGTTGTTCTTAAAAAATGTTCTAGGTAAAAACTACTTCACTTCCATAGGAAAAAAAAAAAATCCCATCTATGCATTAACTGCTCTTAGTATCTCAAGCTTCTAGTTCCCTGATGGTCACTTCCAAAGCTCTGAGTATGAATGCAACTATTACTATTTACTTAGTTTCTTACTTCTTTGGCAGTTTTCTAGAGTTCTAATCAACATGTTGAGTAAGCAATATTGGATAACAGAATTAACTAATTTAATTGCAATTCATTATTTCTATTTAAAAATAGAGATATATAATTTTTGTGGGAAGTGCACTTATTTTAGAAGACAGTTCACAACAGATTCATGTATGAAAATATAGTGAAAAGCATAATAATTCATCATTATATTTCATAAATAACTGGCAGCAGGATGGAAAGGATGATAAAAATACCAGCTGTTCCCAATTAAGCATTTCATATGGGTTGAATTTCTGTTGATTTATTTATTCTGTAATTCACTTTTTTTTTTCTCAAAGTTTACAGTAACAGGAGATGTAGTCCAACATGAGGAGCAAGGTCTGATTCTGCAATGCAAGGTTTCTTTTGTGGCTCTGAACCAGGTACACAGTGTGTCTCAGGATGGTAACTATCATCCTGATTAAATTTAATTCTCCAGCCAGGATCATAACTGAGGGTTTGAAATCCTTCCAAAGTGTAGAGATATATTTGAAGATTTGACACCTTATGGACTTTTTCCAAGAGGGTCACATTTTAGTGAACCCCAAACATTTCAGATAAGGTAATGCTGTAAATCTATTCTTATTTAATTAAACAATTTAACTTACCTGTCTCTGCGAAAAATTAGTAAA
Source organism: Onychostruthus taczanowskii (assembly GCF_017590055.1). NCBI lineage: Eukaryota > Metazoa > Chordata > Aves > Passeriformes > Passeridae > Onychostruthus > Onychostruthus taczanowskii. The sequence goes on from NW_024501126.1 coordinate 9,967,261, forward strand.
ATTCTTGACAGTATTTTTTTCTTTTGATCTTTCTATTTGTTTGTTTGTTTGTTTGATTGATTGTTTTGGGGTTTGATTTTTCTTTGGTGTTTGCTTTGAATTTTTTAAGTTCAATGAAGATACACAATTATGTATGAAGTGTAAAATTTAAAGTATCCCCCACTTAAATTTAATGGAGTTCAATGTACAAGTCTTGTAGAACAGATTAACTGCATATCTCTTGAGACTGAAAAATATATGTATGGGTATACCTTTGCAACTAAGGGAATGCTCAGGGTGACCTATGACTTGAAGGGAAACAATCTCCTTCCCCCCCCCCCCCAAAAAAAAAAAAAAGCTAAGCAGCAAGTAGGAGAAGTTAAGAAGTAAATAAAGGCAAGTAATAACATTATTTGAGGTTCTGTATTTTAAGATTTATTTTAGGATTTAGAAAAACAAATTTTATTTTAGAATACAGAAAATTTAATTCTGCAGTTTTGTATCACATCTGTAATCCATTCAGATTCCTCACACAAGAATTAAATGAAATAAAATTTTAAAGTTATTTTTAAAATGCATTTCTGGTGCATGCATGTTATGTACAGTCAAGACTAGTTTAAAGGTTATCAAGCATTGTAAACATGCCTGACATTAAGATTACCTTCCATGGCCTCAATTGGTTAAAACGCAAAATGGTTTTGTAATAACAATACCACCTTTTTGACTAAAATTCTGCAAGATTTTTATATTGGATTAATGCTAAATGTATAAGCATATGTCATTCATCAGTCAAGTTCCAGGCAGCTAATTCAACATCAGCTTTGCAATAGGATGTTACATGCTGTTACTCCACAGAGCCCTCTGCATTTCCAGCAGGGTAAATCATTTGTACGTGCTGGCAACACAGTTGGTCAACCAATCGAGAGCCAGATTCTTACTTTCCGGCAATGTCCTGATGTCTTTGCATGTTTAACCATCGAGTTTTGAGCACAGCATATGGCGAGAAACTACTGCCAGTTTGAGTTTTTAACTGCTTAATTTATATATTTTGGTTTTCTATTCTTGATTATATTCATTTGCCTTCAGAACTCCCATCAAGAATAAAAATCCTGTGTGCTATCCAGTGTTCAGATATATTGCATGCTTGGTGGATAATGCATTTGAATTTAAATCAGAATTGTTTAGTGTTAAGTGCAACTTTTTCTGAATCTATTTCATCTTGTATCAAATTTACTGAATTTTATCTTCTTTTATAAAGCACACTGAGGTCTATGAATAAAAACATTTTCCAAGACTTATAATGACAGTTGTCATTCTTTTTTCTTAAGACAGTAAGAAAGAGTGGAATGCATATAATGTAGGGATGAATACAATGTGTCCATACTCACACACTTGCTCATTGGCAGAAGAGAGACAATTTTACCTTACTCCTGGATTAATTTACAACAAAACACACTGTATTTCTCCTAGATATAGAACCTTCTCAGAGTATGTCAAGAGTTTCATTGTGCATCCTTCAGTAATACTTCTGAAAATAGGTATGTGTGCTACTAGCTGATTACTTTCCAATAAAAACAAAGATGGATATTTAGAACTGAAATGTTCTTTGTATTTTGCAGTATTTGAACTTTGTGTCCTTCCAGCATGTGTATCTTCTTTCAGTGATATTTTCAAGGAGATGCAATATTCAGTCACATTTTCTGGTGCCTTTTTGTTAGGGCATTGCTTTACTAACAAGCACTGAACCAGCACATCTTTTGTCCTACAGCTCTATGTCTGGTCCTCGTACTGTCAAGTCAGGCCACAGATCCTCATAGTTTAATGAGTTCTTTGTAGCAACAGAACATATCAGCTTTTTCCAAATCCTTTAATACTTCTGAATTCAGAATAGTATCAACTCCAGAAGATTTGTAGGGAAGGCAGGGTAGTCTCCAAGTATTTGATTTTTAAGTAAGAAGATGGTTTCCTCGGAAGGGGATTTTTAATTTTCCTTGGCTAGTGTAAGGTTCAGAAGCCCAGTCAATACAAAATCTCACATATGATGAAATGGCTGTATATAATTGTTGCGTTGACAAATTTTTCTGGTGTTTTTTAATCTTTAATTTTTTTTTTCCTTGTTTACTATGTTCATACTCCCAATTTAAGGTCTTAAGGTGACCTTTTCCCAATAAATAGCTGATCCTTTAAGCTCTTGAATGTAAACACAAAAAAAAAAAGACCAAGTATCCTCCCCTGCTTCCTGAATGGGCAATTTCATTTGAAAGGGATGTTTACATGGAGGAGTGATACTGAACTGTAAATTTCAGGTTAAATCACCATTTATTTTGTTTTTCCATCTACTTCTATTCCTCCTTCCATCAAATGTAATGCAGCTGCACTTGTTACATATAATTTATAATTGCAGTTTTATTAGTTTTGTAGTGGCCTTGCTATGATGTACTCTATTCAGAGTGCACTGCATTGGCAAACTGATTTAAAAATGATACGGAATATGAAGGTGTATGAATTTATTTTCTGCTTAAAATTTCAGTTTGGAAATACAGAAGAAGTTTTTAATATTTTTCTCAGAAAATAGTCTAAAAGCTACTTAAACTCTTGTCCATAATTTTTGTTAACCAAAATGTACCAATAAAAATTGTATTTTTACCCTAAATACATATACAGTTTTAAGCTAAGCAAACACTAATACAAGCATAGAAACAGTCTATTTAAGGAAGAAATAGGACCCAAATATTTTTGTTTTAGTTGTATCGCGAAATTTCCAATAAACTGAACAATAAATATATTCAAATACCAATTAGTCCTCTCCTAGAATGAAATAATATTTATCAAAAAACTGTTTAGTTCAAGAAATTGCAATTAGCTTTTTTTTTTTTTTGTAAATAATGTTGCCTTAGTGCATCAGCAGCTCATTGACTGCATTGTCATTTTTTTGTGGAATAAGACCTTCTAATACAAAGCTTCAGGCTGAGCCAAAATTTCTCACCATAAAAAAAGCTTTAAGAGTCATTATAGAGTGTTAAGAAATTCAGTCAATGACTAAGTGAAAGACCGTCAAGGAGTAATGACATTAGACTGCAGGGCTTATCAAGCGCCTATTTTCAACTTTATTTTTTATTACAATGGAGATCCAGCTGTTTTGCTCTGGTTCTCTCATGGTGTCACATGCTTTCTCTGATTCTCTTGCATTTTGAGCAAGGAGATCAGAAAGGACTTTTTGGACAGATGGTGATGTTGTGTCTGAGCTGTAATTCATATGCAATCTCTGTCCAGAATTACATTTGTGCCATATGCACTGACTTTTACATTCCCTTTGGAAATGGTTTTAAAAACAGGAACAAGCAAGATCTCACAATATGTCATTTCTCTTCCCCCTATGGTTATGCTAAATGCACTTCTGCAAGGTGCTAATGGATAAGAAGTCTCAAACCTCACATCACATCTCCATAAGGGTGAGACCAGCCTCAACTGCTGAGGACAGGTCTCCTAGGATAACTAGTTGTGCATAAGATGGAAATCAATTTATAGTGATATTCAATTGAAAGGAATTATTAAAATTTCAGCAAATATTTGGAGGCATAAACACTATATCAATTGTCTTCCAAAAATCTATCCCTCTCAAAAATAGAATTGAACAGAAAGCAGGAATGTTTTCCGTTTTATAAGCTATAATATAAGACTACTTCCTTTACCTTTAAGTAATATGGAATGTGGTAGTTGTGCTTATACTAACCCATTATAAACAAAAATACAGAAGGGAAATAGGTGAAATACTATATTCAAATACTGCACGTGTAGTGCACTTTACATTGAAAGGCTAAAGGGTAGTGTTCTAGTATAGCAAAACAAATTATAGGTAGGCCAGAAAATTTAATTAATTATTGTAAAGGTACAAACAGGCTTCAGAATACAAGGCATTCATTAACTGGTGTAATCAGGGAGAAGGTTCTTTTGCGCAGATTATTAGAGATGCAATTTTTTTTTTTTTTTTTTGCAAGTAAAGATGCAATTTTCTTTTTGCAGTTACCTCTTTGTGTGCAATTTTTTTACCTGTAGAGATGTTTTTTCAGTTTCCATGATGCTCAACTGGAGAAGTAAAACCAGGCAGACAAGACTATCAGGTGAGACCCAACCTTACTCATATTTTTAAAATAGCAACAGTTGTTTTAGAAGAAAGGTATAATTTGTTAAATTTCTTGCAGTTTATGGGTCAAGTCCTTGACTCTCAAAAGAGGATTAGGTAGTTCAATGGTGACAGTTTTACAGGTCATTTGAGGATTTCCCTGTTGCACACAACCTTCACATGTTAAAACTTAACTGCTCTCTTTTTCACCACCTTTTTCACAAATGTCTCTCATAGCAGAAATTTAGCTATAGCATCTCAGGGAGAATTAGCCAGGAATAATCTGTTAGAATTATACTGTTACACAAAATATCTTATTCATTTTCCCGTCAGAAAATTGCAATGCTATAAATTTCCTGTTAGGAGAGTTGAAATGATGGCTCCTTGGGTGTTTGCTTTGGAAGTCTTAAGTTTTATTCTCTTTTAGAGCAAAAAGATAATGCATTGGAGGGCAGAGAATTTGATCAGTATCCAAGTTGTTCCATATTATGCAACCTATTATCTGGTAGACCTAGATTCAGAAAAGTTAAGTCTTTTCTTTGGGCATCCAGTAACATGCTAAAGCACTGTAAGCTGCAAAAGATACCAAAAGGTTGTGTCAGAATGCGTTTTCTTGATAATTCATTCTGTGCGTTTGGAGACCTTTTTGCAGAGTTCCAGTATCAAAAAGGGACAAACAGGAAGGGCATGCAGTGACAGGACAAGGGGGAATGGCTTCAAACTGAAAGAGGGTAGATTTAGATTGGATATTAAGAATAAAATAATTACTGTGAAGGTGGTGAGGCACAGAAAGAGGTTGCCCAGAGAAGCTGTGTTATTCCTCTAAGAGCTTAAGGCTAGGCTGAATCGAGCTCTGAGCAACCTGGCCTAGTGGAAAGTGTCTCTGCCTCTGGCAGGAAAGTTGGGACTAGGTGATCTTCACAATTCCTCCTAACCATTCTGATTTTTAAAAAGAAGAAAATGCATATAGTAATCTGAAGTGTAGTGGAATACTGAGAACTTGAGACAATGATTGAAAGCTTCTAGAAGAAAAATAAATGTGTTAAGCATGAACAGATGAAAATAAAATAGTGCTTCCCCTTCTTAAAAAAGCAAAAACAACTAACTTATTTTTGCGTTTTGTTTCCCCCACACATGGATTTTAATAGTCTAGAAAACAGCAGATCAATATTAAGGAGAATACTATTTCCTTTCTTTGAATATTGTAGTGTCGAAAAATGCTGTTTGCAATGTCTTTTAGGATACATTCTACCACTGCAAAACATAAAACAATTTCATTATCATGTGATAAAACATCAGGGTCATAAAATGTCATCCAGGATTCATCTAACAACATTTTTTTCTGGTATTCAGATAAAATGTTTCTTTCAGGGTCTTGTTGAACAGAAATTTTTGCATAGCAGGTAAGAAAAATTAAATTAATATAAATAAATATTCTCTATGTATGTGATAGCATATATATTCTGTGAAAACTACAAAACTACAGTTTATGCTATTTTTTTTTCTTGAGTGCAGTGAGTGAGCTGAAATTTCTGTGTTAAATACTTTTTGGGTGGCAAGGACATTCAATAAATCAATGGGAAGTCTCTAAAAAGCACAAACGGTAAAGTTTTATCAGATTTTTAATCATATTAGAACAGTTTTGTTTATTACCTTTTAATAATTATCAGTATATCTAGGGATTGGCATTTTTTTCATTTGTGGTCACATAATTTTTGGGGGGTTGTGTATTTATCCCTGATTTGTTTTTCTTATTAGTTTGTGGGGTTTTTGCACCAAATTCAGCACTAAGGGCCTTATCTCACCCTGGCCAACCTCATTGAATCTGATTTTCTCTCTCATTGAGTTGATATGTTTGAACTATTGCCAAGCCAACTTGATCTTTAATTATTCTGGATAGCAATGCTAGCATTACCCTGATTATGCATTTTGGGAGGAGGGATTGTATGTATATGTTATATTTAAATTGCTTCAATTAAATGAAGAGAAAATGTATTTTTAATAATACAAGCTGCCAAAATCTATAAAGACAGAAACAAAGAAGGGATAAAACAAGATGACATTATTTCCAGCCAGTCATCTTTTGTTATTCAGTTTATTGTAAATACCATGGACTTTGCAAACATTTGTTTACATGTGTTTTGACTGCATATTTTTCCATCCCTCTTCTTCCTTCTTGGAAAGGAGAAGGAATTTCATAAAATCTGATCTCTGAAGTGAAAATATTAAAGCAAATTCATACTTCATTCTTTTATACAAGACTTTTCAAATTTTTCAGTTGTATTACCTGCAAGAGATCTAAAGAATCAAGGAAAATTAGGTCTTTTCATTAATGAAAATTATCTCAGGAGACCATTTATTTTCTGCCAAGTTAGAACAATGTGTTCTGTAATTCTAACTATTCTCTAAGTTTGATGAAAATGTCCAACACAATTAGCCAAAAGAGTAAATTCATCATTGTATTAAGGATAGAGTTCAAACTAATATCTAATACTGTTTCTGCAGATGAAGAAAGAAAATTCACATGTTCTAGTGGCCTAAGTTTTTCAAAGCCATCTTAGAGTTATTTATTTAAAAATAATGGCAAAATCTGGGAAATATTGCAATCTACTAGAGTGTTACTATTTACCTAAAGAAAAGAAAACTGATGCTAGTAGGGCACCTCTAACTCAGTGGTGGATATTATCACCAGAAACAATACTAGAAATTATTACCAGAGCAATAGTCTTAGCAGAGTACCATGGCTAAAATAGAATTTCTTGAGTATTGAGGTAAATTCAACCTTCATTATTGGACACCTGCTGTTAGAAAATTGAGAGCAAATACTACATTGTAACAATGACATATGGAATAACAAAGTTGGGAACAGGGAGTGAACAGTAATGAGAAGCTAATGAAGAAACTAAAGCTCAATATACATTCATAAGTTTTGCTTCTGTGAACAAAAATAACCCACAGAGCAGTACTGTAAATGATGAACAGAACTGTATTTTACAGCATCAGCCAAATTGCCTTTATTTAAATCAGAAACTTTCTAAATTCAAGGAAATGTAAATAAAGTTGTCATTAGCAGTGTGTTGTCCTAGTCAAGATTAATTGGGCAGCTGTTCGATGAACAACAGTTCAGATTTAAAATCATAAAGAGCTTGCTATTACCTTTCTCTGTAGTGTTTCTTTAGGATATCCTACTAGCAGAATTAATACTGAAAATTGAAGCGGTAATGCAATAAAGAAATGATGGTGAGTATACACCCATGCATTGTATTTTAGGAAAATTAAAAATATATTTTTGCTTAGGGATGTAATTGAATAGTCAATGTCTTGAATATTAATTCAGAAGATTCATAAGCATATTGTAGCTGTATAAGGACATAGGTGTTGATAAGAATATGTGGATATTTGAGAGGTGAAGCGTGGTTTGTTAATGAATGTGCAATATTGTTTTTACAGCATTATCATACTGGCAATAATGATGAGCCATAAGGCTTCACATGTTTGGGTAAAGAAAGGAAGAGTATTTCTAGTACTCAGCTTGCTGTTTTTCTGAAGGAGAAGGAAGAATCTTAAATCCATAGTTTTACATATTTAATATGTTGTTTTTTTAAAAAATCTGGATAAGACTACATAGAAATGTATCTGTACAAAATATGTACCACTTTGAGAAATTAAAATTTTATTTTACATTTTTCTTTCTCTCCCAATTTGGTTGTATTGAACTGCACACCTGAACAGCTCTGTCAGCTCCAAAAAAATGTACAGAGTAAAACTTTTTTGTCCAAATAAAGTTTCCAAATCACATCCTTTCTCTGTATTCAGGTTTATACTTTGCAGGTAAGCATAAATAATCAGCTTTTGCCCCTAATGACTAGAAATTTATGCTAGGCATACCAGAGAACATCAAACTCTACAAAGAGATGAAGCAAGGTTGAGAAGGTGGTGGATATGTCATAGAATAAATGGTAATTTGTCAAAACTTTTTTGTCACACTCAAAATATATGGATTTTAACAGAAGGTCTCAGATGTGGGATGTTTTGCCAAATAAACAAGCTTTAAGTGTGGTACTTTATAGTCAATTTCTTCAGCATTGCAGTAAGGCATTCCAATTATGTTTGGATAAAAAAACACCTGCAATTATTTCTCTTGTTGATGCATAATAAACTGTTGGTTTAAATCCGTGTAATTTTAACCAACAAAAAACCAAATTTTTTTGACAAAGACAGTTGCATAGGTTGTATAAATGATTGGAATATAAAGACAGGAAAAAAGTAATAAGTGATAAACATTTGAACTATTTATCAAATTAATTATTTTTCATAATTAATAAATATTTCTATAAATGCAAGTATTTTAGATCTTTGATGTGGAAATTCAGTGCAAAGAAGAATAGCAATAAAAAGGAAAAAAAGGCAGATGAAATAAAGTCAGAAAAAAAAAATGTTCTGAGCAAATGACTGATTGACTGAAACTAGTTTCATCAAAACATACATAAACATGAAGTCTTGGAAAAAAACACTAAGGAAGTTGTTGGAGTTTATTTTGGGGTGGGGGCACCCCGGGGTGTCCCTGGAGGGCCCCCTAAGAGAGTTCGCTGGCAGCAGCAGGCAGGCAAGGAGACTCCACACGGCTTCTGAGGGTGCTGATTAGATGAGGGTTTATTGGGGGTCCCATTCCCGGGAACAGCATGGTGGTTACTGAGGGGGAAGGGGGAGGGGGAAGGAGGGGGAGAGGGAGAGCCTAGGGGATGGAAGGGCCAAGAGGGGGGAGAAGGGCTGAGAGAGGAGAAAGGCTAAGAGGGTAACTGGTCTCGCTCACACAGTTTGAGAGGGGGATTGAAAATGGGTGCAGAATCAGACTTGGGCCAATGGGATGACAGATACAGGATGGTTCAGGGCAGGACCACAGGCTTAGAATACACCATACATTTTGGAGGGGCAGCATACCATTGGAGACAGAGCATACCATTTAAATAAAAGCAATACTACAGGAAGTAAAGCTTATTTTGAATTGTTAAAATTTCACATCTCATTTTTCTTTGATTTATATTATTTTTAATTTGTAGAAATAATATAGTTTCCTTTTTTTTTTCCCCCTTCAGTAAGTCAGATATTGAGAGATTTCTGACTCTTCTGGGTAAATTCTTGTATACTGAAAAATTTTGGAGGTAAAAACATGTTTCAGAATTTTATGAAAAAAATATTCCCTCTTTGCCATAGCTTTTGCTGAAATTGATCTTTTTCCTCTGAGAACATGAATCTAATCATTTCTCTGATGAACCTGCTTCCTTTTTCTCATGGAGGGTTAAGAGGTAAAAACAGTCTTTTTTTTTCTCATAATGCTGAATATAAGCACTTCTAACCATATGGTCAACCTTCTCACAAATGTACATTCACATATCCACAGGGATGATATCCTGCCCTATTCTAGGGGAAAAAAAAACCAAATTAATCAACTTAAAAACAACAGTAGACTTGCTTACAATAGTATTTAGGTATAAATGGCTTCCTTCAACAGGTTGAATATGTTTTCCTATTGATGCTTCTCTGTCACTGGTGTTATTGTTACATCTACAAAATAATTTCAATTAAGGTAGCACTGTAGTAGTTTTTCTAAGAAGTCTTTGGTCTGGAGGAGGAGTTGAAATCTGTTGGAGATGGGCACACAATTGATTTTCTCTCTGAAGTACCATACAGTAAAGTATACGGCATGGGGAACAAATGAGAGAAATTTGAGATCTGCATGTTAGGTTTCCTTTGAGGTGAAAGAGACATGGTGGGATAGATCACACAACTGGAATGCTGCCCTGAGTGGATATCAGATTTTTTAGAAAGAACAAGATGAAGAAGTGAGAATGGAGAGTCACCCTTTTGGAAAAGAGCAGCAGGAATTCATGGAGCATGGATTAGATGATGAGCCACTTCACAGTTCAGGATTGGTGGGCAGACCAAATTGGGTAGGCTTGCAGTGGGGTACATCAATGCCAACATCTTGGCCCAGATTATTAAGGATCAGATAGTAAAAGATGTTCTTCTGAACTTGATGTTAAAAAAAAAAAGTAAAAGGAAAAGGAAATTCTGGTGGGAAATCAGAAGGTTGGTTCAGCCTTGGCTGGGGTGTTTCTTTAAGAGATGGTGGAGTTCAAAATCTGGGATAGGGTGGGGAGATGGGAGTGGAAAACAAAAGCAGGATTGCAGCCTTAAGCTTTTTACAAGTAGATTTAGGCCTCTTTGGAGAATTTAATGACATAAATTTTTAAAGGGAAGAGGTGTCCAGGAGAATCAGTGGATTTTCAAGAGTCACCTTCTCTAAACTCAAGAATGGTTCATCCTGAGCAAAATAACATCAACCAAGTGTGACACGAAGCTTACAGAAATGAACAAAGACCTTTTAAAAATGCTCACATATAAAATTGGAAGTGTAGAGAAACTGGAAGAAGTACCTGGTGACCCAGAAGGAATTTAATCACTCTTAAGGTCTGAGGGTGTTGGGAGTTAGATATCTTTCCTGTTGTTCCTTTTTATTAGGGAATTTTTTTCTCCACAAGTTGTTAGGAAACACTAAGGCAAACACAAGAAAAACAAAAGAAGTGGCCAGGCTCAGGGGAGGATGGCATCTGGTTGCATTTCTCTTATCTGGGACTTTCTCTCTGAAGAGCAGAGATACTGTGAGAATTGGGCTGATGAAAGAGGGCTGGGGCAGCTGCGGGCTCTCTCTCTCTTGGCTTTGGAGCAGGACGGTCAGAGCTGCTGCTTGGGAAGGGAATTCGCTGCTGCCACCAGAGCCCAGCCCAGAGCTGCCTCTTCTGCCATGGGTGAGCCTCTGCTCACGAGAGCAGCCACTGACCCGAAACCTTAACACCCACTCACTAGAAGAGGGGCCTATCCCCATCTGCTTGGGTGCCTGGGATCCTGAGCCTGCCTCTCCCTGCCCTGCTGGGAGCGGGGCTGCCACTGTCCCGCTCCTGCTGTTTCCTCAGCATTGCTCTGAGCTTTCAGTGCACTGTAGCCCTTAACCCCCTGCCTGCCAAGACGTTCTACCCTCCCAGCTTGCTGCTTCCTTCCAAGAGTCCTGCTGGGATCTGGGCCACTGGGATCAGGGGTTTGTGAAGCAAAGCGTCTCTTCCCTCCCTCCCTTTCCTCTGGGCCGAGCCACCATTGCCATGTGCTCCCTGAGCCCCGGGCCACTGCGCCCCCTGCAGCCGCGGGGGAATTACCGCACCTGCCGTGCCCACCGGGAGCCAGCAGCGCCCCTGCCGGCCGCGCCTGGAACTGCACCGAAGGGGAAAGTGCCGCAGCCGAGAAGGCCGGGCCTGGGTCCCGGGTTCTGTTTGCTGCCAGTGCCGTAGTTATTGTTGTTTGTTTGTGTGCTTTATTATACACACTAGTGAAGAACTGTTATTCCTATTCTCATGTCTTTGCCTGAGACCTCCTTAATTTCAAACTTATAACTCGGAGGGAAGGGCTTTACATTTTCCACTCCAAGGGAGGCTCCTGCCTTCCTTAGCAGATGCCTGTCTTTCAAAGCAAGACAGAGGGTTAGGTTTAGAAAGTCAAAGTCCATGTGGGGTTGTAGCAAGGAACATGAAGGGTAAAAGGAGGGGCTTCTACAGGTACATCAAGAAAAAATGTCTTCAAAAAGGAATGCAACTAAACTTCTAGTTATGTTAATTTTCAGATGTTATTTATTTCAAGTCATACATATGGCATATAACATAATTTTACTCAATTATTATGAAAATGTTTTAGTAAGAGGAAGTAAAGCTGCTTACTAGATGTTAAATTAATCACAAGTAATATGAAGAAAAGAAAACTAAATTCAAAGATCTGGTGATTATTTTACCTTTTGTTGCTTTTTGGCAGATTGGGGGATGATTCAGTAGTTCTGACTGAATTTTGTGTAACTTTTGTTGGAAATTATGTATTTAATGCTAGAAGTAGAATGCCAACTCTTTTGTAGATAAAAACATTATAGGCCACAGTTTAAATGAAGGGCTTTTTTATTTTGATTATGCATTCCAAATGTTTGCGGGTTTTCTTGGTCTGTTCTGTCACAAACCCACGCATGGAAACAAAATAAGCTGTGAAGTTCAGTGACTCACAGGTATAACCCAGTCTTGTTTTAGTGTGCTGTAGGGTGTGTGCATTTGCTGTTTCGTAAACAAATCAGAGAACTGCTGTTTAAACTTGGCATCTGAAAGAATGATAAAGGGTGAGTTGACAGACCTTTTTTTATGCATGACATTTAGAGATATAAAATTCAGTTTCTCCATCATGATAAGCAGTTTCTCCATTATGATTGCAGATATCCTTGGAGACTGCACTATTGAACAAATAAGGATTATACATTCATAATACAATGAAAAGCTGAATGTTACTGTGCTCTATCACCATTCTTCCACACAATAATATTCTCAGAATATTGCTTTGTACTTCCTTTGCTGTTAACCAGACTGATCATACATGCATTGATTCTTGCAATGCTCAAGATCTGCAAAAAATAATGGGTAATTTATTGCACTTTGGATTACTAGATTAAGGACAGTACTCAGTAGAAAAGAGAGACTTGCTGCAGTTGAAATTGACTGTCAAAGGCATCTAAGAGTACCTGAGAAATGTGAGATTATGTCCAGTAATCTCAGGTAGTAGCAATGATGCTGATACAAAAATGGAAAAAGTAAAGTTAGCATACAAAACTAAACAAACAGCTCCCCATATAAAGAAAAAGAAAAGATAATTTAGAAATAATTACAGGACAGTGTTTGAAAAATCAAATTTCATCAAGAATAATCTTTTACAGTTAAAACTGAGGCCTTGATTTGAGGCAACAGTATTATAAACATGGGAGAGGATGAGGAACTCTTGTGACAGTGCAGAAAACAATGCCTGTCTGATCTGACAATAAATTAATTAAAAATAAAAATGATGGTGTGACTATAGGCAAGGAATTTATTGCAAGTTGTGTTAGTAATGAATAAAAAATGAGAAAAATTGAACCAAAATATACAAAGGGAAATATAAAGGGGAGCTAGAACATTGTTGTAAAAGCACTGTTTGAATTGATTTGAACAGTGATGGAAATCTTTAGAAGTAGAACTTGTTGATTAGGAATTGAAAAATTTCTGAATTGCCAAAAAAATTCTAAAGGGTTTTGAATGGTTTTAGTATCAGAAGTTCTTAAGAAATGGAAGTAAGGAGATGTAGTAATTGTAAAATATAAAGTCTGTGCAGTGACATTTGATTTTACAGACAATCACCAAGCTGAAAAGTTAATAAGTGTCAAAACACACACATTAAAAAAAAACCTCCTGTCAACAGCAGGAAAAATATGCCCTTAGCATGTCAGGGGACAAAATATGGAGCCATCCAAAAACATATGAGTAGCAGAGAACATCTGAGTCAATTAGCATAGATTTAACTAAACTACAAATGAGTAAACTTCTGTATAAGGAAAAATCAGAATTGCCAAGCTTTTGGTTCTAATGCTCCAGGCTGGGTTTTCTTTCATTACACTGAAAACAAAGCAGAGCAGGAAAACACTTGTTGATGTGTCCATGGCATCTTCCAGAATTTGAGACGGGGCCAATCACAAACAGCACCTGAAGAGCTGATCTCCAACTATGATCATTGTTTGAAGTCCTGTTCAAGTTTTCTTTAAAATTTTCATACTGAATGGCTGACTATATCTCTAAGATATCTTCTTCAGACCTGAATATACCTGATATATTTAGATATAGTGATAAAAGCCACAATACTGTATCTTTAGTTTGCCTTATATTATACAAGTTTTTGTTCTGGGGTAACTTGCTTAGTTTGGTGCAAGAATTGCTATGTCCAGAAAAATATGTAGGCTACAGCTTCAAAGAATGGGATAAGTATGTTTTTTTTAAGTTCAGAAGGTTCTCCTAATGGTGCTGAAAAATATATCAGTTGTTGAAAGTAATGTACTCCAAGTGTCATTTCAGTTATACCCCTGAAGAAAACTGTCTATGTTTCCTGTCAGACAAAGTGTTTTCACATTGAATAGTACTGTTTTGTTTTAGGGAGACACAGGGGTTTTATGTTCACAGGTAGTATAATCCTTTTTGCAGAATTCTGTGTCAACCAAATTAGTTGTCCTAGATATCTCCAGCAAGACAAGTTAGTTTGAAGTGCTCTGAGAAGCTTAGTTTTGTATGCATCTTACTTCCCAAATGAAATTTTAGTAACTGATTTTTATATGTATTGTCAATGAGCAAAGAAATAGCCAACAGTAGAAGGGCTCCTTTCCCCCTGGAGTGGCAGTGGTCCCTGCAGGCACTATGACTTTCGACAGTAGCAGCCCCAGGAGCAGCAGCAGCAGCAGTAGCTGCACTATCAGCAGCTGCCCCTTCTTCCATTACTTCAGCAAGAGTAGCAGCAATTGTAGCTTGATGCATGTCAAAAGGAACACTCTCTTTTTTCCCAAAATGGAGGTAAGACCGACTCCACTTGCAAGTTCTGAGGACTTGGTGTTTTCTGCTGAAACCATGCGCTCTGCCGTGATGTGAGTGGTATGGAATTAAACAATGGTAGGAAACTCCACAAACTTTTTCCTTTCTACCCAGGACAACAGAGAAAAGCAATAATGTGTGATTCTGTGATTCAGTTTTTATAGCACTTCCCCCTTAAACTTCTGTAATGGGACTGTACTGTAGAACAACATATTTCAGTAAAATGGTTCAGAAATGTGAAGTGAAAGTTAGATGCATTCCACATGTTTTGTGCCCTTGAACATCACCTAGAGAGTCTCTCCAGAAGTCACCACTTACTGCACTAAGAAAAGAATAATTGTATTGCTTCCTGGTCTTATACAATAGAGAGAGTTAAAAAAATAAGCTCAGTTGATGAAGTATGCGCATTACATATAGAAATCAAACTAGTAGAAAATTAAATCTATGAAGAAAGTACCTACAATTTCTTTGTGTAACTACTCTTTTCTATTAGGAGGAAAAGAGTATGATCTACTGTGAAATGTAATAATAAATGGAAACACTATTTTTCATTGTTCCATAAAAGAAGATTTCCATCTTACCTGGGAGCCTGTGCCACTCATGGACACAAGCTGTGAAGGGTCAGAGATCACCACAATAATGAAATCTGAGCTCAACAGGATGATTTTGTCACTCAGAGAAACAAACCCTTACCTTGCCCTCAAGAACAGTAGCTGTTGCAAAACAGCAGAATTTAGGGAGTGCAGAAATCATGAGATGTTCCATAATCACATGGGAGTAGGTCACACCACTCTCACCTATTTACCAGATGAAGACAGCTTTGAACACATTGGTGGTACCGCAAGACCCTGCTGCTGTAACTCTAACAATGACTTTGCTCTCTGACCCTTCCAAGGACTCAGAAACCTGCTAAGTTACTGAGAGCATTCCATTTGGAACCAGGACCATGAATCAAGAAATAACCTGCATTCTGGGTCATGCCATCTGAAAAGGAAACCTAATGGATTTGTGGTATCCTTCTGTGCATAAGGTCATCACAGAAATTTTTCCTCTTATTCTGGACTCCAGTGAGGCATGCTGCACAATTTAAACTCAGAGTGCATCTCGTCACAAACATAAATACTTTAAAATACCCTGTCTTTTTGAAGCAAAAGTAGATAGAAAAAAAGCAACAAACTTTATGCAAATGTGACGTCCGCAAAATTTTTACTGCCTAAAGGGATAAAAGAACAATAAATCTTTTGCAGTTTCTCTTGAACCACTAAAACTAGCACTTCAAGAGCTTTTTATTCAATGAAAAGCTTTTGCAATGTGAGCACCCAGCACAGTTCATGTGTTTAACTTGCTCATTAGGTTGTGCAGGAGGGTGAGAAAAAGTGCCTTGAGAGGAAACTAAAGGCATTCCACAATCATGGCATAATGTCAGAATGTCCACACTATTGTTCTAAATGGAACTAAATTAGATCAAATTATGCTGTTAAAGGAAAATGGGTCTCAATTTTACCTTTTCTTTTCTTCTTTTTTAAACTATTTTCTTTATACAAAGTAATAATGACTTCAAAACAGTTAGTTAAAATTTTTTATTTACCAGAAAATATAATTTACTGGACAATGTCTACAATCTTCAAGTTTAGGAAAGGATGAGTTTTTGAACATTTGGAACCCAGTCATTGAAAAGGAGACACCAAAAGGGAATTTGAAGCCAGGGAGTCCAAACTGCTGCTAAAAGCTGGTGAACTTGGACCAGGCTCAAGGCTTTATTTGCCTGGATGTGGATGTGGAAAATCTCCTGTTTATTTCTAAATATTTTGAAACTTGAAAAGCAATCAGAATTTTAAAGACTTTATTACTCCAAACTATAATGTCTTCTAGCATCATCATATTTAACTGGCAGACTAAAAAGAACCCCACAGAGAGATGAGCTGTTCCATGAAAAACTGTCACAAAAAAACAAAAGCAAAAAAACCCACCACCACCAACAAAAAACCAAAATTTCCACCAACCCCCCAAAAAAACAAAACAAAACCCCCAAAACAAACAACTAAAAAACCAAAAACCCTCAAAAAACCAGGAAATAATAGTTTATTTGAAAGAAAAAAAGAACACCAAAACCCACTAAAACATATATGTTTCCATAGATAAAAATTATTTTAATTAATTTTATGGTTAAGATGCTAACACTTTTTTCTGCAGCAGTGCTGAATATGACTGAACATCTACTACAGATAAACACATACAGTATTGAAAAAATAAAACTTCTGGCATGTTACACGACTCTGTAGACTTACAAGAACCAGCTAACAATTTGTACATTTTGAGAACATACAGTAAATACTGTATTTGAAAAATACAGTAAAATACAGTTTTAGTTTAGTTTTAGTCTAATAAATTTACTGTATGTTTTCAAAATTTGTAAATTTTGAAAACATACAGTAAATTTATTAGGATAAAACTAAACTAAAACTAAACAGTGAACATAACATAACTAAATATGAACACTGAATTAATTCAGTAGTAACCCATACTAAGAATCTATTTGGGCCATGTAACTGACCCCCCCCCCTTTAAAGGGTTTCTTCTTCTTTTTGGCCTAAAATGAATTTTTTTTTTTTTCTTGTAGGCCATGCCATAAATTATCTGCAAGGTACATGGCTTCTGATAATGATGTGCGTCTCCAGCTGACAATCAGAGAAATTCCGTGTCGTGTAGTGGTTTGCCCAGTTGTATGGAAGTGATACAGGCATAAAGAGTGGACATCATTTGGGGAAAATTGTGATTGGGATATATGGTTGCATGATGTGTGTACTAATGTTCTCAACTGAAAACCTAAGACTTTGTTGATCATGTATTTACTAAAGTATCTAAAGTCATGTGCCTTCCTGCTATATTTTGTTCAGTTATTTCTTTATGCATGTATTAATAGAGGACAAGAATTCACTTGGTAGCTTGCTTGCCTTGATAGACCATCAGTAAGAAATATCTGAATTAAATGAACAACAATCTTAATTGACATTAATTTAAATTATGGTGCACATAAATGAATCTACCCTTTCATTTGTCATTTAACATTTACCATTTTCTTTGATAGTTTCTGAAGTTGTTCCTGAATATCAGTTATAACATCTTAAATAATTTATATCTGCGTCAGAATGCTACTGTCATTAATATGAGCTTGTGTGAAAAGATTTTTTTTTCTTTCATTTCTACCTAATGTCCATTTCCAGTTATCAACTGTTACAAATAAAACACCTTGGGGGAAATAAGAGTTCAAATTGCCATTGTAAAAGACTGTATAAAGAATGAGATTTCTTTCCACCTAAAATACAAATAACAATTTTTTTCCTGGAAAGTTTCAATCATATCACCTTTGTGCCAGTCCTGAATTTCCTTGGGAATAAACAGTGATTTCCCATTAACTTTTCCTACAGCTCTGATTCAAGGATATTTCATAAGCCAGAGGGAGACCACTAGTATCTGCCAACACAGAAGAGGTTTGATTCTTATTTCGGATAGAGGATGAACCACTTAGAATATAAATATGTTTACCATACAGTAAAACTTTACAAGCATTATGGTAGTCTTTAAAATTGCATATATTCGGAGCTTGATAATTGATAGAAACACTTGAAAACATTTACATTTTTAATTTTTTTTTAATTTAATGGATTTTTTTTTTTTTTTGACTCCATGAAGTATATAACTTTCTGATTGGGAAAGTGTTGTTGGTATCCAGAGGGAAAGAGAAATGTCTCTTTATACCTTTCACATGTGTTTCTAATAGAAAGTTTTCCCTAGGTGACTTCACGATGCCTGTATCCCCAGTCATCTGTTCTGTTTATGCTGGATATTGAGTTCTGTGCTTTTATGACTAGATCTGAGAGCAAAGCAGGGTGGGAGAAGGAAAAACAGTGGAATTTTTTTCACGGCTGTATTCAAAAACATAGAGATAAGTGCTTCAGCTCTGTATCTGTTGGTGTGTGTTGTCTGCAGCATGGACAGGGAGCAGAAGAGAGCTCTCCTTTGCTTTAAGTTAGTTTTTTTTAGCTAGCTGAAGCAGAGAAGTTCCCCGGACTGTTGCTTTTTTCTTTTCCTGGAATTATTCAAACCTGCTCTGGACTGAAAACCCAGAAAAAACTCTGGGAGCTCATGCCTGTGGCCCACTGGCACCCAGGATGCTGCATTCTAGCACCGGTGGGACTGAGAGACACTCAGTGAGCCAAGGAACTCCCAGAGAGGATTCTCTCAGAACTTTCTGAATTTGCCATCTCTTCAGAATAATGAGAGGTTTCATTGTTTAATATTATACAATTCTTATGCTTGTGAATATTTTGCTAGTTAAATAAACAGTTTTTTCCACTTTTCCTGCAGGAGATTTATGTTGCCCAAACTGGTGGGCAGAGGAGCTTCTTCAATTTGCTTTCTAGAGGGACTCCTTTGGAGGTTTCCTCCCAAATTTGTCCCAAACCAGGATAGAAACTTATCAAATTCTTTTCTTTCTCAATGAAATAATACAAAACAATACCCAACTCACTAACTGCAATAATTTCAGAGAGCATACTGTCATCTCTCTGTGGTGCCTCTTCATAAAAACACATCTATGGTCTATAATGTGAGAATTGTCAAGTAATAGATTTGTGTTAATGTGAAGTTTGTAGGAAAGAGGCAAGGCCAAAGATGAGGATGGTTATTTTTCTGTGACATTGTTCCCCATATAGTTCTCTACATGTAACTATGACCACAAATAACAGAACGTCAATTCCATTCCTGTTTGTGCCTGAAATGACGTATCCATTCTTATGATAATTGTACAGACGAGAGCTATCCAATATAAGACATAAACATCAGGTAGATTAATTCTGTGGGGCACTGGCTTATCTTTTACAGCACCAACTAGGATGCGACAAAATAAAAAAAATGGCAATAATTCAAAATAATGTAAAACTACTAGAAACTAGATAATGTATGATTGTTTGAGAAGGAATATCCAGCTCAACATTGTGAGTCAATCTCCTCAGATCAAGGGCAGACTTTTCACTAATTTTTGACAGGAGTTGAGTAAAGTCTATATAGGATGGTTTTCTTGCTGGTAGAAGCATGAAACATACACAAACATAAATGGTAAAAGTAAGGAAATAGAAGATGAGACTGTTGTGCCCATAGCAGAAAAATAAGCATCTCACTGAAACAAAAGGCTGTATTGTATGATGTTAAAATTTGCTCACTTAGTTAAAGCCACAGTAGTTAGGAAATTAAGCCTTTGCTGCCCTTTCAATTGACTAGGAAATGCTTTATGCAGTACTTTAGAGAAAATAATTGAAATAATTGTTAAATTAATGACTAGAAGTCAACATCTTTTAATGAATGCAATTTGACTGCTTTTACTATCTGTGCCTTTTATGTGTGTGTGTATTGCATTACAGAAAAGTTCAGTGAGTTCACAGTTTTCTGGGAGAGCTCAGTCTTCCTTTTACGTGTATGTGAGGGCATTAGCACTAAACAAAAATTTACTTTGCCATTAATTTTTAGATAAGCCATTTTTATATGATTATGTTTTAATATGCTTATCATAGTTTTATGGGCAAGTAAGACTGTATAGTGCTAACATTATCTAACTTAAAAAATCATATTCAATGAAGAAGGAAGTATGCAGATAATTTTAAACTATTCACTGTATACAACAACAACAACAACCAAAAAAACCCCCAAGAGCCATGGATTACAAATAGATGTGTTTAAAAATGTTTTTTTTTTTAGTTAGACAAATTCAGGTTTTGAAACATGTTATCCTGAATTCTATTTATAATGTAAATACCTGTAGTAATGTAGATTAACTAAAACCCTTTAAAACACTTCTTATTTACTTTAATTGCATCAAGAACAATGAGCCAGTTTCTTCAAATGGTATCAGCATTTATCTGTTTAATAGATATTGTCAAAGAACTGTAGACATTGATAAATGAAAGAATTATTTTGACATTTATGGGAATTTCTGTTAAGTTTCTGAATAATTAATAGGAGCTTAAATAAGTACAAAGATATCTAAATATAGGCTTCATTTTTTTATTGGCATACATACTTTTACCATGTAGCTTTGAAGTGATTTTGTTATATAGAATTTGCTTTAAAACCAAGCCAGGTCATTAATGACTAAAAATATCTGCTGTCTCTGATCAGACTTTAGTCAAAGGACTTGAATGTGAGTATTTCCAAATCCTGACTTTTCCAGGGATTAAATAATGCTAAGCTAGTATGATCACTTGCTCTTTAAAGATGATTTCACTAATATCTCAGATGAATTGGCAAGACTTACGATGTTCTACAATTCCTTTTATCTCTTTTGTGAACAGATGTATAATTTCTTGCCTGTGAGACAAGTGTGCAGTTTGTCAGGACCACTGAATTCAGCTGAAATACAGAAACAGGGAAATTCAGTGCACATGCAGAAGTAAACCAAGGATTTTAACGTCAAATATTTTTTAAATGTGTTTTCCTAGCATTTTAAGAAAAGCACTGTAAGATGGAAATGATAGAAAAAAAAGTAATTCATAAGCATATAATTAACAGGTCTTCAAACTGACCAGTAATGTGTGTTTTCTGAGTAAAACATTTGATACTCCAAAGAAAGAAGATCATATCTGGATAATGTTAACTGATGGAATATCCATTGTAAATGTGGTAGTGGTAGTTCAACATGGGGGATGGTTGCATGTGAAACTGTTAATCTTGAACTAAATTTCTGAAGCCCCAGCACTGATAGTGTTAAAAGCCAGGCTGGATAAATCCTGGAGCAACCTTGTCTAGTGGGATGTCATTTTTGTATTGTGGCACCCAAAACTGGATTAAGGAGTAGCATGAAGAATATTCTGGATAGAGAATCAGAATAGAAAATTGTGAATAGTTTTATGAGTAGGGCCACCCAGTGTGGAGAGAAACAAACATTTATCTTAGTTCATAAGCAAAAGGTTTCACATCCCACCTTAAACCCTTATTGAATTACATATTTGAATTTCTCACCATAAAAAAAAAGGTGACTACTTCAATAACTATTTTTTAAAATGTAATTACATTACTTACTATATATATAAGCCTTCAGATCTAGTCTTGTAGTTGACATTAAGTCTTCTGGAATAAATCCTTTGCTTGTTTTACCAAGATGTGTGATGCTGAAGACATAGTGATGTATGGGATGATGCTGTATGTATGCCACAAAAATAGCCTGATGTGTTTACTTAAGAAAACCAAACAACACAGATGAAATATCATGAAAGGGATCTCCCAAGAGAACTCTATCTGCTAACATGTTTAACATAGGCAGAAGCTGGGATATAATTTGTGCCACACTTCAGAGAATCACTGATGGATGGGAGATAGATGGTATAGACAAGTATATGCATTGGGCAGGAATTCTATTTAGAAAATGCATTAACTCTCACACTTTTCCTGCAAAAGCAGATGGCTGTGTAACATATTGCAATTCAAAGAGAACTCAGAGTGCCACAAGAGGATGTTCCCTTGAGTAATGAAGCTGGTTATAAGTTAAAAAAAAAAAAAAATTGATAGCTTACCAGTATCCTGAAATAAAGCTGAAGGAGTGAGCAATAGGCATTATTAAAGATGCATGTATTTGATAATGTCTGAAGAAATGGCATTAAAGATAGTAGTGGATTGCAAACCTGCAACCTTGTGTTGTAATTTTATCTGTGATTTAACATTGCCGTATCTGATGCGTGATGGAAGCTGCATCTTCCCTGAAATGTACTTTCAGCTTACATGAAATTTCTTATTGAATAGATAAATAGAAAAAAAAATTATTTTTTAAAAGACAAAAAATACATTTATAAAAATTCCATTATATTGAATTTAAAAGAGCAGGTTAAATGATGTGAAGCTGAGTTAGTAATTGAATATACAAAAGCAAGATTAATAAGAAGATTTAGATTGACATCCTTGAAAAAAACAGAGTCACCTGTTCATAATTTAAAGGGTCATTGGCTGTATTTATTGCAAACATAATTGTTTTGTTCTATGAAGCAAAGAAATAGCTTTGTTTATGAGTGTGTCTGCATATTTGGCAGCATTGCCTATGAGCATGCCAATAAAGAGCATGCGACACATGAATTCCTTTCATATATAAAAATTTTTTTTCACAAGTTTTATTATCTATAAGATAATAGAAATAATATGAATAACGAGATAAAATTTGCCAGACAATGTAAAAGAAAAATGGTTCCCACATTTCCAGCTTTTAATTCCATGAGCATCTTTTGAATATATGCATTTGCAAAACTCCAGGATGCATAAAAGCATGCTGAATGACTTTTAAAAAGTCATGGCAGTCGGGTGGTATCCCCAGTGACTGAAAAAAAATGGAATACCACACACATTTTCAAAAAGGATGATAAGGAGAACCCTGGGAACTACTGATGAGAAAGGCTCATCTTTGGACCCATGAACAGGTCATACTGGAAGACATGCTGAAGCACATGGAAAACAGGGAAGTGATTAGAGAGAGCCAAGATGGTTTCATCAAGGGCAAATCATGCCTGAGTAATCATGATCTTCAGCAATGGAGTGACTGCATCCCTGGACAAAGAAAGAGCTAGTAACGTCATTTACTTGGGCTTCTGTAAGGCCACTCATAGGGTCCCACAAAAAATTCTTGCCTCTAAATTGGTTCTGAAGAACTGCTAGATAAAAAATTGGCTGGATGATCCCCTTCCAAGTATTATAGTCAATGTCTCAATGTCCAACTGCAAACCAGTAGTGAATGATGTCCCTCAGGGTATATACTAGGATCAACACTATTAAATATTTTCATCAGTGATGTGGATAGTGAAATAGAGTGCATCCTCTGCAAGTTTGCAGGTGACACAATTTGAATGGCACAATTTAGTCACTTGAGTGAAAGGATGATGTCCAGAAGAATCTTGACCGGTTTGAGGAGTGGGCTGATGTAAACTTCATGAAATTCAGCAAGGCAAATTTCAAGGTCTTGAACCTGGGTCAAGCAATCCCAAATATTTATGCACATTGGGTGAATAACCGATTGAGAGTAGCCCCACAGGGAAGGACTTGGAGATATTGAGAGATGAAAAATCACATATGAATCATCAAAGTGCCCTTGAAGCTCACAAAGCCATCATATCCTGCGCTGCATAAAAGAAATGTAGCCAGCAAGTCATGGAGCACAATTCTCCCTCTTTTCTACACCTCATGAAGTGTCACCTGGAGTAATAAGTCGAGCTCTGGGATCCTCAATAAAAAACAGACATAGGCCTGCTAGAGTAGTTCCAAAGGAAAGATACAAAAATTACCAGAGGGCTGGAGAAGCTCTCCTATGAAGAGCGGCTGGGAGAATTAGAGTTGTTCAGCCTGGAGAAGAGAAGACTCCAGGAAGACCTCATTGTGGTCTTTGAATATTTACAGGGGGATTACAAGAAGTACAGATAGAGATGATTTACTAGGACATCTAGGACAAGACAAGGTGCGATGTTTTTAAATGGAAAGAGAGTAGATTTATATTAAATATAAGGAAGAATTTTTTTTATCATGAGAGTGGTGAGCCACTGGAACAGATTGTCCAGAGAAGAAATTAAAAAGTTATTTGGGAAAAAATATATAATTGTTTTCTCCTCTAACAGAATAGACAGGCAATTTCTTTTACCTTTGATAGAATCTAGGCAGCTCTTGTCACAAAATGTGATGGTTCACTAAGTGTTTAGTCCACTTAAAATGTTTTCATGACTGTTTATTAAGTAATTAAGAAGAAGTTTTACTTCTTAGCCATTTATTAACTGTTAATTTAATGCAAATTGCTACCATAATGTGTTACTATTTCCCATAGGTAAAGCTGAGCAAAATAGCCATAATTCTTTATAAAGTGGTTAAAAGTCGTGTTCCATTTCTCTGGGCTTTAGTTGTGTGTGGGTTTTTTAACTTCATTAGCAAATTAGTTTTTCACAGAATCTGTAGTTACTATTAGTTCATGTTTGTTCCTATTCATCATAATTGATACTTCAATAAAATATACTTTCCTATCTCACTAGGTATTTGCTTTGTCAGTGTATGTGGATGAAAAGCACTTCAGTATCATCTCAATGACTTTTACATGAATAGCTGAGTTAACAACCAGTAGTGCACTCAGCAGGGAATGCCATTTGTTGTTTAAAAGACAATAAATTATACCAAGTCAGAGGTATGACAGAAATTCACTAACATAATACAAAAGTCATTATCTCAGACTGAGACCTGGCTTATTTCCAGCAATTTGAGTGGAATTTAGCCAATGCTAAATTTGGCCCATTAACTTCTGTATGGTTTCTGCTATACATAAGTTTGTTCATTTTGTATTCAAACATTTTATTACCAAGATTAATAGCCTCTTTCCTATTGCCTATTAATAATCCAGTAACATGACAATGAATGGCTAGCATAATGTAAAATGCATAAACTCATTAAAAATAATGACTTTCACACAGTGGGTTGTGCTACTCAGGGATTGATTTCAAATCCTGGCTGAAGTATATTGCTGTACTGGCAAAATGTCAAAGATTTGTGGGATCTACAACAGACCCTGTAAACCATCTGAACATTGTCATACATAGTATCTGTAAAGATTATCTACAGAATATCTTTCTAATTCTAAGAAATTACAACTTTTATTTATGTTTTAAAATTAACATATGGATATGACTGGATGGCTCCAAAATTCTTTATTAGGTTATGAAATACTAAGATTTTAATGCTATTTGGCCCAAAAGCCAAGAAGACTTTAATCTTCACTGGATTAGATGAAGAATTAATTGAATTAAATGTAAGCTTTCCTTTCTTCATTGTAAAATGTTTCTATTAATACTTTTTCACAAAAAGGTATGATCCATCTTGAGATAAGGTAATTGTCTGAACAGATTTTCAGGAACATATGGAGTATTTTGCCCACATTGATGTTGGTTTGCAGTACTATTAAGTTTGCATTTTATTTTCAAAAAATGAGTTATCTTCATTTAGTTTTGAAAATGGCTTATCTGCATTTATGCAAATTTTGTATTTCTGAGCGGAACAATGCACAGCTGTAATGGTTATCAGGGAAAGAAAACAACCCCACAGGGTTCTGCATAAGGTATGATGCTGAGGTAAAGCATAAGGTGAAAATTTGTGCATCCAAAGTTCAGTTGGAGATGAAGCTGCCCAGAAATGTGGGGTCAACAAAAAGGGTTTGTTTTTTTTTTCAAATATATTAACTACAAAAAGCAGTGTATAAATAACATCTGCCCATTACAGGAGGAGTATTGATACCTCACAAATAGGGACACAGAAAAGACAGAGCTGTGAAATGCTTTCTTTGCCTCTGTCTTCAACACAGATGACAGAGCAAGGATGTCTCAGTGCCCTGAGCTGAAGGACCCATGACTATGAGAACGATGAATTCTCAGTTGATCCTGAATTTGTAGGGGATCTGCTGTGCTAGCTGGATTCCTACAAATCAATGCGCCCTGATAAGATTCATCCAAGAATCCTCAAAGACCTAGCTGATGCTGTTGCAAGGCCTCTATCAAATGGTGATTCTAACTAACCCCTTCCAACTCAGCATATTTTATGATCACTGTTCCTGTTTTGTATTAGTTTTGCTTATCTGCATAAATGGCCCAGAACAAGGGCAAATCAAGTAGTTTAATAATTCCTGATTACATTCTCATGCCACAGTCATGTTTTTAAGCACACATTTTCTTGTAGCTCGTTATTTGGCTATGAAGTAATGCAGCTGGTGGTCCCATTTGTGATATTGCAACAAAGGAAAAAAATATATTGATTTCTTTACCTGTTCACCATAGCATAATTTATGAATATCTATTCAACTGCAATAATGTAATGAATGTGACAATGCAGTTTATCACTGAGTTCTAAAATAAATATTTGCTTCTCATCACTTGAATGGAAGTAGAAATATTAAGACCTCAGCGGACAAAAAGACTTGTGTAGACTGTGCAAAGCAGTTACTTTCATGAACTTGCATAGTAATTCATCAAAACCTCTGAAAATCATGGGATTTCTTTTTTGCTTCCCCAGATATGTTGGAATAAAATACTCAAAATAAGAAGTCTTAAATTATATACTATAAATGTAGTTCTTTTGCATGCAGTCACCACTACGATTGCTTGACTTGGAAATCATAACACTAAATGGGTTTGTTTATAGAGGAAAGGGTTCAAGAAAGGAAAAAAAGCTCAACAGACAGAGAAAACATGACATGACTGCATAACACCCATGCATGAGAGTGCTTCACTACCACTTAATAAACTATGGAAACAGTCAAAAAGTCATTGGTTTCTAAAAAAAAATCAAATACCTAGCAGACAACCCCCTAAATGACCTGCCAGTCTTAATTTCCATGTTCTTTACTGTCATTAAAAGGGCTGAATTCAGCATGATTAATTTAAAAAATATTCTAGATCACTGTTAATTAGTTGTGGTATGCCTTTTACTAATCTGTCAGTGTTTCCTTTCTTTTTGACTAATACACTATGATGATAAGTAGCATGTTTTGCCAAGTATGCTTTTCAGAATTTTAGTCATTTGTTACTGCATATATTTACATTCCAGAGGCACATGTCATCTTGACAACAATTTTTCAGGATATACCTTAGCATGTATATTACTTAGCAGATAGACTTTACATTTGCCAGTGTATGTCCTCTTAAATTCGTTTTCCAGATAACATGAAAATTTCAATCTGAACTCTTCTGAAATTGATGGGTCTTCAATTGTGTCTAAAAATGTATCATGTGGGGTTTGTGATATCAAAGACATTCTTAAGAAATATATCCGTGTAATGTTTGTGTGGGAAGAATACAAGTGCTATATCTAGATTTTCTGGCGTGACTGAAAGCCCAATACGTGTGTGAATAGACACGGAGTCCTGCAAAACAGATTCTGACCCAGCCCTGTCTACTGATGTTTGTGGGCACAAGTGTAGCATCCCATGAACACCCACATTCTTACACAAGCAGTTTGCATTAGAGGCAGCTGGCCATAAGTATGATGAAAATAAGCTAACTGGATGGAAGAACAGGGAATGTTCTCCAAAGCAGGTCAAAAATATAGTACAGGTTAGCCAAAATCATGAGTAACAAGACTGTTGAAATGCTCAGACATACTTTCGAACAGTGATGAGATTTTACGTTGAAAAAGTAGAATGTGGATGGTGGTTGGAAACAGTGAATGTCTCAGTGTTTTGAGGCATAACTGACTGGCTTTGGTTAATATGAAGAACAGTAGTTTTATTTAAACAGATTGTGTTAAAATATTTGGATATCAGTCAATTTATTTGCTAAGATCAGCTCACTCCTGATTTTGACTTCCATATATCATAGTATAAATATGGGCAGAGTAGAATGATTTTTTTTGTGTTTCACTGGTCATGTTGCATTATATTTTATGACAAGCATTTGTACTTAAAATAATTTTAATCAAGTATGCTAGCTACTCTACATGTAAAGTTCAAGCAGAATATGTCACCTGTTCTATTCTGTTGATGGGACTTTTAACAGAGAGCAGCAAAACTGCATTTAGAAATGTGATTTCTATTTAAAGAAATCTCAGAGAGATAAGAGCATATCTAATAATTTACATTTTTCTTATGTGACAGTGAAGAAGCATGCAAAGCATAACTAAGTTAAGTTCACATAATGAAGACATTGATGCTTGAAGGTTTTCTTGTAGCCAGATGCTTAATTTGACTTTTTTTTTTTCATTCTAAATGTTTTACCCTAATTAGACATCCAAAAATGCATTTTTCAATTAAGCACCAGAGAATAATTCAAGGTTGATGATGAGTGTATTATGAACAGTTAAACTTTTTGTTCAGACATTTTGAAAATATGTATCATTACACCTGTTTCTAAAAAGGGTAATAAAGGGTAAAAGGGATAAAAAAGGAGGAGGACTGTAGGAAGTATTGACCAATCATCCTCACCTCCACGCCCAATAACATAATGGAACATATATTTCCGGAAGATATATTGAAATATATGGAAGACAGAGAGACATGATTAGAGAGGGGCTTTAAACCAAGAGTAGGTTTAGATTTCACATAAAGACAAAATTTTTTTACAATATAGGTGATGAGACACTGGAGAAGCTGCGATTTCCAGGTCACCAAAAGAGTTCAAAGTCAGGCTGGATGGGGCTTTGAGCAACTTGATCTAGTGAGCGATGTTCCTGGCCATAGCAAATGGTTGAACTAGATGATCTTTAAAGGCTGTTTTCAACTCAAACCATTCTGTCATTTTATATTATTCCTAAAAATTATGGGTTTGTGTTGAAATAAGTTGAGGAATTTAATGAATCTCCACCATTTCACTATGATTTAATCTAACTGCTAAGCAGAGTCTTGCTATCACTGGGGATAAAAGGAAATTAATACATTATCTTCTACAAGTAGGGAGTGAAATAAAGAGTAATTGGAAGTTGTTAAAAGGAAACTCTTTCAGCTGGTCAAAATTAATAGTTTATAACATCATCTTTTCTAATAATGGTTGAAGAAGTTACTGAGCAGCAAATAAAATGTAACCTCTGACTACAATAGGCAGAAAAAGTAGAAGAATAATGGTCCCCTGATAATAATTTTGACATTGTTACTGTTGCAAATTAGGATTGAACTCACTCTTCCTGGCACACCATTGCAGCTGTATTATAAATTCTTACATTTCTTACAAAAAGAATCAGTTTTTATAGTTTTAAAAATTTATTCAATCTTATGAGGGAATGCCCTGAAATGAATTCAATACTGGGGTTTCATAAAGATTAACATTAAATGTCGTTTTTGTGGTATGGCAAAAGAGGACAGATTTTGGCCCTGATTGAAACTACAGAAAGAACACATATATGTTTACAGACATAAAAAAAACTGAGCAGAATTTCCTAATCTGAGGTCATGGCTCAATATCATAGAAACATGGAATCATAGAATGATTTGTTTTGGAAGGGACCTTAAAGGCCATTTAGTTCCAATGTTTAGTTCTATTTAGCCCCACTTCTGTGGGTAGGGACACCTTCAGCTAAAACTGATTGTTCAGTGACCCATCCAAAACTGACCCTAAACACTTCCAAGGATGGGACATCCACAGCTTCCTAGACAACCTAGTCCAGTATTTCACCATCCTTACAGTAAAAATTTCTTCTCTATATCTAATGTAAGCCTATTATCTTTCAGCTTGAAGCCATTCCCCTTTGTTCTGTCATTACATGCCCTTGTCAAAACTCTCCAACTTTCTTTCGGGCTGCTTTCACTGGGAGGCTGCTTTAAGGTCTTCCCAGAGCCTTGTCTTTTCCAAGCTGAACTTCCCAAGCTCTCTCAGTCTGTCTTCATAGCTCTCTGATCATCTTCATGGCCAACCTCTGGGCTCATTCCAAGGTATCCATGTCCCTCTCATGCTGGTAGTCCCAGAGCTGAACACAGTACTCCATATGGAGAGTAGAAAGGGAGAATCACCTCCCTTGACCTGTTGGTCAGGTTTCTTTTGATGCAACCCAAGACGTGGTTGTCTTTCTGGTCTGAAAACCTACATTACCTTATCATGTTGAGTTTTTTTTCAAATCACACATCCAAGTCTTTCTCTGCAGAACTACTCTTAATCAATTTTTTGTCCAGTTTGGGATTTGTGATTGGTGTTGCACTGATCCACATGCAGGCTATTGCACTTGCCTTGTTGTACTTCATGAAGTTCGCACAGGCTCGCCTCTGAAGCCTGTCAAAGTCCCTTCCTTCCAGCATGTCAGTGAACAGATTTTGGGACTGTCAATAAATCTGCTGAGGATGCACTCAATTTCACTGTCCATGTCAAGAGCATGGATATTGAACAGCACTGGTGCCAGTATGGGTCTCTGAGGAGCACCACACATCACTACTCTCCACTTGGACATTGAGATTTGACTGCAACTCTTTAAATGTGGCCATACAGTCAATTTGTTATCCACCAAGTGGATAATCCATGTCTCTCTAGTTTACAGACAAGGATGTCATGCAGGACCGTGTCAAATGCTATGCACCAGTGCACATAGATACTATCAGTTGCTCTTCCCTTATCCACCAACAATTTCACCCTCCTGTACAAGGCCACTAACAATTTCAGACACAATATTTGTTGCAGACCATCTTCTGTCTTACATATAGTCCTTTAAATTACACCTTTTCCATATGTGCAAAGTCCTTTAAGTGAAAAAAAATTTGTCAGATGCCTTTGAGTGTCAGATTTTTTCCCTATACCTTTCCCTATATCATTCCTTAAGTACTAGAGACATTAGTTCTGTGTAAGATTTTTATCAGTGTTTGCACTAAATATTGAAACTTAAGGTGTGCATTTATATGTTGGCAAATTTTTAAATAAGTGACTCCCCTATAGAAAAAGTATTTAGCTAAACACATATGGTATTATTGTTTTGTTCTGGGGGAAAAGATTAGTACAATAATTTGGATTTTGCAATTGAAGTTAAAATATTGGAAGGAAATTGAATTTCTGTTATTAATTTGTCTGCATGTGCTGCCTTATGTCATGTAAGATGCATGTCCTTAAGGTACATTTCCTGAATCCTGTACAAAAGCACTATGTCCCTTAATGCTTGCCTCAGAACTTATATTAAGAACTATATATTCTGTATAGTTCTGTATGCTCACCTATACTATATACATGCCTCAGAACTATATATTAAGTGAAGCTGAGGCCAAAATCGGGAGATAGATTCTGCATTCTGGTATACATTATATAGTTTCATTACTACTATGTGGGTCATCTGCTGCCTCTGAGGAGATTTCACTCAATCAAGTAACTTCACACAATGTTACAGGAAAAGAAAATTCCCAAAATTTCAGGTCCACAAATCTCTGATTAAACTCTGAAGAAAAGGACCTGGAGAAAAGAATAGAGAGGGAACATAAAACTGAGAGACAGAGCTAATGTGCAAGTGAGAAGTAAATCTGATGACTAAGGGGATGCATTAACCTCAGTAAGCAAAGTTTCAAACCTGAAAACTAATGGATTGACAGTTTGGCAATGAAAAAGGAGAAGAAAAAAACAGTGTGCCTTGACAAACACACTGCCTGATGCATGTATGCTGGACCTTATATAATGAAAGCCATTAGAAGCAAGTTTGGAATAAAGAGAAATCAATTGCTTGTGATGAAAGCATGACAAGAATAGTTTGTCTTGATTGAATGAAGTACTTTGAAAATATTTTTTTTTTATTAGAATCTGAGTGATGACAACATTATGTCAAACAGAAAAAAAAGCTTCATTAGTCTTGAGGAACTGAAAAAAAAAATCTATTAAATACAATCTTTCAAACAAAGAATGACTTTCTGGTAAATTTCCCACAAGTATTTTCAAGAAGTCACATACAGATTTTTACTCAACAGATTTTCATAAATTTTGAGCAACTGTATAGCTGTCTTCTGGCAATAGAAATGTAGTATAAAATGTAATATTGGAATCTGGAATTACTTTTCCTTGGTGAAATATTACAAACTTGATAATATTTCTCCATGCAAAAATTTAAATTTCTTGCTTTTTGATCAACAATTAAAAACTAAACTGAGTTAATATACATAAAAATTAAAAAAAACTGTAGACAATCGCATGTATTCAATTATATTTTATCTTTATTGTCAGTAGCATCTTCTGGTTGTTTTTGCTTCTCTCTTTCAAAGCAGAAGCAGTTTTCAGGCTGCTTTGAGCTTACATCAGTCATGCTGCTCCATTCAACAGCACATACTTGTGGTCTTACTCAGTCCTCAGCGAGCTGACACTCCTACCTCCATTTGCCAAATAGGGCATAATTCCCTAGAAATAAAGTTATGAAGTTCATATTGCATACTGCTTTATCTTAGAAGAAAGTGTAGCAAATAATGTCTGTTTCAAAGTCTGTTTGACATCTTTCATTGCAAAATATCATTTTCAATTGCTTAGATAAATTAAGTATCAGGTGAGTGCATGGATAATCACATTTCTAAGAACTTGGTAAACTAATTCACCAAAGTGATGTCTGCCTAAACAGCAGCTCCAGATTTACAGAGAAATGGAACATTTCAGGGATGCAAGAATTGAGCAAAACTTCTCTATTGACATGGATGATTCCCTGCTGAACTGTTTAAGTTCAGTCTTGTTTTGGAGTGTGTCAAAGGAATGTAGTGGAGAAGCACCAAAAAATAAACTCATCTCAAATGTGAGATGGGATGAGAATAAAATAATAAATGCAAGAACTAGAAGCAAAGATAAAGAGAAAGAAGGCAGAACTATAGAAAAACTGTGGGATGCCACTGGCAGAGACAGGATGAGAAGCAAGAAGAGGGAACTTCAGATGATGTGAAAAGAAAAAGTAGTTGTGTGATCTTGATGTACAGAAGTTAAGAAGATAGCTCTCTGTGTTGGTATGACAACAAGAAACAGCTTAGGTATATTCACCAGTAATTAATTTTGCTTACAGCACATCTTTCAATCCTCATTCCTAAGTGGCTATTCGTAAAGATTGCTGTAGTATGTCTGTTTGCAGTCCTGAATGTAAAATGTGTTTGCAGATTTGAATATATCCTTGTAAGCTATTCCAGTACCTGGAATACATTTTCATGTTATTTTGTTTGCATTGAGCAAATAGCCGTGAAATCCTTTTCTAAAAGCATTCCTCTTGCACACCCTTTAGAGATCCAGTTGCTCAGAGAGTCTTTCAATGTGGAGGTATTAAGGTTTTTCATCATAAAAATCTGTATTGTTGCACTTAAATTCTTAACCTTAATGACAACCAGAAATGAAAACCAGACAAAAGTCTGGGTTTTTTTGGTGTTTTTGGGGATTTTTTTTAATGTGTAATTGAACATAAGAAACCACGCAATCTGTCATAAATGTATTTTGAGAGGATGAATATAACCACTCTAAAGATGAGATATAAAGCTAGCTGTGCATTCTAACTTTTTGTTTTTCTTCCCTGTAAAGTGTATTCTACACTGAGAAGTGTCAGGTAGTTATAGATCAGACATAAATATAATATTTTCAGTGTGAAAGTCTCACAGTTTTGATGCCTCATAATTACGCTGCAGGAAAGAAATATTATTTCCATTTTACAGGTAGCACATAAAAACAAGAGATAAGTGCCTTGCCCAAAGCTGCAGAGGAAGTCTGTGTTAGAGGAGATAATTAAATGTCCCAAAACAGCTACTGGGCAGATGAATATTCTTCTGTTTAAAATTGTACAATATAATATTGGGTTAGGTTCAGACATTTACACACAAATCCTTGTGCACATACAGACCTCTGGAAGGATTTATGTGCTGTTTAATATCACTTAGCAAAAATTCAAAAAGTCAAAAATTAAGTGTAACAGAGACATCCCGTGCTCTGTGTCTAATACAGAGGAACCTAATCTCTTGTCCTACTGTCCCACTTTTGAAACCTATGTTTTTTAAAATATGGCATCACTTAACTGAAACTCTCCTGTTGAAATCTTATACATGAATGCTGAGGGGTATAACATTTTAATCTATTTAGAAAATCAAGTCAAAATATGTCCCATGAGAAATGTGTCAGGCAGCTACTTAGATCCTTCATTGTCTCAAAGAGAACAACTAAGATCACTTTCTGAATTGAAAATTTGCAGTAAATGTTACCAAGTTAAACTATAAATTTGTGTTCTTGTAATTAAAGGATACCCTCAGTTTCATTGATACAAGTTTTTGGGGGGGCAAATATTGCTTGTTTAGGGAACAACTTACGCATCTTAGAAGGAAGAAATTACATCAGAAAAATTCTTAGTTTAAACATTGCTGCGGAATAGAAAATATGTTATCAGTTCTTCTTGTGTATGATAGTCTCTTGCTTATGTCATTAAAACTATACCACCTCAGTGTTCAGGAAACAGTTTTGGTTCACACAAAAGAGAAAAACCTATCATATTTATAGCAGAGAGTAGTTCAATATTTGCTCTGCTCCCTAGTCTACCCTGCCTGAGAGATAATTCAATTAATTTTCTTTTTTCGTAGGTGGTGGCCAATATTGACTGAAACAAGAAGGCTGAGGTAGAGATTGTATCCCCCATGTTTACGTGTCTGCAGTGCAGGCAATTGCATGCAAGCTAATTGTGTCTAAGCTCCTGCTGCAGTCCAACACCAATAGAGAGTTAACACAGTCAATGAAGCAAAGAGAACTGTTCAAATATAGACATCAAAGTTACAGTGAGATAAGCAGTTCCCCATTGTCCACGGTCAGATGCAGACAAGATCTGCATCTGTAACAAGCAGCTAGCCTGCTAAAACTTATATTGTATGTACCTGAATGTGTGTGCTGGTTATGGAGCTGAATACTGCTCTAGGAGCTCATAGTTATCAGGGGACAAAGATTCTTCCGGTGGTGCTTGCTTCAGTCTGTTGTTCATTTGTAGCCATCTTAGCCCATTGGCCAGATGATTGATTCATTGCCAGAGGAAGCAAAATTCCAGACGTTAGTCACTTTTGGAAGGTTTAAGTGTAATGTTACTGTTGGAGTATTAGAAAAGGAAAGCAAGGCTCTAGTTAGTCCAGGTCTAAGGAAACCATATGGTTTGGTAGCAGAGGTTCATAGGTGTGTCAGGACTCAGCCCTTGGGTGACTTCTTTTTCAGACAGTGGCCAGATTTGAATGCTGTAGACTGTCTTCAGAAGTCCAAGGAAAGATGAGTACTGAATATACCTGTGTCCCTTCTCATATGTAGTGTTTCTTCTTTTCCTAGGAGACTAAGACAGCAGACACCTGCACTTTTCAGCCATTTTCAGCTCAGATGCAGTCAATACTGAAGCATCATCTGTTGCCAAAGATCGTAATTTTGTTACAAATATTCTGCTCCTTCTTCAAAGAAAGGTAGTGTAAATCTTACTTGTCAAACTCAAGTTGGTACATAATTTTTTTTTTGTTATTTAACAGCTTTTAGTGCAATACAGTTAAAAACATGAAAGTGAATACAATCAAGTCCGATTGATATATTAATACTAAGGGGTGAAATAGAAAAAGAGGATGCCACAACACTCACAAAAACTTTAAATAGATATAAAAATACAACAGATTATTCTATAATATATATTATCAATATGGACACAGGAAATATGAAAATGAATTGAAACTATTGAATTGAATCTCTTTACACAAGTCAAGGGGTTTTAATCATACTATTTTTATAACAATAGAAAATCTCATTTTACTTTTCATTTTGTAGGAGTATTCTAGAGAAAGGCCAAACAAGTCAATTGGTATGTAGGCAGCAGTATTTTCACCTGTGAATATTTTATCTGGTTTCCTGGTCTTTATATTTCTTCAGATCTGCTCAGCATGTAGAATGTATACTGAGCACAGTGCTACTCCATCAGGTATCTCTGAAGTTAATCCAAACTCATGCCATCATAATTTAAAGCAAAAAAATGCTTCACTATGCTCTCACAGAGGTTTTAAAAGGTCAGAATTCTCCATTAATTTATAAGAAATGTAGTCATTCTAATTTGTGCCAATAAAGGTATTTTTTATTTCCATGTCACAGTCTTCTGCCATACAATGAGATTCTCTGAGATGTGAATTTATGGAGCAATAATTTATGCCTATATACTGTCATAGCTGTTGACCTTCAGTCTTGCACTCAACACATTAAGTCTGAATTACCAGGTAGTATGTTGAGCTTTATAGTGATTCATTCCTCAGCCATGGTGGTGTAGGTGAGAGAAGGACCCAGACAGCATCACCACAGTAAGTTACTTCTCTATAGGAAAAACTACTGCATTGTTCTAGTGAATCCTTACCATTTCCTTACAGAACTTTATGCATATAGAGAAGAGAAGATTTGTTGAGATTATAAGAAAGGATTTGTCCCAGAGATAAATGAAAATGTAAAATAAGATCTTTTTGTTTAAGGCTTATATTCCTGTTTTGATCCCATCTGGGAGCTGAATGCTTCTCAGTACTGATCCCACATGGGAAATGTCTTCCATCTTTACACTCATCAACAATAAAACCATTTACCTTTTAAAAAAAATATGCTATCAGCTAGAATTTTTCAGATGCAACTTCATTCTCAGAAAATAGCATTTCCACAGGTGCTACACACATTTGTATAACATTACTGAATTTTTAAAAGCACCACTGTAGGAAATTCTTCACCACTAATTCTGGAAAACTGTATTTCCTGCTATCTTCTGTTGAATTATTTTCCTTTTATATATGAAGTTTCCTGAAGTGAATTATCATTTTTATATGGTTTCCTTAATATCTAAAATTTTTTTTGTCCAATATGTTGAAGCATAAACCAGATTCATCACGGATCACAGTACTTTAGGCAGTATAGGATACAGGATACATATGTCTGTTTCTGTTCTCCTGTGTGAGATTTGGAAAACTCTCCCTCATGGATGAAATTTCCTCTATCTCTCCAGTAAAGCTAGTGGCAGGACCCTGAGAGTGCCAACAGGCTCTGCAGACATTCTCTACTGTGGATTTAGCCACCTGTGCTCTAGGCTAGCTCTGACTTGGTGCAGCTATTGGACTCTGACTCCTGTGAAAGAGCTCTGAGAGTAAAATATTTACCCCCCTCTCATGGGGTCTGTATGGAATCAAGGGCTCAGATCTTTTTCTTGAACAGAGCTGGGCTGTGATTGTGAGCCTCACTTTTCCAGCCTACAGCCCTGATCACCTACAATGAGACTTGCCTCATTCGTGTTGCCTCTCCTGGTCTGTGGCTACTCTAGCTCAGGAGGCCCCGTTGGAACAGGATGAGACTACATCCAGTTGGGCAGAGGAAGGTGAGGTGAGCATTTGTGTAGCCCTTTGCATGAGCCAAGTTAGCACAGCTGTTAGCATAAACCTCAGAGCTCTGACCAACATTTTCTTAAGCAGAAAAGACGAAATGTGGCCAACACCTTTTCCCAAACATCAGAATGAACCTTGAATAGGTTTTGTGAATTCATGGAAATAGAAAACTGAGCTGTACAAACAACCTGCTGATCCTCAAGTCTAAACATTACCAGAAGTGTCCTGATAATCTTGATGATGGTACTGACAATGGAAACAGCACATGGGGACACAACAACACAAGCTAAAAACACTGGTCATGTGAGAGACTGGACTGCCTGTGTTTAATGACTCAACCAATCAAAATATTCTCAACTCAACCCCATAACTAAAACTAAAGAGATTTAAGGGACACTAAAAGGAGAAGGGCTGTGGAAGGAATCCAGAATCAAGGAGAACCTGAGAAACCTTGGGGGAACACAAGGGTCCCCATTTACCCAGAATTATTTTTAGAAGCAGTTGCGCAATATCTTTGTTTAGACACTCATAGCAGATTTTCATAGTGAAATATATGGAATGCCTGAGTAGTTTTAACTCTGCATTTCTTTTTCTTGTTGATACTAAGATATTTCCGCTAGAAAAATACAACTAAATTGGTGTTGCAATAAATGTTTTTAGTGAAGTAATGTTTTATAAATCTCATGAATCTACATTTCAAATAATAGCTAGTGTGGAGCTGTGTTTCATTTAGAAATGCATGAAATGAAAGTACAGTTCTCCAAGGAAAGCATATCACTGGCTTTAAAGTGGGTTAGGCTGCTATGCTTCAAGGGCTTTGAATACCCATTTTAATCCTTTCTACAAATTATTTTTCCTAGCAAAGGATATTGAATTAGGCTATACTTAAAGCAAAAAACAGAATTCTATGTTTTAGAACAAGTTAGATATGTTAGCAATAAGAGGACCTTTATGTATTTTTAGATTGCTTAAATTGGATCACACATGCATTTGAGATACCATTTTGCAAATTCTATATTTCATGAGAGTGAAATAAATGTTACTCTACATCAAATTACCTTTGTCTTCTAGTGACAGCAATGCATTTAATTGTCACAAGAAGTAGCAATTCCTGATTATATTTTTGTTTTAAGTGTAGATAAAAATATAGATCTTCCCCGAGGGTTATGTTTGCGGTGAGTATCAGCACCTTTTAAAACCTCTGCTTCAGTAGTTTGATGGTATCTTGCAGAAATTGCATAAATCTTACGCATGCCTGGAACTTCCTTGTTATTAATTTGAGAAGGTTCAAAGACTAGAATAGATGATTACAGACCATTACAAGGTTAATATCTTTCCAAAAGCAGCAGTTTCTCTCCCAGAAACACGCCTGCCGGGACATCTCCGTCCCTGCTCCCGCTGTCCCCTCGGGCCTCGCAGCGCTGTTTCTCGCTCGCTTCCCCTGGCTCGGCCCTGGCTGCCGGGCAGCGTCTTGCCCTCCCTTGCCCGGGCTTTCCCCGGGGCCGAGGGGCTCAGCCGTGCCCTGCGCTGGGGCCGCTGCAGCCGCCGGCACCGCCTGGGGCCGGCCCGGGCAGCGCCGGCAGAACCCCGGCGGCAGCACCTGAGCGTTGGCATTTGGTACAGAATCAAGACTGAACATCGCTTGCTTTGAAAATCCCATTAAACTGATTCAGACACCTTCTGTCATGGTCGCGGAAGCACCCCCAGCCCAGACTGCCCCTGCTGAGTCTCCTCTTGGGGGTCCTAGGTCTAATTTTGCCATACAAGTTCAAAAGTTTCATGGGTATATCATCAAAGCTGGAAATGGGGCTGTAGGCAATCAAAATTTTACCAGGTATAATTCCTGTCTTTGATACCCAATCATAGATGGGATCAGCTAAATTTCTTCTTGAAAATCTGTGTTTTCATTTTCACTTTTAAAGAAAAATATAGCTATAATTTCAGTCTTTAAATTTTCTTTATCATCCAATACCCAGCTGTGCCTGACACATTTTTACAATATTTTTTTCCCTGAAGAAAGCAATGAGCTATTCAGTGAAATTTCTTGATTTCACAGCAAGGTAGCATAATCTTTGTAGAATTTTTTTTCTTTTCCTTTTTTCTTTTCTTTTTTTTTTTTTTTTTTTTTTTTTTTTTTTTTTTTAATGGAGAAAATCTCCTTCAGTACTCCCCATGGTATGTTTTGCTCAAGAGATGCATTTACTGAACAGTTTTGTAATTATCAATATTTATAAGACTGTGAGAATTGCTAACACTCCATGGGGTTTCTAATTTCCAAGTTCCTTAGCTTTTTTTTTAAGAGTATTTCAACAGACTAGTGAGCTACCTAGTGTGACTGGATCCACCTGAAAGATTTTTGTAGAAACAAAGCTGATATCCAGGTATAATGTGGGCTGAACTACTTCCCCTTTTTATTTCTTCTGCATGATAAAAAGGAATAAAACCAGAAGTGCTATTAATATGTACGGGAATAATGAAGCTTCAAGGAGGAAAACTCTATCATCCAAACCACAAGTAAATGTGGTTTTCTTACCAAGTGATTAATATTTGAACAATAGAAATTAAAGACAAGAAGAATTCATTTGAGTTGCTCTACCTTCCTGATTATAAATAGAACAGACAAA
Organism: Onychostruthus taczanowskii; assembly: GCF_017590055.1. Classification (NCBI taxonomy): domain Eukaryota; kingdom Metazoa; phylum Chordata; class Aves; order Passeriformes; family Passeridae; genus Onychostruthus; species Onychostruthus taczanowskii. The sequence goes on from NW_024501126.1 coordinate 10,007,257, forward strand.
TAGAGAAGTTAATAGCAATGTCAAGGTGCAGTAGGAAAAATATTAAAGGATATTAAGCTGTCTTTGAGCTGAGCAAATCAAAGTACAGCAAAATTGTGATGTGAAAACACATGCTGACACAATATTGTTTAAGGGATTTGAAGCACTAATTTTGTATTACTACAAACTGTTCTAGATTACTTTGGAAAACCTTTTTTTTTTTTTTTTTAAACCTTTGGAAATTTAAAACAAGATAAGGAAAGCCCACTCTACAGAGTGAGACTTCACATGGTTTTTTCAAGCTGATATCATATAAGTTATAAGGCAAAGAAGGCAGATGCTGCTAACAAAAATAAATAAATTAATAAATTTAAGTTCTCCTGTCAGTACTAGAAGAACTGTTAATTATTACTATTTTTATCTTTGATCTTCATCGAATCATTTTATGGTTAATTATATTATGATTAACAAAAACCAATTAATTGCCAATCAGCCCTTGTTTTTAATTCGTCCTCCTAAGGCTTTTGCACTGATTTCATTTTCTTAAGAACAATGATTGAGTAGAGATAAACTGAGATTGGAGCATAGAAATGAACTGAGCAACTGTTGGTTGTTCTGAAGTAATGTGAACTCCCATTGCATTTAGAAAGCACACCTTAAAATAAAGATTAACCATATATACAGATGAAATGATGTCTTTGATAATGATTCTAAGTGGAAAGGTGGGATCTTTTGATATTATTTTAATGCAGCATTCATGCATGTAATGCAGCCTCCACTCTGAAGCCTTGCAGAGAGCTCAGGGTGTCTCCCTTATCCCTGTGGCTGTCTCTTCCTTCTCTTCTAAAGCCATCCTGGGCCAACCACCTCCATGAACCTGGGGTAAGATATCCCAGTTCTGCTTCCAGTCAGAGAGATCTGAAAGAGCCAGTGGTGGTCTTGGGCAGGTCAACATAGGAAACATATAGAATACCATACACTTTTTTTTTTTGGGTTACCCAGGACAAATGCCCTTGATGAAAAAGATAAATATTTTTCAGTGAGCTAAAACACTGGGGGTTTTTAAGTCCTCGACTGAAGTTTTAAGAAAATGAAATCTTTGAGATTGTCTTTAATAGCATGCTTTCATCTGTACTGTAAAGTACTTACCACCTGGGAGTGAAAGCTGCCAGTTCTTAAAAAAAAATTAAAACTCCTTTTTTGTTCTAGAGGACCTAGGTAGTTCTACAGGTAACATGAAGTTCAGCAGAATTTGCAAAACACCTTAGACAGTGAGTTTCCTAAGGTTTCCTTGAAATCTGTCTCCGGGGAATTCCTTGAAAAATCACAGCCTTTGTTTCAATGTTCATAGATGTTGTCAGTATTTCATTATATGTTTGTGATAATACCATCACGTCTGATAATGACAACTGATTTTGTTTTAAAGACAACATCAATTCCTATCCGACAGAGAAAAAGAAATGCACAGACAGTGAAATCCTGCTACCTCTGTTGTTCTTGTAGGAAAACTGAGCGAAGTGTCTGCCCATGTTACTGTGACTGCTTTGAAAAGACAAAACTGCTATGTCTGTTTCTTCTTGGACTTTTTTCCTTATTTAGGGTAGACTGACTATTCATCTCTTCCACTTTCCTTTCCCAGCGTAGTTCAGATACAAAATATGACATTACTGTGTTTTCATTTTAATTCAAAAAGACAGAAGAAATGGATGTTACTTCATAGTTTATAGTGTGCCATAGAGAACTCTGTTAAGAAAAGAGGAGGAACAATGATTTGGACTCACTTAAACTCTCCTATTATCTGAGCTTTCATTATAGTATCCTAGAGCCCACAATTTCTGCATTATCTTTTTAGGATTATCATGTAGAGGATGAAAATAAAAACTATAAATATATAGTAACATATTCATTAACATTAATACTTTTCATTATTATTTTTTAAAGTATGGTTCTTATCTTCAGGGTGCTGGTAGTGTCGAGCTGCACATTGTGAAAGGAGCATGTGGTAGCATTGAGTGCGCTTCATGGAGCAACAGAAAACCCTGTAGAGATCAACCCTAATTAGATAAGATGTGAAAAATGTCACTACTTCATCACTACTAGGTATGGAAATTCTGTTAAAAATCTTCTAGAGATATGCTAACTTGCAACTTGTGTTGACTAATTAATTTTCCATTCTGGTTATTGTCTTGTTCAATGTTCATTAAGTATACTTTCTAAAAAGATAACAGCTCCTATCTCTTTCAAAAGAAGTCTGATGTCTAAAAAGAGTTGCCTAATTGGGAACTTGCCATTTGTACTGAATTCTCTCAAAGACCAAAACTGGATGATTGCTATCTCTGTGGATAGATAGAAAGAAGAAAGATGTAATCTTTTTGGATTCCACCAAGGCTTTTGATGTTCTCTCACAGGATCCTTCTCAAGAAATGTCCAGCAAACAGCTGTAAAACACATCATAGAGCAGGTGTGCAAATGGCTCATGGGTGAAACACAAAGGATTAAGACAATAGGGTTCTATTGGGTCTGACAGGTGGTCATCAGTGGGGTTCCTCAGGGCTCCATTTTAGGCCCTGTGCTCTTTAACATCTTCATAAATGATTTGGATGCAAAACTCAAAGGAATACTGAGAAAATTTTCTGCAAATAAGCTGGGAGGAGTTTAAAGTCAGAGAGGTCCTGCAGAGACCTGAACAAATTAGAGGGCTCAGCAACCACTGACCACATGAAGTTTAACAAGGGTAGGTGCCAGATTCCACAGCTGGAACAGGAAACTGTGAATGTATGGACTGATTGGGAAAGCAGAGGCTGGTGAGTGCAGCAGAAAGGGTCCGGGAGATCCTGGTCAATGTCAAGTTGAATCTGAGTGAGCAGCACCCTGGCAGCCAGGAGGGCCAACCCTGTCCTGAGGGCATCAGGCACAGCATCACCAGCTGGGCAAGGGAGGGGATTGTTCCACCCTGCCCTGTACTCGGGCAGCTTCACCTCAAGTGCTGGGGGCAGTTGTCATAAATAAAAATTGATTGTACTGGATCTACTGTTACACAATAATTATATATATATATATATATATTGCTAATAGATATTTCTTTTAGCTATTGAAAAGATAACCAACCAGTCTGAAATGCTCTGAGATTCCATTCACTGACTTCCTACTATCAAAATTAACATTAAAATGAATGTATGCTGCATGCAGGTGTCATACAGTTTGCTAAGTTACTGGTTTTTGTCTTACTGTCTCTTGATCTGTTTTTAAACATATTTATTATGCTACGTAATATACTATGGATTAGAAGAAAAGGCAAGATTACATTGCTGCTTCACAGCTCCATCATTGCATCCTTCCAACTGGCCTGTGAATCAGCTGTAATCTTTTCTCAAGCAGCAGCAGTCACTTCTTTTGAATAATTGATCTAGTCTGCCTCAGAAAATATTGGGTTTAGATGCTGCTGTTTAGTTTAAAATCACATCAACAGCAGTCACAGTTTCTTCAGTACAAAGTCTGTGAGCTCACATCAGGCACACGAAGCAGCAGTATAAAGACATCAAGGCTTTAGGTATCACTGCAGGTGTACTGGCGGTGTATTCCCTCTCCACAGCATCTATGTTGGCTGGTACACTCTACACCATGGAGAGGTACTACAGTTCTAATGGACCTGGGAATCTGGCAAGCTCTTAAGATCATCTCATGATCAATGTCATCTCTTAGTCTTTCTCCAACAGTGCTGTTTTCTTTTTGTTCTTCTTGTCAGTTTTTAAATGCCTGCAGCTTCTCATGATTTCTGTGCTACCCAGCTGAATTTCTAAAACACCTTCCCTTATAGATGAATCCTTCCTATTATAAACCATTTCTACCACCTCTCTGAGCATAAGGGTGAGAAGCAGAGGTGCCAGAAGGCTTCAGATCAAGAGAAGTATGCCAAAAACATGAATAGCTGCCTCAGCAAATGGTACTAGGAACCATGGTCGCAGTCACAGGTTTACAGAAGCACCCACAGATCCTTTTAAAATAATTTTTGGACTCACATTTTCAGTAGACTTTGATACGCAACAGCAGCCATATAATTTTTGCATATAGCAAGCAGCTTTTCCCATGAGCTTGCCTTTCTGTTTCAGCTCACAGGCTCATGAGTGGGATCTCCAATACAGTCAGGGATAGGTTAAAGCTGTTCTGGACTGACATTACCTTTAGGAAAAAATATGGTCTTTCTGACTCATAGCATAGAAACCAAGGGCAATAGAAACCATGATCATATTTAAAGCTGTAGATTGAGCAAATGGCAACATTATATAAAAGAATCCCTCTTGAAGTTAAACTCAAATACAGAGGATTTTGAATTATTTCGTTGAATTCTAAGTCAGAAGATAAAGAAGGGCTTATGGTAGTTTCTTTTCTGTCCATGGGACTTCTTTTGTGAATTGATTTTTTTTTTTTCAAACTCATGAAACTTTAAATCAATAGAACACCCAACCATGAATTTTGTAGAACATTGAGTATATAATAATGGCAACCTAGTTTACCTTTTGACTTATACTTTTCTGAAAATATCTAAGCTACAATAAAACTGTTAAAAAATTAATTCAACCCAAAATTATCAGAAGTAGAAATGTATCACTTTTTAAAGCATGACTGTCCTATAGACATATGTTTAATATAAATCAAATAAGTGCCTTTACCATTTTGTACTCAGATTATTAGACGACATTTCATCTCATCTGAAAATTACTTCAAATATAATTATCAACTATATTATATATAATAGCCCTGGCAGCCAGGAGGACCAGCTCTGTCCTGGGGGGCATCAGGCACAATATCACCATCCAGGCAAGGGAGGGGATTGTCCTCTGCTCTGCTCTGCTCTGCTCTGCACTGGGGTGGCCTCTCCTCTAGTCCAGGGGGCAGATTTGGGTGCCACAATTTAAGAAAGACATTAAGCTTTTAGAGGGTGTCCAAGGGAGGGAAAAAAGGATGATGAACTGTCTGGAGTGGAAACTCTATAGGGAATGGCTGAGGTCAGTTGAGGTTCAACCTGGAGAAGGAGACACTGAGAGGAGACCTCATTGTGGTCTTTGACACCCTCACAAAAAGAATCAGAGGGGCAGACACTGATCTCTTCACCCCTGTGACCCATGATAGGACTTGATAAAACAGCATGAAACTGATCGGGGGAGGTTTAGGTTGGCTATCAGAAAAAAGTACTTCACCCCTCTGGGGTGGTTGAGCACTGGAATAGGGTCTCCAGGGAAGTGGTCACAACACCAAGCCTGACAGAGTTCAAGAAGTGTTTGCACAATGCTCTCAGGAACACAGTAGGATTATTGTGGGGTCCTGAATAGGATCAGGAATTGAACCTGATGATCCTGATCAGTCCATTCCGACACAGCATATTATTTTATTTTATGAATCCATTATTCTATTTCAAACATGTAGGATTTGACTGTTACTGTATTTCTTTCTGCATAAAAGAGATTAGGATAAACAGGGCAGGAGAATTTTTTTTGAGTTATTTTTAAGTAGAGTAAGACTATAAATGAGCATGAGAAGTACATGCTCTGACTCAGACTTTGTTGGGTACTGTTGACCAGACGAACAAGCAGTTAGTTTTCCCTTTTCATAGATTGTAAACTGCAGCAGAAACCTTAATATTTCCTTAAATTATGCACATATAGCAGAGAAATATCATTATATGAATCTGTTTCTTTCATAGTGTACCTTGAAATCTTAAAATTGCCCCATTAATGCTTCCATCTGTCTAAAGCTCATTCATAGGGAGAAGGACAGCATACCAGCAGACAGCAAAGAAGATTAATATTTTCTAATGAAACAACATGTAGGGCTATATCTAGGATGTATTTGCCATATGTTCTGTAATGAATTTTTTTCACAACAATTTTTTCAAAACATGGAAAAGCTGAAATGGCATTTTAATTTTGAGTACTATAGAATTTTTAGCCTCCCAAGGTATGCCTTTTCAATATTTAAACCCTTTAGTGTTTACGCAGTAGACACAAATTAGGCAATTTTGATCTGTTAAGTTGATAAAGTTGTAGTGAAGCACACATTTTTATGTTCATTCACTTTCTAAATGCCTTTGAAAAAATGTATGTGGGAAAGGTGCAAAATAATGTTTCTTCCTTCGCAGAAAAGTACCATACCCTTTTAGAGAGGAAAATTTTGTTGGTGCTAAGCAACTATTTAGGTATTTTTGTCTCAATTTCTTTCTCTGCTACAAGTTTTCTGTGTAATTTTGGATATGCCATATAAAGATAGATCAAAATTCTTCCAGCAGGAGCCTCTCTGGTGGAACTAGACTGCCTCCACATTCAATAGAAAATTACAAAAGTCATTTTTTTAAGGGGTCGCCACTTCAGTTAACCATTAACCAATGTTGTTTGTCCCTTGAGATGTAGTATACTTAAATATCAGCAGTTGTGTTAGAAGGGCCATGTCCCAATGCATTGCTGTTGAGGACCTCTGGGATCTGGTATCAGAACAACTTTCTTGGGCCTTCTCAGCTCCAAACTCCAGTTGTTCTCCACAAAGTCTCAATGACTCAAGGCAGCTGTGACTTCAGATGGGATTGCTAAAGATTCCAGAGCCCAGCAGCAGTGCTGTTCTCTGCACTAATCCCAGTTACAGGAGGGCTTCTGCATTTTAAGCTAAACAACCTGAAGCCTCAGCAAATGTGACTGCTCTACAACTGCAGAGTCAGAAACACTAATTTCCTGGAAGTGACATATTGTATGAAGAATCCACATAGCATTTCAATGGATGTAGTTGAATTAGTCAGAACAGTTGAAAGACAGACAGTACATGTTTATGATACCACGAAGATGACTTCCTGACCTACGGCTTCCTGACTTCAATCACTATTTTTTTTTTTTTTTTCACTAGTTTAATTCCCAGACTGCTTGGTGATTTTTTTTACCTTCTTGTCTTAACAAACATTATTGTTTCTTTGTTGTTCTGGGTCAGAAATGAACTCACTGGTTTTTTTTGGAGTATCACAATGGGATGTTTTGCCTGCACTTGTATTGCATCATTCATTTTAAAGCAACAGCTTTTAGAACTCTGCTCTTTATTAATAAAAAAAAAGAATATTCTGAAACAATATTTTGAATCCATGGTAACAGATATTTATACATAAAATATGCAAGCAGTAATATTTGCTCCTGAGACATAATCACCTATAGTTGATTGTATTATAAGTAAAAACTTACCATTTTCAATAACAACAAGTTGTTTATTATGAATACACATTGCATTTTATCAGTGAGACCCTTATTTCGGTTACATAACAAATTATATTTGAATTTATGAAATATGATTTTATAGAAACAGAACAATGTTTTCTTTTCTTCCTCTATAAGAGAGTGTTCTTCTACTCTCTTCCTGGTTTGCTCTGACTTTGCCCAAAGATATCCTTTGCTGCAGAATCTGAGGTGAGTAACTGAAGAACAGACTTAAAGGAGGAAGAATGATTACTTCAGAAGGGATAGTCTTCTGAGGAAACACAGAAGTTTTGGAATGAAGTTATTATTTTGTGTCATATTCAAAATAGTTTTACAATTCTGCTTTATTCAGAGTAGTGAGGCTACTAAGTCTGTATTGTGGCATATCTAAAACTTTAGGCTTATTTTGTATATCTTATTTTGATAAAGTTCACAGAATCATAGAGTATGCTGAGTTGGAAGGCACCCATCAGGATCAAGTCCAGTTCCTGGCTCTCTGCAGGACACCCCAGGAAACACAGTATGTGCCTGAGAGCATTGTCAAAATGCTTCCTGAACTCTGTCAAGGTTGGTGCTGTGACCACTGCCCTGGGGAGCCTGTTCCACTTCTCAGCCACCCTCTGGGGGAAGAACACTTTTTTAATATCCAGCCTAAATGTTCCCCTACACAACTTCAGGCCATTCCCCTGGGTTCTGTCACTGGCCACCACAAAAGAGTGTCTGCCTCTCCTCTTCCCCTTCTGAGGTAATTGTAGACTTGATGAGGTCTCCCCTCAGTCTCCTCTTCTCCAGGATGAACAGACCAAGTGACCTCACCTGCTCCTCATACAGCTTCCCCTCCAAACCCTTCACCATCTTTGTTGCTCTCCTTTGGACGCACTCTAATGGTTTTGTATTTTTTTATATTGTGTGTGGTACACAAAACTTAGCAAATTGTATAACAACTGCATGCAGTATACATTCATTTTAATTTTAATTATGATGGTAGGAAGTAAGTGAATAGAATCTCAGAGAATTTCAAACTGGTCAATTATTTATTTGATAGCTAAAAGAAATATCTATTAGCAATATATATATATATATATATATATATATATATATATAAATAATTATTGTGTAACAGTACATCCAGTAAAATAATTTTTTATTTATGACAGCTGCCCCCAGCACTTGAGGTGAGGCTGCCCCAGAGCAGAGCAGAGCAGGACAATCCCCTCCTTTGCCCAGCTGGCGATGCTGTGCCTGATAGGCTCCAGGACAGGGCTGGCCCTCCTGGCTACCAGGGCACTGCTCACTCTGATTCAACTTGCCACAGATCAGGACCCTCAGGTCCCTTCCCATGGTGCTGCTTTCCAGCCTCTCATTCTCTAGTCTATACATACAACCAGGGTTGCCCCATTCCAAATGCAGAATGGAGAAATTGCCCTTGTTAAACTTTATATAGTATATCCTTATTATTATGTAGTATATAAGTTTTATATTAGTGCTGTGGTTTATATCTAGGTGAAGATGCAAATGTAGAGAATGCAATTCATGTGCTATAAAAATTGAGTGGCACAGTGTGTTCTATAAAATTAAAAAAGGGTATAAAGTTCAACTGAATTGTGAATGCACTTTTGATATTCCCCTAGTTGCAGCTATAACAGTGTTGTTAATTAAAAAATGTAAGCTGCAGGTACTCAGTGCCACAACTAACAGATGAATGTGTGATTAGAATCAAATGAAGGCAAATTGAATTAATTCCTGCTGGGGTAGTGTGGTGTATCTGGCTTATACTCCATAGTCCCAAAGCTTACACCATTGTTGCACTCTGTGAGACATCCCTGAAATGAAAGAATGTTTGGCAGAGGACCAGAAAGCCACAGAAGAACTTCTAGATTTAACAGACAATGAATGGTTGTGGTGCATAACTTTTTAGTATGCTTAGAAATTCTTTTATGCTTATGACAAGGAGTGTGATGTTTCCTCCAGAAAAATCTGTTCCAAGTTCAGGTTTTGTTGTTGTTGTTGCTCTTTTGTTGTATGATTTTTTTTTTGTTTGGTTTTTTTTTTTTTTGTTAAGGTGAGGAAAGGTGAGTAGAGTCCTAACTCTTTGCAACAATTCTGCTTAGACCAGCAAGCAGAAGAAATGTCGACAGGCTGAATATACATTTCATGTCACTGTGAACACAGGCTTAAGCCACTATTCACATGTAGCGATCACAGTGGTTTGTATGATGATGAAAAAGTAGGTCAGATGTAAGTGCTGTTAAGTCGTGATAGTGAGACTACACAAATGATAATCTGCTGATAAATCCTTGCCTCTGTAAAGAAATGAAATGTGGCCACATGGCTGGTAAGACTTACATGATGGTGTCACTCTATAATCTAGTTCCCTATCCAGCTAAGCATCTTATCACCGAGCTGTGTCTTGGAGAGTCTCCTTCATTTCTCTCTCTGAGGTAGGGAGTATCCATTTTCTGCCTCCCAGCTCGACCAGATTTTAAGTCAGAAAAGCTGGCTATCTTATTGATTCATTGATCTAATGAGATCTGAGTCAAATTCTATGTTGAATCAATGTAACTCCAGTGTAAATTTGCTGAAGCACTGCTGCTGCTCTGTATTTACAAGACATAGGAGAACATGGCAACATTATCATGTCAGGACTGAAACTTTGGTTGTATCCAGATAATTTTCTGCAGCTTGGACTTAACACGAAAGAATATACAATATGGTCAATCATATGGTTGAAAATACAGTATGACAATCATATGGTTCCAAAGGAAGTAAACTACTTTAGTAGTGTGCATTTTTTATATTTTTTCTTTAAAAGATAAGTCATTCAGTAGTCAATCAACCCATGATGATTATTCAGCATGATCCTTATTTGCCCCATTGGTTTCTTTCCACAGAAAAAGAAAAGGAAAAAAGAAGCAGGGAGAAAAAACCCCAAACAGTTAATGTTACATATATTGTAATAATATCTGAATATCACCTGGCTGAGGTGCTGAAAAATTTTTTGCCTCTGTATTCAATGACAACCTCTCTCCCCATACTTCTTGAGTGGATAGAGAGCAGGGTGGGGACTGGGGGAGCAAGGTGCTGACTGTAAGTAAAGATCAGGCTCATGACCACCTGAAGACACTGAATGTACATAAATGTTTGGGACCCAGAGTCCTGAGACTGATAGAGCTGCCAAGCCATTTGCATAATATTTGAAAAGTCCTGGTCATTAGGAGAAGTCTCAGATGACTGGAAAAAGGGGAACTTTGTACCCATTTTAAAAAATGGTAGGAGGAAGGACCTGGGTTGGGGTAATCCCCAGTATCAACAGAGGATGGGGGATGAACAGATCAAGAGCAGTCCTTACAAGAAGGATTTGGGGTTGCTGGTGGATGTGAAGCTGAATGTGAGCCATCAATGAGAGCTTCCAGCCTAGAAAGACAACCTTGTTCGGGCATCCATCAAAAGAAGTGTGGCCAGCAGGTTGAGGGAGGTGATCATGTTCCTCTGCTCTGGTGAGATCCCACCTCGAATGCTGCATGCAGCTCTAGGGCCCCAGCACAGGAAGGACGTGGACCTGTTGGAGTGAGTCCAGAGGAGAGGTACAGAGATGATTAGAGGAATGGAAAATCTCTCCTGCAAGTAAAACTGAGAGAACTGGGATTGTTCAGCCTGGAAAGAAGAAGTCTGGGAGATGACCAAATTGCTGCCCTTCAGTACCTGAGGGAATCCTACAAGAAAGCAGGAGGGGGACTTTTGACAATGGTATGTAGTGACAGGACAAGGAGGAATGGCTCCAAACTGAAAGGGAGTAGGTTTAGATTAGATATTAGAAGGAAATGCTTCACTGTAAGGATGGTAAAATACTGGAACCAGTTGCCCAGAACAGTTGCGGATGCCTCACAGTGAATTGTTCCAGGCCAGTTTGGATTGGTCAGTGAGCAACCTGGTCTAATAGAAGGTGTTCTTGCCCACAACAGGGGTGTTGGAACTAGATGATCTTTAAGGTCTCATCCAACCCAAGCCATTCTGTTTTCTTTCATACCAATTGATAGTATTTGAACAAGCCATATGTTACAACTGTCTAACAAATTATTTTTATTTCCGGAACATAGGATTTCTATACCAGTGCATTATTTAATATCTTGGTGACTTAAGGAAAGTTTAATTTTTAGATTAATATATTTTTTTGCCTCTGGCAGTTTGTTCTGAAATTAGAAGGCAGCAAGTGTCAAACATACCTACTTGCCTGATTTGTTATCATGAGAGAATTGTGACTCACATTGCTATCTTTTTCCCATTGAGGTTTTTCTTGGATTCTTATGACAACTATGAAAATGAACTAGTTATATGACATGTAAGTCTAATGGTTTGATAATATAATCCTGTGTAGTAGAAATGTTCTGTTGCTCTTCTATCTATTCAATCTGCTGTTGTTCAACTTCTGTTTTATTTTTAATGCATTCTTATCTTCCACAGGAAACTCAGGTGGGTAAAACTGCATCTACGGCTGTGCAGAGAACTAACTAATGTGCTGGCAAGATTGTTGTCTACAATCTTTGACAGATTTTGGAGATCCAGGGACTTCTCAATGTGTGGAGGAAGGAAAATGTTGCCCACAGGCAAAAGGATGATCTGGGGTTTTTTAGGCCACCAGCCTCACTTCAGCTCCTGGGAACATCTTGGAGGAAGCCCTCTGGGAGATCATTTCAGGGCACATGCAGAGGGGAAAAGTGACTGGGAAGAGTCAGCATGGATTACTGAGGGTTAATCACATGTGGTTTATTGCCTTCTGAGATTTATAGTGTCTTTAGCAGAGCTGTTGCAGTCTGGAGAACTAGACAATTAGGTGAGTAAAACACTAGGTGAATATCTGGGCCCCAAGAGTAGTGGTCATACTCAACACGTTTGGCAAGTGGAGTGCTATGGGGGTCTACACTGGGATCTTTTTTGTTCAGTGTCTTTGTCAGCAGCCTCTACTTTTTCAGGACAGAATCACTGAACCAGAAGTGGGTTTATTAAAAAAATTAACTTTATGGGTCAGAGAACATTTACATTATCAAGGACCAATGTCTTCTCTGGTAAGTATGAGAAGTGATTTCAGAAACTAGTTTTACTACAGACTATTAATTTATGGTATCAGACTAATGGGAGGTGTCTCACAACTCATAAGATAGATATGAAAGTCAGGAAATCCAGCTGTTGTGTTTTGTTTGCCCAGTATCTTTTTTGAAGTGTAGTAGTTTCATCTATGATTTAGTGGGTTTCAGTGAAGTTAGTGTTGTTATATAGGACATTTCAAAGGGTGTAGGTGTGCCTCTTTTGCTCATGTATATTTGTTAACTGAAAATAAAATTGCAAAGTTCTCAACAAAATGAAATTGGTGTCAGTGTCTGAGATGTCCAGCTGTGTAATGTGCCCAGACCTGCACCCTAAAGATTTTTTTTTAATGGGAATATATTTTCCTTCACTTCTTTCTTTCATATTGATTAATTTGAAGATAAATTACTTTTCAGGTACAGTCTGTCAGTGTAGTGTGATGAAAATGAAGCTGCTGCAGCCAGCGCTAGACACTACTGAAACCAAGAAGATAAATTAATTAACAAACACAAGGTTTGCTTTCTTTTCTGATGTTCTAAGGCAGAACTATATGAGAGAGTCCAAATGGATTTGGATAAACTTAAGGTATTTCTTTTTCATATCCTATATTCACAGGTAAATAATCAAGAGACCTGTCCATGCAAAAAAGAAATTTGACATGAAAATTTTTTTTTTTTGTAGAGGAATGATTTTAGGCTATTTTTCTAGCACTGTATGAAAACTTCTGATTCATTGACTTTGTACCGTGCTTAGCTGCAAGTACAGTGACCACACATTTTGCCTTTAGTTATTTTGTTTGGTTTCCTCATGAATTTTACAGATAACAAAAAAAGAAAGGCTTTTAAGGAAGTTTTAATTCAAAGACTTCATGAGTTTAAAAAGATGGAAGGTATAGACAGAAATTCACTAATCTATTTCTAATTCCCTGTTGTAACTATACAATGCCTATAAGCAGTATATCATATTATTTCCACCAAAATAATATGTTCTTTTCCAAGAACATAAGCATGTTCTTTTCCATGCTTAGTTCTTGTTCATTCAAAGCTGAGTTGAGTTCTACTGTTCTCTTCTTGTGATGTCATCCATTTTCTATCATTGGAATATTTTCTTACTACTCCTGAGAGTTCTATTTTTCAAGTTATGAGATAGAAGCTGAACAGACGCTATCTTTAATACTGTTTTGGTACTGTACTTATAAACTTGTTCCTCCTTCAGATCACTTCCACTGACAAAAACTTCTGCTTCGAGTCTGTGGAAGGTGTTCTTTATTTCCTATCTCTCTCCAACTTCTTTGTCCTAGAACTATTTTACTGCACAGCAGCTTCAGACTATTTTCCAAATTAGGAAAAAAATGCCCAAAATACCTTTCAGAGTCTTTTTTCCAAGGTATATTTTAGGAGTGTTAAGACGTGATAATCAGGTTTTAATAATGAATACCATATATTCTTGTGAGGCTGTTAATAGCTTCCTTACTTTTTCTAAGAGACACATGATCTATATTTCTCACATGGATAAGGAAGGATATCAAGAATAAGGATTTTTTTGTCTTGCTACCATGAGGAAATGATAAAATATGTTACTGGGATTTACCTATGGCATACATTCCACTGTGCCATTACCTGCAGCCACTGGAGAAAAGCTGCTTGACCATACTTACCCTTATTTTCAAAGGCCTTGCTGGAGACAAATGAAAACTCTGCCACTTACTATATGAAGTAATGTAGAGAAGTTCCTTGTCTAAAAAGGAACTGATAAAACAGATTAATTCTGCCTTGTTTCTCATTATATTAATTGAAACATTCACAACTCCTGTGTCTATTTAAGATCTTCTTTGCCTAGTGTTTTCAAAGAAGCAACTAAAGGCCTTCTCTTAATACTTATTAGTTAATTATCATGGAGCAGTGGACCCAGTAATAAGATTTTCATATATTAAAATATGGAACATCTCATTATGACTGTTTTACTAAAAAAAAAATAAAAAAAATCAAACTGGGATTTTAGTATGATTTATGTTCATTCATCCATGAATACCTGGTAACTGGCAGATGTTAACACAGCAGAGCACAGCAGCAGCAAATGCAGTCTGCAGCACAGATACATCTATAGTCAACAGAGATTAGCAATTTCTTTGAGAAAACATCCAAGCAGGTCGACATAAAAAAGCTGCCAGAAGGTCATGGCACTGGCTGCTGATGTCTGACATTCTATCTTATTATTTGTTTGACCTTTCCTAACTGGCACTTAAGAACACCTTAAGTTCTAAGATTTCTCGATCTATTGACCTGTTTTTCATGTGAGTAATGCTCAACACCAATTCAGTGGGTGAAGAGCTCCTATACTTACACAAACCTTAGACAACATAGCATTTTTTGTTTTGCTCAGGAAAATTCTACAGCTTCAAGACAAATTCTATTTTCACAGAATAAAAAGTTCTTCCTCCTGCCCTTAACCTGCAGAAGCATATTTTTTAAAACTCACATTCCATTGAGCTTTGAAACCTCATATTATCTCCCCTCTTTATGATTGTTAGTTCACATGTAGAGATGTTTGAATATCTCCTGATTGATTTCTTTTTACTGTTAATGCTGCAAACTGCTCCAATCAAACTGAAATATTTTGTTGACACTAATAAAAGAAAGAAGAAAATTTCAGGGAGCTGAAACAATTTTATTGTTGTGGAACTGAGGTTCTAAAGAAATAAATCAAAAAGTAAATTTTGGTAAGTTATAATTTTCTGCTCAGAGAAATCATAATTTTTACTAAATCTCCTCTGTGCAAACAGATCTGTTGCAGTGTTTCAAAGATCAAAAATTATTGATTTTTAAATTATTTTACAAGATTATAAATTAATTTGTATGTTTTCCTAGGGCATAGATAGTATCCTACATGTGAAGTAAAATTGTGTGTAGCAATTTTTATCATTGAGATTTAAAATCTACCAACTCCTAATTTCACAGGAAGCAGCCACAAGTAAGTGCAAGACAACTGCCTCTGTTACCTGAATGTTGTGGCATTTCCCAGTTGCTGCAGACATTGTGAATACTAAAAGTTCTTGGCTCCATTTTATACTTAATGAAGCATAACTTAATTTCTGTCAGTACTAAATACTATGTTACATAACAAAAGGGAATAATCTTTTAATTAGTTCAATTAATGGTTCACACTATTGTTTCCAAGGAATCCAAATTCAATGAAATTAAATAAAATTTGCCTTTGTCTTGCATTATGTTGTCCTGCTTTTTAGTAAGTGACTAAAAATTGTTGAACAATGATGCAGTGTCTCAGCATATCTATCCACAAGGAAACTCCACTGTTATAGGTGAAAAAGCATACATCAAAATGTCTATTTTTGACATTTTTTCCTATTGCATAATTTCTCTTTTAATTTGATTTTTATTGATTTTTCAAATTTCATGGTGTAATTAAAGTTGTATGCCACAGAGGAACAAATTTCACGCCTAGGACAGCTGCACTGATTTCCACAGCTTTCCAGTTGAGATATTAATGGTATTTGTTGAATTTATGAGATTTATATCTACTCTGACTTGTATTTTTTTTTCCCTATAAGCAATATCAAAATTTTCTCAAAATATGAAAATAAACAGTAATTTCTGAACTATATCAGCATCAGAATGACTCAGCCTTTAAAGATGAAGAGTTGTCATTGAAGCACATGCAGATGTCTACATGAAAAATAAACTTAAAATCTAGTTGTTTCATTTTGTCAGTATAAATTATTATTCAAATCATCTACTACATGAACTGCATTAATGTACTTTTTAAACTTTTACTTTTCATAACACAAATGCTTTACAGTTCCATTTTAAGCAGCTCTTTGGCTTTCCCCAAGTTCTCTTGGGAAGTGGCCTGTACATCAATGTGATAAGATTTTAAACGTATGAAGTCTTTTAGATTAAGTTATAGGACTTACAGTATGACCCAAAGTTGCATATCAAAGCAGTGAAGGACAGAGCAATATCTGCACCTGTAAAAGAGAAAGAAAAGTTTGAGCTTTATTTAAATGTATTGTTAATTAAATTTAGTAAAATAATGTTGAAAACTAGAACACTAAAGAAACTGATTTTTTTTTAAAGAAAATTATAGACAGAGCTAAAATAGTATTAAATGAAGAAGACCAGAGTTTAAAAAAGAGTACACTAAACACATGAATGGAGCTCAAAATGGTCCAGGATTTATGTAAATGATTACAGAAATTTATTGTGTGTTTAAAAAAATGTAAGGATGGGTTCTATTTAATCCCTTTCTTGACTGCTTTTCTTCCACAGCATTAGTTTTAGTGTCCTCACTTGACTTGATGTTGTTTTACAGCGGTATTCCACGCGGATTTCAGTAGATTTATTCTGTTTCATGCCATGGTAAATTAAATCGACATCTATCTCACTAAGCTTCTTCATTGCAAGTAAGGCTACTAAAGAAGGAGTGCCCTTTTGCAAGTTATTTTAAATTTTTATCTAGCATCTATTATGTATTTTCCAATCTGAGTGCTACTGTTTATGTGTAAAATAAATTAGGCATGATGTGTACATTATTTTCTCATAGATTAATTAAATTGGTTGCATAAGATCAATATTGGCATCTGTATCATGTTGCAGCTTAGATTTTAACTAAATATTCCTTCTTCATGTTTCCCTAAAGGATCTTTCTGTACTAAGGAAATAACTAGTTTTATTAAGCATTTGTTTGGTAGATACCAAGAAGAAAACCCAAATTATTTATTTGAGTCAAGTCCTATTAATTACATGTTTTCTTTTCTGATTATATTATGCACCATTGCCACTTTTGATTTCAGATCCAATAGTAATAGTGAACTAAGTAAATATTTGCATCTTCTAGTAAGAACCATAAATTGCATTTTAATTATACTCTGCATTTGTGAGACTTGAGAAGAATTCTAATGCATGCAGTTACATCAGACCTGTTTCAACAGGAACTTTTCACCACACAAATAAAGATTAGATGACAAAATCATAAAATTTTGTTTGTTTTGCTTTGCAGGATTTTTTTATTTTTAATTATGATGAAACTGAAATAAATGAGAAATCCACTTGGGGGTACATAGAATGATTCTACAGCAATAGAAAACAATATTAGCAGACAAATCTTGACAGAAAAGGTGGTTAAGCATTGGAATAAGCTTCCCTGGGAAGTGATAGAATCACTGTCCCTGGAAGTATTCAAAAAACTTGTGGATGTGGCACTGAGGGATGAGGTTTAATAGTGAATATGGTGGCTAATGGTTGGACTCAACCATCTCAGGGGTCTTTTCCAACTTTAATGATTCTATGATTTTATGAAATGTACATCCAAAAGACCTTGCAAATATCTAAAATTATGATAATTGGTACCATTTTGCCTGCAGACATAGAATGATTTATCAAATAATCTTCACTTGAGATTGGTTTTGATGAGATTCTGGCAGTTAATAAACACAAAAAACTTTGCTATCTGCTTTCATTGAAGAGTCCTAACATGAGCTGTTCCCTCTGATTCTTTGACTTAAAGTGAATCTTAAATTACTAGTGAAATAAAGTTCACAGTATTCATAACAGAACAACTGAACCTATTGCAGCTTATTTGGTTTTTTAACTAGCTTTTTGTTTGTTTAGTTGGTTGACTTTTTACTGGATTTAGAGGTTAGACTATCCAATCTTTTTTTTCATTTTCTCTTTATAGTCTTTATTTTACCTTTTGAAACATGTAATATATAGTTGTAAATAGCGTTCATGTAAGCCTCTTAGAAATAGTGCCACAGTCATAATAACCTGAATGAATATGAAAGTAATCCTTATTAAACTGGAAAGAAATCTTGAGTCCTTGATGTAAAATGATCTGAAATAGAAGGAATTAACAAGATTTCCCAAAATTTCCAAGGGGTTTTTCCAGTTAACTGTTGTGTCATGTTAAATGCAGAATTTTGTTTTTCCATTGCAACAAAATGTAAGACTTTGAGGTTTTAATATTTACTAAAGGAGTACTATTTTTTCATGATGCACAAATGAGTAGGTATGTTTTGGTTCTCCCTCAGAAAAATGTTCTGTGGCTTTTAACCTTTTTTTTTTTTTTTTTTTTATGGAAGCACTGTTTTACAAAATAGACTAAGGTTCAGATATTAGGCAGGCTAAAACTTGCATAGACTTTTCCTGTTTTTCTTATCCGGAAGTGTCAGTAACACAAAATTTACGTACTTTTTATGCTTTTCTTGATTTTGTTTTTTTTTTTTTCTGGCCATCTGAACCAGCAACAGCTCAGTTGGACTTACTTCATGTTTAATCTGACCAGAAGTCTGACCTTTTCTTGTGGTTTAACCCCAGCCAGCTGCCAAGCCCCACACAGTCACTCGCTTACTCTCCCACCACTGGGATCAGGGAGAGAACTGGAAGGGTAAAAGCGAGAAAACTTGTGGATTGAGATAAAATACAATTTAATAGGGAAAGCAAATGCTGCAAAAAATCAAAATAAAACATGGAATTAATTCACTGCTTCCCATGGTCTGCCAGGTGCTAGCCATGTCCAGCAGAGCAGGGCTCCATCAGGTATAACAGTGACTTGGGAAGAAAAATGCCAGCAGTCTTAATGTTATCCCCTTCCTCCTTCCCTCCAATTTATATACTGAGCATGATGTCACATGGTCTGGAATATGCCTTTGGGTCACCTGTCACACCTGTCCCAAGCACCCACAACTTCCTTGCCAATGTGGCAGTATGAAAAGCAAAAAGCTCTGTGTAAGCACTGCTCAGCAATAACAAAAACACATCTATCTCTATTGTGATCACTCTGTTCAAATCAAAAGCACAGCCCCATACCAGCCACTGTGAAAAAAGATAACTCTACCCCAGCCAAAGCCAAGACACCTATACAATATACTTGGAAGTAACTTCAGTATATGAGGATTTATTTAGACATATGGTGCATGCAATAATCCATTTTACAGTACATTTAGATGAAATTTGTGTGTCCAGTAAAATTCTATGGAAAAATAGATCTGTGGGTAACTGTCATATGTAAAGAAAATAATGAGAGTACCAAGGTAGTCCTAGACACTTTGGTTCTACCCAGGAAGAACCTTAGTCTGGATTTTCTCAATTGATCTGAGAGAGTCAGAGGATTTGTGACTTCTCTATAACATGAGATTGAAAAGACAATATTGTAGTATAAACACCCTTTGACTCAGGTTTATTAAATATACAAAGTTGTGTAACTTTTATTTAGTAAAATAATTGAACAAAAGAACAAATCCATGCTTAACAAATATCTTCAGAATACAGTTTCTCTAATTTATGTTAATGAATAAAGTGACAACTTTGTTCTTTTTATCTCAAACCTGAACTATTAATAAGCAAAAGGATTACTGCTTTGAAATTTTTATAATGCTAAAATAGCTTTCTCAATATTGAAAAATAATGAGAAAAAAACCCTCTAAGATTATATAAAATTCCTGCTCTATTGAAAAAAGTATGGGTATTTCCTGATATGTTTGATGTCAGCATTTGGTGAAAGCAAATGCATGTGTACATATGTAACAGCTAAGTCTGTGAAACAGGCGCCATTTCTGAATTTACAGAAAAGAACAAGTACTTCTGGTTTGAATTATGTATTTTTTCTTTATTTTCATTTGCATTACAGGCAGTTTTGGCTGTTTTCAATAAATAATTATGGTGTTTGTCTCATAAAACATAGAGAAATTGGAATATTTTAAAAAATCTTTGGAGAAATATTTGTATGTCAAGCAGTAACACAATTACTTAAAATTTAAAAAAAAATACCTTCTACTGTATAGTGGAAAGAAATGGATCACTTTAATAATGTACACATAAGATAAGAATTGTTTATTGAAGGAAACTACCTACTGAGAAATTTGTTTTCATTCTAATAGTTGCACACAGCTTTAAGTTCAATGGCATGATAGTGCCATTGAGAGATCTTCATATGGTAAAAATTATTAGGTTTGTGTGGCTTTGAGATCATTAAATAATAGTAAAATTCTCTCCTTTTCAGTGCAGTTTTCAGGTTGTTGACTTTTCCAAGATCAGCTGCAACATTATCAAATTATAATAGAAATACAGAAAGAATAGTAAAACACTTGACATTTAATATACATTATATTGTAGAGCATAAGTAAAAATACCTTCTTTGCTAATTCAAACTTGAAATACTGGCTGGATCTATTGTTGAGATATAATGTGTAATTATGGACTGTATATATAATAAGAAAAAAACCAAAAAACTAGCTTCTCAACAAGAATTCCAGTGAAGAATTTTTGAACATAAAATTTATTTACTAGACTTCATTGCAACTCAACTCATTGCTAATGAGTTACACTTTCAGGTGCTCAGTTGGTTTCCCACTTTTACCACTACCTTTATGAGCTAGCAGTGAATGCAGTCTCTTGGCTCTTTCCATCATGACAATCGGATTTATCTGATTTAACTAATGATGTTAATCACATGACCTTTAAGTTTTTGCACGATTATATATACTGCAACATTAAGTTGTAGATTAATTTTACAAAATTGGAAATTACCGCCTGCTTTGCACTATGTAAACATGTAGAATGAATATGAATTTGCGTACATGACTTCGCTTCTCTAATTTTTCTTGATCCTTGTGTTCTCTTTTTAATCTGTTTAATGATCATATGAATTCAGCTCTATGAATTGGGAAATCCTACTGAATTCTTTCAGAAGGAGAAAATAAATACAAATGGATTGCTGATGCATAAAGACAATGGTTTTTTTTCTTTTTTTATTTATCCAATCTTAGAGGAAAATGAGTTGTTCGAATGAATTACTGAGTATTTCAGATTAAGATCTTATATTTTCCCACTTTTATTCTATGGTCTGTTTTTTATAGACTTGCAGCACAAGCAGTTCTCTTGGTGGTGTTGTCAAATTTACAATGTGTGTTACATTAATAAATATTTTACTTATTTTCCTTAATTGCTTATTAGGTATTAAAATAATAGTACCTCACTTTAGATTTGGTACAACCACTAAGCAGAATATTGAAGCATCATATGTAATTTTAATAAATAAAAATTAAGCACCTATATGTTAGAACTATCACAACTTGAAGAAACACATGTCCAATCTAAATCAGACAACCTGAAAAATATGCCTTGAAACTGATTATTCCCCACTAATGTGAAAAAATTCTTTAAAGATTTGCATTAGAATAAAAAAAAACATGGAAGGTTTCTCTTCAAATTTCTCTTTACTTCCAATCAGTTTTAGTGAAGTCAGGGTTTTCTGTTTTGTTTACATCTTATTTGTGAATGAATGGATGCTGTGATCCATCAGTTACCATCACCAGAGGGCTGCTGATCTCCAGTAGCCTATGACAGTTACCAGATAACCAGTCATCAATTGCTTGTTGTCTTTCTTGTGGAAAATCAATTTTTCTATAAGCTGCTTAGTTCTTTTCTTCTCAAGCTATAAGGCTGCTGTGCTGAAACAGAATCAGTCACATCAGTGCAATTATGTAGCTCACACTACTAATTTAGAATTTAAGTGCTGCATAACAAAATGTGTTATATGCATTATCTCTGTTGCATCTATTTGTTCCATAATGTGATTTGTACAATGTCTATAATGCTCTTGGTCTCTGGCTCCTACATGTGTCACAGGAATGAAAGAAAAAACGATTGAATGTCACAAGAAAAAAGCAGCACCAACCAATCAACCCACTCTTCATTTCCCCTCCTTCACCCTTCTATTATAGCTAGTGAGAGTGAAAACTCTTTTTTCTGTGTCACAGAAGAGCAAAAAGAGTGAAGATCCCTTACTGCAGAGGGAATGATAAGAATTGCAAGGCTTTGTGGCTATCTTGTGCATGGGGAAGAATATAAAAGTGCTGAATCAAGGTATAATGTATTGATGTATAATGATGTATATGATTTATAGTCTATTGATGTTGGAAATTTTTTGATCTTAGTATTAACTTTCAAGAATTTTTTTCTAACAGTTTGCTCAGTGAAAGTCACAAGAGCAAAGTCTTCCTTTCCTCTTGCCTCCTTCAAAACTACTACACATGTTTTGTATTATTTTAAAGTATGTAACAGAACTGCATAGCATAACCAAAACTATTTCAGAAAACATCCTACCATTGGGGATCAAATTCAGCAGTGTTTTTCTGTTAGTAATTCATACATCTTGCAACAGGCAATTGTTTCTGAAGTTCATTTGCATACCAGAAAGACCGACATTCCTTAAAGCTATTCCATTTTCCATGTTTTTTATTTTTGTACTGCTACTATTGCACCTTGAGCACAACTGGTAATCTGTCATGATTATAATCACTAGATAAAATATAGCTATACCAAATATTTTTGATTAAATAAAGGGGACAGAATGAAGACATGCATCCAAAGGAATGTGAAAGAATAACTTGAAATTAACAAACTTGGAAAGTTTATTTTATACTCTGAAAAGAGTAAACCCAAGGCGCACATTTTTAATTTATAGAATTCATTGAGGCGGGAAAGACATTCAACATGATTTCTCTCCTGACACCACATAATTTTCAGGTGCTAGATCTCTTCAAACTACAGCTGCAAGGTTGCTAGTGTTCATATGCCCCAGGCTTGGAAATATCTGAGTAAATTGGGCATACTCTAGAGATGAGCTTGCACATCAAGTTAACTGTGAGGTTTCATTATTTATTTGTGCCTGACTTGTCTTTGCTCAACTGCTTCCCATGCCTGCAGTCTTTGCTTCAGTTCTCTGAAGCTGATATACTCATCTATAGATTTTTAAAATACACGTATTTTAACCAGAAGGGAGAAAAATTAATTTAGGAATCCATCCCTGGTTTCTAATATTCTTAAAAAGCAAGTGTGTGAAAAGTTGCAGAGATCCTATAGGATGTGTTCTGCCTTCAAATAGGGAGGAGAAGGGTAAGAATAGTGCCTCATCCCACAGCATTCTCTCTTCTGTGTTTGCTGTACAAAAAGATTTGATCTGTCGCCCTTTGTCAGCAGAAATGGCCATAGAAAGGGTTTCTGTAGAACTGCAGAAGAAGGCTTAGCAGTTTAGTATTTTAAGATAACAAATAAAAATGTGGACATGGCAGAAATTTATGTTCAGATTGAAACTTTGTTAAGTGCCAAATCATGGGAAAATAAAATCACATGCATACTCTTTTCCAGTAAAAGAAACTGGGTTTTCATCTGCAGTCTCAGGATCCAGCTTAGTGATGTGCTCAGAACCCTCAAACATCCCTTTGATTAGGCTGCTCATCAGATTCACATGGCTAAAGCATGTCAG
Source organism: Onychostruthus taczanowskii (assembly GCF_017590055.1). NCBI lineage: Eukaryota > Metazoa > Chordata > Aves > Passeriformes > Passeridae > Onychostruthus > Onychostruthus taczanowskii. The sequence continues at coordinate 10,030,827 of NW_024501126.1, forward strand.
CTTCTGTAACCAGCAGCATGCCATCAATATTTTCAGCATCAGGTATTTTTTGCTGTCTGACAGATGAAGAAATTTACAAATGTACATCAGCAGCAGAATGAATATGAGGAATGGTAGAGTTAAAAAAGCAGGATTCCCTACACTATTATCTTACTGTGTGTTTACTCAGATAAATGAGGAATAGCTTCCCATCTTGACCTTATGTCACAGCACAAATACCCACAGGAAGGAGATATAAAAGGAAATAAAGGAATGGGAAATCACTCAGAAGGCATTACTGCCCTAAGTCTTAAGAGATTCCTTTAAAATGCTGTTCACAATATGTCACATTTGTATCCCAAGAAGACACATTTCATTCATTTTGCAAGTGGTAGAAACTGGGAATATTGCTTTTTCCACAAAGCTGCTTTATTTTGATTCCCTTACACATAATTCATTGTTTAGCAGATGTCTTAATTTTTTTCTGGCTTGTCAGGAGCAAACCTATAACAATTTTTTAAGTGGAACTTTTTTTTTGTTTCAGTTTTATTTGTTTTATAAGTTCTTTTAATTTTTAGGACTTTTTCCTCTTTGCTATCTATGCTTGATTTATAAATGTATCCAACTTAACAACTGAGCTGTTAGAAGTATATGTTAGCTGTCCAATTCTGATAAGAAACTCTGGCCTGGTAAACTGTAGGTCCTACTAAAGAAATGCAGAGTTAAATAAGAAATCCGGACACACAGTCTGTACACTAATGATACGTTAGGACAAACTATTACAAAATTCCATTCAATAGGAAAAAAAAATTGAAACAATTCAAGGGCATTCAAAGATACACAGCTGGGGAGTTTAACCCATTCTTCCCTGATTTCTGCGATCCTTCTCTTGTAGTTGGCCACGTCCTGTTGAAGCACAGAATGCTGTTCCTGGAGGGTAGCATGTTTCCTTTTTGCTTAGGGGTTCAAACTCCATCTGAGTTCTAAAATATGCCATCTGAGATTCTCAAATTGAGATCAAAACCTGGAATCACCTTCTCCTTCAGACTTAGATTTTAAATGCTCAAATCTGAGCAGATGTTTCAGACAGTGCGGCTGCATAATTCTCCAACAGCATCATCCCAATAGTTGTCTTCTAGTGAACTGATTAGGTATGGCCTTGTGGAAACCTGGGCTTTTGACTCTGCAGCCGTTCCTTTATTGCTGATTTCTCTAACACTGGCATTGGAAGGTCTGCACAAGCCTTTTGGTTAGATGGATCTGTTTCTTCACACAGAAATTCTGTGTGGTCATCATGTGCTTGCAGAAATAGCATATCCTTCTATCTTATGCCAGCTTTTCTATCTGAGAAATGCCACTTTGCAGCAGATGCTAGAAAAGGAGAGCTATAGGAATCCATAATAGTGGAAACTTACTGTACATGGTTTTGCTTCCACAGCAGGAAGCCTGACAGTCATGGCTGTGACAGTGCTGGATGGATTAACTTTCCTTTGACCTCCATCCCAGAAGTCCTGAAGGTACCAAAACCTCTCCTGCTGCATTCCCCATTCCTTCATGATGCCAAGAGAATTCCACAGCTCTGAAAGGAATCATGGCTTGTGACTGGAATTTCAGATGACAGAGAAGTGTCAAGTACAACCTCACTCTTCATAGGAACCTTCCACCTTCATAATGTGCATGCCACACTTGGGAAACAGGACTTCAACCTGGACATATTTGAGAAGGGTTGCATCATGATTAGAAATAGGGAAAGAGAAACGTCTGAGTTTGGGATTGTTTCAAGTGAGTTTGTGTCCATAATAAATCATTATGATAGACATGGGTGAATTTTTTTTTTTTTTTTTTAAAGGACCATTTTTAATCTTTATTTTGTAACGAGTTGTGATTGAAGCAGGGTTGTTTGAATAAATATTTATTAATTTCTGTCCCTTCCCTCACTTTTTATATCCTTAAAGAGACTGAGTCCTTGAGAGAATTTTGTGAAAGTATCTTTCCTTTCTAAAGCATTCTAAATTTAAATTGGACAGGCAGTATTATGTAACATCAACTTTATTAAAACCATGCAAATTTTTTTTTTTGTTATAACAACTAGGTATACTCCTATCCTTTTTTCACTGTCAGCATGAGTTGAAGGAATGAAAGACTTGAGATGTGCAAAAAATTTTCTGAAGTAAAATATATGCACATATAACAAAACAAAACCCCCAAAATTTTATAAAACTAATTAGTTTAAAAAAATCTTTACTGAGCATAACTATACTTCCTCCTCCATACACACAGTCTTTTTAAATCATAACCTTTTTACAAATAATTTTGAAGTAGGTGTATGTAGGAGTAAAATGCACATGCATTTGACTGCATATGCCTAAGAGAAGCAGGAAATTATTTACTTTAACTAATCTGCTAATTATCTGCAAAAATAATAAAACTCATGTGTTTGAAATACAAATTCCCCAGCGTAATTTTCTGGGGCTTAGGCCAATTATAGGCTCATTAGCATTTGTCTTCAGTCTCATAAAGCTAAGGTGATATGTAAGAAGAAGGAAAAAAAAGAGGCAAAGGAATCAGTAAAGACTAAAAATTTCTTAGATATGTGTTGGACTTGCTCTGTCAAATTATTAATAATTCTATGCCTTCTTGTTCCCTTCTTCCCTGTCTCTCCAGTAATTCTGATAACTGGTGATTATTTCTGTGGGAAGTCTAATGATGACAGAAATTATCTATGAAATCCTTTAGACCTCATGCACTAGAAGCAAAATGAATACTGTGTAATAAACCTTGTTTTTCAGAGAATTCATGAAAAAAAATTAAGTTTTTAACAAAAAATATGAATTTTCCAGTATATATGCAAATGAGGGGAGAAGGTTAGCATTGGTAAAAAGCACAGACTATAAAAAGTTACCAAAAAAATCAAAAGTTTAACTTAATAGTATATTTAGACTAGTTTTTATTTTACTTTATTAGTTTTGTCAGTTTGCAGCAATCATGTGCCAGTTTGGAAGTACCTGTCTTATTTGCTTAGGCTAAGTGACTAGCTGTCTGTAGATAGTGCCTGGCAGGAATGAACCATTTTCACATTATTTGATTTCAGTCTCTTAATACAACGTAACATGTCATTTCCCTTTGCAAGTGAAATACATTTAAAATGTAGGCCTGATCAAAGAACAGCCAATCCTAAGGGACTTTTGATGCCCCAAAATATTTTTGTCTGCATAGCAGTTCTCTCTATAATTCTGTGGTACAAAATATAATGTTACTAAGGAGAAAACCCCAAATAGATTTGCTAAACCAAAACAGTGGAACCTTATCTTTGCCTGAGCATGGTATGTGGAAAAATAAAAAAGGAACAGGAACATAGTCAAAAAAATTGAAAATGAATTTCGTCATGTGTCACAGAATATTTCAGGTGGCAGCTTAGTAGCTGACAACACAGCATGCAAAATAAGTGATTTGCTTTACAAAGGTCTGCAAAAAAGAAATATACCTCAGCTAAGTTTGGAAGCTTCTCACATTTTTATCTTTAAAAACCCAATAAGGTTCAGATTTTGCTTGTGTGCTGGAAGTAAATACACATAAAAACGCAGTTTTTGTGTATAAACTGTATTAAAAGCACAGTCTCATAGCTTTCTCCATTTAGAATCAGAAGCAAAAGGTTTTGAAACATAACATGTTCATTAACCTGTAGAAAAGGAGCAAAGTGTAGCTGCCAATGAGGTTCAAGATGCAGAGTGACACTAACACTTCTCAATCAGGATTTATTGAGAGTGAGACCAGAACATGATTTTCACTTCTCACATATTTTGTTGACTAAATAATTAGTTCTTAAATCTCTCTACCCAAAATGTGAGAATTATTCTGCTCCTGCTGGTCTTCCTAAGTCTGTAGAATTCAAGTAATGGCGGACAGAGTCCATAGGGAGGGGTATACACTTATTAAGAGATAGACAAGAATATTGGGTAAATTGCTGTGGCCAGAACAAGATCTCCCCAGTCTGTGGCCATTCTTAAGTGAACTAAAGCTCAGTCATTTAAAGGAAACAAATGCTTGTATATGTTTAATATCTTTTGTTTTCCAGACACAGAAGAATTTAAATACTGTAAAGGAATCTCTCCTCCTCTCTAAGTTAGCACTTCTCTTTCTTGAACACTTAGGAAAGTCAATCAGAATGGCACACCTGATTAGTTTAAAAGTTTTAATTCCTTATTTCAGAATCTAGGGAGTTAATAAAGATAAATCAAATCTGTGTCCACGCAAAAATTTAATACAGTTAACCAATGAATTTTAAATTTACTCTCCAATTTAATTCAAGTTGATTTCACCAAGTGTCCCTGAAGATAGTAGAGATGTTATAAATCCCAGTTAAGAATCTAATCTTCTGATATTTTCAGCTTATAGTAAAACAATACATTTAGGCAAAAATCTTGATTGTTATTTTGACTGAGGGCTGAGTGTTAAAGTTTTGAGGACCAAAGCCTTTTTGTCCTGTTTGAAAAAAAACAAAACCAAAAACCAAACAAAACATCAACAAAAAAAAGCAAATGAAATGTTTCTAAGGCTATGAGACAATTGGAGACCACCTAAAAATGTAGCCTTACATGGTTTTTGTTTGCTTTGCCTTGTTTTTTACATCTGAATTTTATTTAATCTCATAGAAAATCAATACTAGCTTATTTAAGAGAGATCCTGAGTGTTTGCCCTCACTTTAGCTCTGTTGACTACACACTAGAAATGAAAGTTAAGAGTGTTAGGAAAATTAAAACTCTAGAGTTGAACTGTTGTAGAAATATTCATTTGCCTATGTCAATTGAATTAAAAGTAATGATCCTCATTTTGATTTCTTATGTGCCCTTTCACTTTTGTTGGAAAATCAATATTTCTGCCAAATGCCATAATGTAAAAATAAATAGTAAATACTGTTTTCACATAGTATTCAATATTTTACTTACTAACTTGGGAATATGACATATAAGGATAAGCTGCCAACTTACTTGCAGACTAAACTAAAACAGAGGTTTCTTTGCTAGTTTTGTAGGTGTGCTGTAATTTAATTATTTCAATAAGTGAGGGGGAGGTGGAGCTGTACAGATATCTAGCTCACACTTCATTACATTTCATTGCTAAATTCATCAAGGATTGATACTCCAATTGTGGACTTTGTGTCATCTGCAATACAGGACTGGATTTCTGTTTAAGAGAGAAAAAGAATTATTGCATCCTTATAGCAGAGGTGATGCCAGAAGACGTGTCGATCAACAAGAAGATGGAAGGAAAGGAAGGAGACTCTGCCATCAGGAAATAGTTTCCTATCCAAGAAAAATTACGGGTTATAGCCTTAGAAATTATGCCTCAGAAATATAACTTTAAGTGTATAAATAAGAATATGATATTTTCAATGAATTTAAAGAACTACAGCATGTGAGAGGATTAGGAAAGTAAACTAAAGATGAGAGAAATAAGACTCATTACAGGTATCCTTAAAACATAACTGTTTTTATGCAACTCCAAACTTTCACCAAGTTAGCAACAGATAACATAACCAAAGATACCATCTCTATTGCTATTATTGAACATTGACATATTTGGTCATTTGATATTCTTTGATCAAAAAGAGAAAGCATGGAAACTTTTACAGAAAACTCAATCCAATCTTTACAAATTGCATTAATTAAAATAAAAGTCAATTTAGCAAAATATTTGCTATTAAGGAATATACTGTTATTTAAAGAAAAACAACATAATCATTAAACAAAACAATCATTAAACAAAAACACTAATTCATCCATGGTCAGTATCTCAAATTTATGTAACTATTTTTGAAGGCATTTTTGAAGAATCAGAGAAAATTTAATAATGAAGCACTTTGAATCCAATGAAAAACTCCTAGAGAAATAATTCTTGAAAATAGAAATGCTTCAACTGCAAGAATCAGGAAATATTAAGGTTTGAATAAATTATGCTTGCTGATGGTGATCTTTTTTAGTTCTGTTATTTATGAACATTTCAACAAAAATCACTTTGGTTTAAAAGGAAGGGTTTGTATTACTTTAGTTTTACTTTACTAGAATGGTGAAGGTCTCCAAACATTAAAGTAAAAGTTGATAATAAAGTGCTTTCTGCAACCACAGTAGTGTTCAGAACTACCAGTAATCATTATGAATGTATAGTCCCTGTGTTCCATGTATGAAATATGAATTTCATATAGCAGAAAGATATTCATCTGTGTGGTATACAATCATCTTTACTATTCGCCATAAAATTTGTAGGAAATCATAATGCTTTTTTTTTTTTTAAAAAAAAAGAATATATGAGCACTCTGCAACATCCACTTTCTAAATCCACTTTTGCAGAAAGCTCAGAAAGCTAGGAGTACTTGCCTAGCCTTGACCACAGAAAGATTATAAAATATAAAGTGCTCTTGAAGAATAAAAGGAAAAGTAGAAGCAAGTGGGGTTTTTTGCTCCTTTCCCTTTTCCTGTATACACTAAGGACGTATGCATTGGTACATAAACAAAGAGAAGACATCTGAATCAATAAATGGTATGTAAATATATTTACACAATATTTGTTGAACCTGAGGAACTGATTGAGTGGCCAAGCATGGAGTCTAGATCTCATTTCTTCCTGTTCTTTGCTGGTCCTTTGCCCTTGCTTTATAGAAAGCCAGTCCTACTGCACTTGAGATGTCCCTGAGGAGTGCCTTCTCTTCTGAGGGTAAACCTTCTATGGAAAGCAGAGTTTGTTCTCCTGCACTCTAATACTACCAACACCACAAGAAATAAAGCACATGTTCCACATGCCCATGGATTCAGCCCAAACCACAAACTGTTGGCATTGTCATGTCCCAAAAGATCATGCTTCAGCTTCTGAAATTTCCTCACCCTGTATGAAACACAGAATTTCATACCCTCGAGGTCTGCATAAGACGAGGCATCCTAAGAAGACTTGAGATAGGGTTACTGACTGGTAAAACCTCTGAACTTTTGGCTGATGATGGGTGAGTGGAAGATGTAGAATATGATTGGGATGGGTGGACAGAGTAATGGCTGGTGGGAATGGACTCATACTTTGTGCAAAACAGTAACAGAGAGAGAACTCATTTCAGCCATGGCTTATAATGTGCAATCCAGTGTTAACAAATCTATGCCATTTGGGTTGTGCATGATGACTTTGGTTTTAAAAGAGGTTGCTACATTTCCTGTGATGATAAGGATTTGTAAAGCACGGCTTATTCCTTGGGAAATGAGGAGAATTATTGTATCAGCACCAGGGATGCACTGGAATTTTGCACCTATTGTGCTCTCCCAAGGAAGTTAAGAGAAATGCCTTTTTAAGTAGAGGGAAATGAGAATGTGTCATGAGTTTCAATCCTAGAAGTGTGACAGTCCATTCCTTCCTATTACTTCTGAAACTTTTGATATAAAATCCTTTGTCAGATATTTGAGTACAAATTTCTTCCTCTCTCCAAAAGTCCTGGTTCTCTAGGAACATTGAGGTGAGCTATTATTTTCCCAATGACACTAAAAAATACGTTGGAATGGTCATGGCAAAATATATGTAATGGGAAAGAAGAATAAATGAGGATCAGATGGTTACAGAATGTGTAGAAGATGTCAGTTTTCCATTTTGTTGTCTTCATTTTTATCAATTGTTATTATTTATGAAGTAGAGGATTATGAAGGAATCTGGGCGTAAGTTTGTTTATCAAAGATATCCAGGGATGTGATATTTGGAGTATTAAAGATTAAAATGATGAAATAGGGAATAAAGGTCAGGAAAACTAGGTTATGGAAGGACTGTTTAGATCAGCTGCCATGAAGCAGGAGTAAGAAATCCAAAATGCAACTAAGCCATTCTGGTTTGAGCTTAGCTGCACAATTACTCACAGATAAATGTCACCAAAACCAAAACAAAGTCTTAAGAGGCCTTTTGCACAGAGATTTGCAAACTGATTACTTCACTCAGCTAGTCTTAGCAAAAAGAAACTTGCTTTTCCATCTGTCTAATATCTAACCTTCTAGAGGATTATTATTAATAATATTAAAAAAAAAAAAATTGACCTGAATTTGTTCAGGTCTATGCCTGAAAGCAATATATAAGTTTTAAATTTCAAATCTTCCATTAGTATCCTCCATGTATCTTCTGGCCTATCACAGTTGTAAATTTCTAACACTAATCTTTTTCTTAATTCTTCTCAAACACCCTTTCTGCTGTCTGAAAAACTGATAGTCAACTGCTGTCCTGGGAAAGGACAAAGAATAATTATTCCCATAGAATTCAAACATGGAAAGGGTCATGTGGAAAGCGTCAAGGGGAGAGATCTCTGCATACTTCCAACTTTTTCCTTTAATGACAATAAAACACTTTTCTTTAGAAGATTAGGATAATACAGAGTTGAATCTGGGATTATTTTGTATATCACAACTGCTGTGTAAATCAGGTGCTGTGAATATTTCCCTAGAGAGGTTTATTTCACTGAATATGAAAGTATAAACTTTTAAGCATTCTAGTGTTAGGCATTTTAATACCAACACCACTGTCCTACCACCTCCCCAGTTCATTAAGTGCAGAGCAAAACTGAGAACAACCTGATGTAAATTGATGTAAACATGAAAAAATGGTAGCAAGCAAAACTAAAATCTTGCTATGAATAGCAACATTTCACTCAGTAGCATCTTTGACACTTTAGAATTGAAATGTTCATCTGCTGCAAAGCCATTTTCAGAGTCACAAAACCAATGTTTGGTCTTTTCCCATCTGGAAGGGAATAACAATTTGCTCCTCTAACTTATCTCTTTGGATTAGTGCCCTGCATACCTCATTGGAAACAGTTAACACTTTCAGTCAAAGCTCTGTTAGCCTACTGCCCAGGAATTCAATGAGTTTGAGTTTCCTATAACCTACTTTCTCACTCTCTTCCTCACACTTTACTAAATATGCATGTCTTTCAAACTCTTCATAAATATTTGTTTGGCTGAGAGGTGATTATAGTCATGACAGCAGTTGGAAGTCTTCTGGGCTTTGATACTACTACCATCTGCCTCAAGTAACAACAGTTTCTGAGATTGTTCACTTATTCATGCCCTAGCACCAAGGCAATTTTGAATAAATATTCAGAGAAGGCAGCTTAAGTGATATGCCTGTATTTCATTCGCTGATTTTTATTGAAGCAACAGGTATTCTTAAGAAGCAAATAGCAGAATGATGTCCAGATTGTGCTTTTATTGTTTTAAGTGAGTTTCCAAAACAATAAAATCTTCTGCTAGTCTGGAATGGTGTAATAAACAAACACAATGGTTTGGCTCCAAACTTGACTGAAAAACTGAAAGTAATTCTGAGTGAGTAAGCAGCTGAAATTTAATGAACAAACAAATTCATCCACCATGTGAATCCAAATGCCAATCTATATACTTCTGAGGGTTATTGAGAATATAAAGAATGAATGACAAGAATAACACTGGAATTGCTTGCAAATTCACTTGTTGAAAACTAAAAAGAATAGTGTAAGAAATATTTACAAAAAATACAGCTGTCAAAAAACAGTAAAAAAAAAGTAAGTTAAAAAAAACGGTAAGTAAATAACTTTATCTAAATGCTGACAGAGATGAGTTCAGTTTAAGGATTCAGAATGGTTTGTGCATGTCAAAGGTGATATATCCAAGAGAACTAAATTATTTTTTTGAGGTAATTTTAAAACTATTAAAAAACCTAAAAATATAGAATCATTGCCTTTTATTTGTATTGCAGCTAAGATCTGATGAACTTAGGTTCCTATAACAATGTACCTGCAAAACTAACTTGGATATAAGTGATATGAATAGCAGAAATTTCTAGTTTCTGTGTGCACATAGCAGAGAAACAGTTTCTAATTCTGTACAAAGCTCCATTTTGGCTTGTGTCTCCTTGCCTCAAGTTTTCAAATTGTATTTTATTTTATTTGTTTGTTTGTTTAATTTTTATTTGCTCTTTTACTGCTTGTACATTACACCTAATTCCTGCTGAGTTCATGAGCTAGGTACCCACGTGAAGGCTCCTGGGCAACTAGGAACCTACATGTCAATCCACTAACAGGTTTTCCCTTACAAAATCCTCAAAGAGTATTTCAGTCCTTTTTTGTCCTTTGATGCAATCTACTTATGCTAGGCTCTTACACATGAAGATGGAACATTTCAGTGTTTGGGGGATTAGTCTGGGGTTTGGGAATTGAGCTTTCAGTTTCTCCCTTGATCCTGTTAATATCTGAAGCAAAGCAGTTGGTCTTCCTGTGACCCTGGGGATTAAAATAATCATCTCGATGCTACACTCCAATCCTTTCATATTTAAGTGTCTCAAAGAATAGAACCATTATATTGTGAGGATAATTCAGTATCAGATAGGAAGCTCCTAGTATTTCAGAAGAATCTAATGGTTTCCTGCAGAATATGTTCATGCTATAAGAAAGGATGCAGACTTCTCTTACAAACCTTACCTTCTTCCATCTTTCTTCATCTGGCAATAGTATTAAGGGAAGTGGTTGGGGGAATCCAGTGTGAAGAGAAAAAACAAAATTGTGAGTATAAAAATTATTTTAGAAAAAACCCAAGCCTTTCTGTTACTTACAGTAAAACAACCCAGAAAGAAAGACAGTTATGAGAAGAGAGGCTTTGTAACATAAAGAGGGTCCAACTGTGTTTCAAGCTTTCTAATCTATTGTTTTACTATGGTAACTCAGGACATTAACAGAATTTGTGGTCAACCTTAGCCATATATAATCACTGTAACACTTTTCATCAGAAGGTGAGATGGACTTTCTTAGATTACAGTACCTCTCTTCTGAGGTAATTTCACTGCAGGTCTGCCCATAAGCAAACTGCAGAAGTTCCTATCATGTGATGATAGTCTATTTAAATGATTAAAAAAAAAAATAAAATAAGAGAGGAAGTCTAAGCTGTAAAAACAATCCACTTTATTTCATGAAAGTCCAGATATTGTCCACTGCTTGTGTACAGCCTGGTCATTGCAGCTATACAAAATACACTGGACAGCATGGTGGAGGGTAAATCTACCTCCCTGTCATAGCATGATTTTAACTTTTGTTGTCAAATGCAGATTGTCTTTCAATAATCTAGTATGGGCAACAATAGCAAAGACCAGAGAACTCAACATGAGCTGAAAAAACATCCTTAGGATCCTGAGCAGGGCTTGAGTATCTTGCCCCCATCAAGTTGTGCGCTGTCATGTCCATACTGCTCTGGGTCACTGGGCCAGGTAGTGGAAAACTAGCTTAAGTATGCCTATGCATTTTCCATTACATATCAAAATTGTCAGTCTGCTCATTCAGAAGAAAAGAAATACGGTTTCTAGGAAGATAAAATTTACTTTGTTCCATGTCTCTGTTCTCTTAACCCCAATAAATAACTAGCACCACTAAAAAGCAAAAATAATATGTTGTCAATATGCCATTTCTATATTCCCTCTGAAGAAAATATTTCAAATCACTGTGCTCTCTCAGTCTGCTGAAGTACAAAATTAAGGAATGATTTAACAAAACATCTATCCTAAGTTGGAGAGTAAAGCAAAATCTGATGGATTGAGTTTATTGGGTTTTCTTTAAAAAAAAAAAAAATCATTCAATGTATTTCAAATGAAAATAACCCATGTTTTATATATGTAGTTAGATTCAAAGACCAAATGAGAATAAAGTTTAAGGGGTCGTATGTTATATTCATTTATGCTGTCCATTTTGCTATCTGCTAGTTCTCTACTACTTTTTAGATATGCTGCATAATTGTAAACAAAGGAGGAAAGGCATTAATTTTCTATTAGGTTTGTGTGAACAGGCAAGGGGGAATGGAAAGTCACACACTACAGAAAAGTTTGCTTCAGGAATTTCTTCTTGATTATATGTCAAGCAGTACACAGAGTTCATCCTTGAAACAAAAACAGAGGGAAAATATGATCATATTTGAAAATATGATAAAAAATGCACGTGGGTGCATTTTTGACTTGAAAATGTATTTAAATGTTTACATTGAAGACTTTTGCAGATATATGTTGTACAATACACAGTCCCTTAAAATTATATCCATTTAAAAGATTACTCTTTAGAATAATGTCGCTCTGGTTTTACTTTCCATAATTGCAGCTCTCTGTAACATTTCATGTTTAACATTTTTTTTTTAATAGCACCATGTTTAGTACCAGATTGCAGTGTAGATTGCACTGCTGCTCTACAGCCAGTTTAACACTGATTAGCGCACAGCTGAAAGTTTTTAATAACATTTGCTCATTTGTCTGGTTTTAATTTCAAAAGTAAACTGTGTGATTTCAACCCAATTATTTGCTTTTTTATGAAAGATCTTAATTGGTTTAGAGAACTTAATGTATTGGATAATTGAAATATTACTTCATATTAACAATTCTATCAGATGCCCAAGAAGGCATTATTACACCATGTAAAAACAAAACAGAAAAAAGGAGAAACTGTGCAAAGGTCTGTGGATTGTATATTTTGTATCCTACAGATATTTCTAGGTTGTCCAAACTTTATAAACACCTTTCAGCCAAGCTATGAAACCAGTGAGATGTTATCCATGTTAGCAATAAGAAATCTGAAAATTATTATATTCCTAGGTTTTCAGAGGTCTGTTATTAGTTGTTACTAAGTCATATAGAAGCTTTTTTTTTTGTTGCTTGTCTATGTTCATGTTGCTATTTCTGAGATTATTAGATTCTAAAAAAAGACTTGCTGTGCTGTTATATTTATGGAATACTAGGGTCCAGGTTTCTGATCCTACAAATAAATGTGCAGTGTTGTACATGCCTGCCGATGTGTAGCTCAAGAGGGCTTATGAAGTGCATTCCATACTGCTAGTAGAATGAAAACTCAATGGAGTTCCAACAGTGCCCTGGCTTTTTGACCACCTGGATCTCTTCTGCAGATCCTCTGCAAGCATGGCTTGGTCAATAACGTACCAATTTATTTTTTCAGGTTCAAAGATACCAGTGGTTAAAAGATTTAAGTTTTTTATCTAAACACCAGAGCTTTATATACAGTTGCAATAGCAGAAATTTGTTAATGTTGTCTTTTGTAGCAATTGCAACTCCATAGTTACTTTAACTCCATAATCAGAGAAAAAAAATCCTGAGTTTAGGAGTAGTCCATATCAACACAGGCAATCAGGATTTTTTTTTTTTTCCACTGCAGATATTTGAACATCTTATTAACTTGACTGACCTGATTGATTTCTTGATTTCAATATAAACACTTATGGTAGGAAGATATTTTGGGAATCTAACAACTTCTGTTTCCAGAAGTGTCCTATATAACTGCTGCACACAAAGATATATTTCCAACAGCTTTAATCCACTTAATTCCAGGGAATGAATGCAGAGGAATGGCATCAGCCTAGTCGTCCTGTGCCAAGCCAGTGTCCTGCATTTGGAAACACCTGCTGCAGTGTCCTGGGAAAATGGAACGCTTGGCTAAGAAACAGCCAAAATTTCTGTAAGCTCTTTAGCTAATGACATCTGATATGATCAAAAATGAAGGGTGAATTTCTTAAAGCTGCAGAATTAACACTATAATTTCCATTGAACTTCAAATATTCAGCAACATAAAAAGGAGATAACCAGATGTTATTTCTCTAATATGAATATGCCTCTGGGTTTTCACAAGCACTTTCAACCTTGAAATGTTTTTACCTCTCAGTGTGAGGGGACAAAAAACAGAAATTCATTAACTAAATCTATATGAAGATGCAAATGACAAAAAAATGAGAGAAACTGCTGATTGTGGTTCCTGAAATTGTGGTTTGTGAATGCTGAATATTTATAACTAAGAAAAAAACTAATAAATATTATAAACAAAATCATTCCCTAAGGAGAACATATGGAAGAAGGAATAGAAAGCTGGAGAAAAAGGAGAGGCTGAGATATAGAATCTGATTATAAGCATTATAATCAATTACCAAACAATGAGACCAGTTCCCATGGTAATCTGCAAGCAATGATTTAGGTAACTTTTACATAACTCAATAGTTATTTAAATTGAAAGAAAAGAAAAAGAAAAGAAAAGAAAAGAAAAGAAAAGAAAAAAAATAGTTTGGAACTGATTAGTAAAACTAAAGTAATATAAATGATACGTATCACAATTAATTATCAATCCAATTATCATAACAAAAGAAATCTTGTCAGCTGACAAGCATAGGAAAAGAAAACATTGAAATATCTCTCACTCTCTTCAAGAAGACTAAGCACTTAACTGATTTCTGTTATTAAACTAACACTGAATAGTTAATAATTTATCAACTATTTGTTTATATAGTTTCAGCATGCATTGAAAAATATAGTTAAACATAGTTAATATTTAAAAATATCAAAGGGATATACAGACAATTAAAAAACGATAAATGAATGAAAAAAGTATTTAAAAGTCAGTATAATTTTAATTTAATTTTCATATATATATATGTGTGTATATATATATATATATATATATATATATATATATATCCCTCTTAAAGAACACTCACATCTTTTTTAATAGCATATACACTAATATCACTGTTGAGGTCCACAGGCAGTAAGGCTAGGAATCTCAAAAATAGATTCCTATAGCAGGATGAAATATGTCCTTATTTAAACATAACCATTTTCTCAGACAAAAATTTTTTAATCATGTTCATGATCTCAAGCTTTGTTATTGCCAGTATAAAGAGACAGACATTTATAAGGCAAATTCATCTCACACTAAAGGAAATGTCTAAAACAGGTCAGATGATGCATACCTTAACAAGTTTTTTTCCTCTGTTGATTGTGATCTTTCAGATGTACATGCTTGGTTTACCAAGCATATACATATACAAGTAGCCACCACAATTATCCCATCTGTTAGGAATACATAGAAGCACAGGACATGTTATCTTCCCCAAAATCTTTTCTCAGAAATGCAAAAAACCCTGAAACTCAAGCAAATCACAAAAGCAGACAACCCCAAAAACAAACAGAAGGAAAAACATATTTACAGCTGAGATTTCTTTCAATTTATCAAAATGGAGAGAAGAAATAATAAAATATAAAGAGAATAAAAAATCCTGAGGCATTCTAATATCATACTTGTAGTACATTTGCTACTACTCTGATCTTATATTTTCATTTTTTCATAATGATTAAATAATTAAAAAATTAAATAATAATTTCATAATTATTACTTATAATGTTATATTTTTATAACAGCATGAGCATTGTTGTTAAAACATAAGATCTTTTATAGACACTGTTACTTAGTATTGAGTGGATTTATTGAAATTTTAAATAAACATTAAAAATATATAATATGTGAGAGCTTGTGTACGAAGCTAAACATGAAAGGAGCTTGTAGTCAAACACAATACAATATATGCTGAAGTATA
Organism: Onychostruthus taczanowskii; assembly: GCF_017590055.1. NCBI lineage: Eukaryota > Metazoa > Chordata > Aves > Passeriformes > Passeridae > Onychostruthus > Onychostruthus taczanowskii. The sequence goes on from NW_024501126.1 coordinate 10,046,195, forward strand.
TGCAATGTTTTTTCACTCCCAAGAAAAGACTACTTTAAACACAGTGGGCTTTTTGGTTGGTCTAGGGCAAGACAAGACTTCATCTATCTTTGGTCTTGAAACTGATGGCATTTGATCTTTTATGGCTCCATTCCAATGAGATATTCTATGATTAAATGAATTAATTGCATGTATTCACTAATTATAAAAGATTATACATCAAATTATACAAGAACCTTTTCAAAATAATTACTAGCTTCTTTATCACATGTTCTCAAAAGTTCATTCTTTTTGAATCCATATTTTCAAGTTTTTCCTATAATCATGAAGGCTAGAAATATCTTTTTGTTAAAGTGAAAGGAAAGCATTTCTGTTATTGAAAACTCTGTGATTCTTGCTGGAGTGACAGGAAACAGTTCAGGAAGAGGGGCATGTTAACCATGTTAGACTCCTTTCCACCCAAAACTTTCATCTTCCAGAGGGTTTGCTCTAGAAATCTTTAGGCACTGTTGGCACATTGTCTGTGGCTAATAGTATGGTGTATTCCAGTACTTAATCTCCACTGTGGAATCCCATGATATCTTGCACATTCTTGATCACAGGAATGAGATGGGAATCAAATGAGAAAAACATCACTCTCAGAAAAGCAAAATGTTTCATTGAAAAAGATTATTTTGCTGCAACAGGTCATAATGAATGAATAAAAATAATATATAGATACACAGAATATTTAACAAAAGAAATAAAAGCAGAGTGTTTGTTTTTTGTTGCTTTTTTTTTTTTTTTTCTTGTATTGACTTAGGTGTAAGAGTAACAACAGTTACATTCTTAATGAATTTTAAACTTTGACATGGCCAGCCTGGAAGAGATTAATCTCAATCAATGTTTAAATGTTGAGTTGTGATGACATGAAAACCTTCTTACATGTCCCAGTGGAAATTTCAAAATTAGCTTAAGTTTATTATTAGAGGAGCTAACCTCAGGACAAACCCTTTATTTTCTATCCACATCATTTACTAGGACAATGGAGTCTCAATGCAAGACTAGAAATCCTAGGAATTGTTAAAAGGTCTACAGTCTTCAAAAAATCTTCTAGGATTGCGTATAAGCAGTCTGCCTCAAGGTGTGTGGCTGCATCCTAAGTGCCTGGCAGTGGCTGGCTTGGTGGGTATGCTCGGAGAGCTGGTATTCCCTTTGGAGAACAGAGTACCTCTCTAGCACTTGGAGTGCCCTTCCCCATGTGCTATGTGGAGCACATGAAGGGCAAATATGCTACTCTGCTCTTAAATCCACTCTCCAGACACAGGACAGCATAGCCAAACTCACAAGTTCTGTTTACCAAAGCATCAGCTTTCACACATATAAAAGTGAAAGATGTGCTTCAAGTGGCATAGGCACAGCACTGAAAACCAACCAAGTAATCTGGGAATGAGATATTCAGGTTGTCTGGGAGGGAAAAAAAAACAGATTAAAAAGCCTATACATAAACCAGACAAGAAGAGGAAGAAGCAGAGCACAAAGGATATTATCAGTAATTAACAAACATATTTCAATGGCACAGGCAGCAGAACATAAATAATTTTTTTTCTTTTGATAGTTCCAATTTATTATTTTTTGTGGATCTATAGATTTTGCATTTTTTTCTAGCCATGGATCAAAATTTTCAGTGCATACCAAAACTGAATACCAGCTACCCCCTTTAAGACCACTGTTAAAATCATATCCTTGCTCTATGTGTTAGGTACCACAAAGTGATAAATGTGCCACTATTTTTAGCACTTACAAAAAGATATTTGTAAACAAGGTTATGTCTGGGAGCTATTTGGGCAAAAGACATGCAAACTGGCTGATCTCAACTTTTGTGAATACTGGTGAAGTGAAAAATTGAGAAAAATGCAAATGCTGTAAAATATTTCCTATCTGCTTGAACCAGCAGCAGACCTTTCAGTGGTTAAAGCATGTCTGTTGTCACTGAATGCCAATGGGAATGCTCTGTGATTTGTTTGGGTTTGTGAAATAAAATTTAAATTTTCAGAAGGAGGAGTGGATTCTGTTGTTCTTTTAAGACAAGATCCCAGTTATGAATCATAACTCCACAAGAAGTAATTCTGCCTGGACTCTTTTCAATGCTGACATGCAAATTGTAAGAAATTCAAACGTACTTGCTTATAACAGCAACAACACAAACCCTTAAAGCTTTATATACACCTCTTTGTAAAGTATACCATCTCATTCTCAATTGAAAGATATCTGCCAGGGGTTCTGAAAAAGATAGAAAACTGTATCCTGGGGTGCATCAAACTCAGTGTAACCAGCTGGTTGATTATTAAGATGATTATCCCTCTCTATTCAGTGTTGGTGCATCCTCATCTTGAGTAATGTATGCAAGTCTGGGCCCCAAATCTAAGAAAGATGTAGAAGTTCTTGAATTTTTCCAGAGGAAAGCAGCAAGGCTGGTAAAAAAGTTGAAAATAATTCCCTATGAGAAACAGATAAGGACTATGGGCTTGTCTAGTTTGGAAGAAAGGAGCTAAGGGATGACCTCAGTGCTCTCTGCAGCTTCTTGAGGAGGTGGAGGCGAGAGTGAGATGGTGAGCTCTTCTCCCTAGTAGCCAGTGACAGGATGTGATGTGTGGATATGGTTCAAAGTGTGCCAGTGGAGGCTTAGGCTGGACAGAAGGAAGCACTTTACTGAGAGGGTGGTCAAACCATGGAGCAGGTTTCTCAGAGAGGTGGTGAATACCCCAAGATCACCAGTGTTGAAAAAACATTTGGATAATGATTAAATTACATGCTTTAACTTTTGGATAACCATGAAGTGCTGACAGTTGGACTAGATGATAAATGCTCCATTTCAACTGAAATATTTTATTATATTCTAAATTATATTAAGGAATATGATTAAGTTGTCCTTAGTTGTCCTTATCTTTGACAAGAGTCTTCATCTACATCAACTCATTTGCTTTAAATTGCATTGTGTACATGTAAAAGTCATGCAAGGTTATAGTTAGTACTTATGTAGATCAGCTCTAAATTTTCAACTCAGGGACACATAATCTGACATTTTTAGTAGATTTATAACATTCCAAATTAATTTATAACAGCAATCTAAGATTGTAAGCCTATATGGAGTATGAGAGTTTCATGCTTTGAAATGGTCTCAGCATCTGGTGGTTCAAAGAGCAGAAAGAATTTTACTGTACATAGAAGACAGTATGAAAGACTCATTTGTTACAGGGAAGAAGACACAGATAGAAGGATGTGTTGCATAATTAGAAAGAAATGTGATATCAGTGTTCTGAAGTGAGTGGAAATTACATGTTCCTGTTTTCATAAGGACACTGGTTCAGGCTTTTCTGTGAAAGACTATTCAGTATTTTTTGTATTAAATTAAATTAAATTAAATTAAATTAAATCTTCATGCTTGAGTCAATGTTCCTTCATATATGTCCATTTCGATAAAACAATCAAAAAGTATTTGAAGGAGATAGACAATGGGAGACACACAAAATAGTTATTAACCTTTTATTTTATAGAAAAAACAAAGTAAATTTTATTATATGCAAACTGAAAAATTAACCCATATAAGGTGATAAGCAGGCTGAAGGCATGTAAAATGAAACAGTGATGTCTTGAAGACTGTAATGGAAAGCTTAACTTACAAAAAAAATCTACTCTGACAGACAAAAAGGGAATTTTCTTAGCCCTTCTTAGTGTCCATTTGCCAGCATATTGAAAAATTTCAGCCATACTCTATTTTGAAAAGTTCTATTTCTCTTTAGCTGTTGCAGCTCTGTTTCCTTCACTAGGACTGTATGACTAATAAGGATTTGAATTAACTGTATTATTTATTTTATAACCTCTGGCCAGAAGACATGTACAAAACCCTCAAAGAACTGTAGACTACTTTTTTTTTAATTATTAGGGATATTTTAAACAGCTTAAATATTTAAGAATTCTTAAAATTAATTATTTAATTATAATTTAGAATATCTGTATATTCTAAATAGATATATACATATTACAGTACATTAATGTTTCCCAAAATAAGTAAATCTTATTTTTATTATAGGGTTAAGTTTTATACTTAGTTTCCTTGTTGCAATCAGAGAGGAAAGAAGAGAGAAAATACAGACTCCCTAGCTGAACTATTCTTTATCAGTATATACCTGTAGGCTTACCCTGTGTAAACAATGAAATCTAATCTTATTATACAAAATGACGAAAAATGAAAAACCTGAAAAGCTAAGTGTAGAAGTTATTTTCAGTATTACGGGAATGGAGATGGTGATGGGAGGAGAAAAGAGAGAAAAAGGCAGGGGGAAAATATTGTAGGAAGGAAAGATAATTATAGTGTATAGCCAGTGAAGGAAATGTCAAAAAGCTCACTATCACTCCAAGATTAATAATCGTAGTTTAAAAAAAACCAAACAACATCTCTCTTTTTTTTTCGTCTTGTGTTATCACTCCTAGCTATAAAGAGTTCTGATTATTTTCTTAATCTGGCAAGAAAAAAAAGAAATAAATGTGTTTGTATCTCAAAGAAAAGAGGAAAACAAATATTTATATTGCCCTTCCAAATGAGAGGTTAGGCATGGCTGGAAAGCAGAAATACAGCAATCATGCTAGTACAAGGTTTACTGTGTTAAAAAAAAGTTACTTACAGCAACATTTGGGAAAAGTACAGCAAGCTTGTTTCCAATGGGTTATAGTGAGTCGTTTTTAATTTATATCTACACTAGGATCCAATTTTCAAGTTTCACACAAGATATTGCAATTACATTACAAAACCAGCAGGATCCATGATTTTGACTTAAGTCTGCAAGGTTCAGCTTGTCTTGAAAGCAAACTGTAATATATTTTGCTTCTACATAAGCAAAAACCCAAACAAACAAAATAAACCCAGATGACTCAGATCAGCATAAAGGGATAACTCATTTAACAAAAGGAATGAATGCAGTTTGCATAATCAAGCAATTGTTCCACCAATATATGGATGTACTCTTCTTTTTGCAAATGGATCTCAGTTTATTTCACTTACTTGATATGGGCATATTTGTGGAGTTGTTAACATATACATTGACTACAAACAGCGAGAGCATTTAACATTTTAAATATTTCAGAAAGATAATATGGGAACAGTGTTGGCTAATGATGTCTGTTCATTCGTGTGTAGCTTTAATTCCTTGACTGGATGCAACATGACGATCTAAGAGGAAGTCAGAGGGTCTGAAATTATTAACTGCAAAGAAGGTAATTTAAGAAATGTTCATTTTCTTTTCTGAGTCAAAATAAGAAAGGTCTCCTTCCTCTTTAGACATGCCAAGATGTTGTGAATTTACCTGCTTAGCTGCATTTCACATCTTACCTACTTTGTCGATGACTAACATGTTTGACAAATAAGCATTTGAGATCTACTCCTAAAGTGCTTCTTGTGGTCTTAGAAATCCCTCTGTTAGGCCCAACCTTAATTTCAGTCAAATACAGACTCATCCTATTTCATGTGACAAAAATATTTATTTTTAAGGAAAATATTGACATCTTTAGTTTCAAAATTCTTTTTCCAAGTGAGTGTGGTTTTGACTGCAATGGGCTTGTGAGTAATGAATACAAACACACACATATATGTGTATATATACATATGTATATGTACATGTGCGTAATTCACTCTGCAAATATGAGGGTATGAACTGTTTGCCTTGTACATTTAGTGGACAGGCATACAACACCAGCTCATTACTTTTTAATGAGACAGGGCTTATCTGGAAGACATGATTATTTAATGATCTCATGTTTGCAGTAAAAAAGCTCGTGCTTCCTGAGTTGTCTTTCTCCATATATATGTATATGGATGGAGATACAGTGTACTAGGTAACATTTATTGGAATACGATGTGCTGTGTGCTGACCAGAATTATTTGCTATATTATGGTCCCACATTTTCAGCATTCTCTTAGTCATCTGAGCTGTAGTATTATCAGGAGATGTGATTTTGTTCAGCACAATAAGCCTGGCTAACTGCAGTGAAGCATCTCACCACTGTTTTTTTCAAACTGATCCGCCTTCAACAGCAGGGAGAGATGAATCTCCATTTTGGACTCCCCTCCCCTGGCTGAGAGGAGAGGCAGTACCTGAATCTGTGCCAGGCTGTGCAGGCTTGGGAAGAGTTGTGTCTGCAGACCTGTGATGCCCACTCCTGTTACATCTGCAACTTGCTTCTTGCCAAGCCATTCACAAGGAAAGAGATTTGGCTTTTAGCGTGAAATCTGCTTTCCAAACACCTGGTCCAATTTTTTTTCCCAGAAAACCAGCAGCCAGGTGGATGCTTATACCTTGTGGATGGGCAACAGTCGTCAAGTCATCCAATGGGTGTCACTAAAAAATACCAGCCTCTAATGCTCAGCAAAATATTCTGAATTTATCAGAAGTTAAGAAAGAGTGTCAGTTCTCTCAATCTTCCTTTATTATCATGGATTGTGTGAACAAAAATTAAATAATAGCCTACAAAACTATGGACATATAGGAAGAAAATGACTATTGATATTAGAAAAAATGTTGATTCCAGCTTGTCAGTACTGTGGTCAGAATGATGATTTATAGTGTAGGTGAGAAGAAAAGGCGGGGGGGGGGGGGCAGGTACAAATAAAAGTCTTACAGAATTGTGACCTCTGAAACATTTACTGTAAACAATTGCTCATGAACAGTCTTGCATGCATAACTATGAGGAGACAAGCAAACTAAAAATTATTACCATTTCAATCAGATTTTAATCATTTTCAATTCAGCTCAATCTATTTCTGTACAATTATTTTAAAATTCACTCAACTAGAATAAACTGTCTACTTGGTCAACTTCTCTGAAAATTGCCCTCTCTGCTCTCCCATAGTGCTGTTTGTGACCACAGGAATTATTTTCACATAAAAATAATTTTTAAAGCAGATTTTCAATGTTGGATTTGATTACCAGTGCAATTCCTACTTTCCTAGCCTGATCTCACAGACACTTCATCAGCTCTTGTGTCTGTCCTTCATTTCTCTGCCAAGGCAGAGAAAATTACAACCACAGGAATGCTTTGCACAGCCACACCTGGCAGCTCACCAGTAGTTTGCTTCAATCCCTCAACAGAAGCAACACCCAGCACAACTAAAACGAACTGATCTGATGCTACTTTCACTTCCCCGCTTGAGCTACTCTGAACTCATCTCTCCTGCTTTGAATTTTCAGGTTGCTCTGTGGGATGCATTCCCTCTTGACAGGTGAGACAAGGCACAAGGCAGGTGTGATAACTCCCCTGTAGAAGCACAGGCAGCTCTCTCTGTACGGATGTCAGTGAGCAGCCAAGCTGACTCCTTACCCATGACAAGGGTGTGTCTTTCTACCCACTGCCTGTAGTCTAGTGCTTGCATTAAGAGCTTAAGGACACAGTCAGTGTTTGATGATCTAAACAGGCTTCATACACACCCTTTATTACTCTAAAAGGACAAGCACTTTAGATTAAATTCCCCAACTGAAATCTCAAGGTTATTTGGACAGAGAAAATGTCCTTCCAGCAGCTGTTGCATGATACGCTCTGTTTTGAGATATTTTGATATCCCAGCTTAGAAGATGGGGAAAGTAACAAAATGGAACTCACTCCAGCATATATGGCCTTTGTTTAAAGGTTTATTTCTTAACTCTAACTCATGCTATTAAAAAAAAAAAAAAAAAAACCCAAAAACAATAGCATGCCACAGGACCAAAAAATATCCATAATTAAATTCAAATGGGCATAGTACTTCCACAAATTAAATTTTGACAATACTCAAAAGAAAACTACAAAAAAAAAAAAAAAGATTAATCCCACATATGCCCTTTAAATGCTGGCACTAGGGCCAGAAAACTTTCCAACCAACACATTGCACAACAGTTTCCTATTTACTGTTTTATAACATTTGCAGTTATACTGTTTTATATTTTATATGATATTTAGTGTATTTTTTGCCTGTATTCGGAGCTGCTGACTGCTAACAATGTGAGGACTTACATTCAACTCTTCTCTTGCTTAGTTGCATAATGTGTGTTGCTCAGGGTGAAATGCACTTGGGCAACCTCCACAGCACACCGTTAGCATACCTAAAAATACACCAACTGGCAAAAAGATGTATTCTTGTCCTCTTTCTGTGCTTGTTGTTTATGACATTATTTAGAAATCTAAACGTGGAAGCTTGCATTTTGCTTTTTTTTTTTTTTTTTTTTTTTTTCCCTAAATAGGTTGTATTATTGCAGGATTATTATCTACTGTAGTATGCCAAGGAATCCTTTTCTTGTTGTTCTGTATTTCTTTAACCTGGATTTGTTCCTGGCTCTGTCTGGAACAGAGCTTGCTTTCAGAAATTCCTCAGAGGACTTTGTTGCAGTAGCCTTTTCTTGCTCATACAGAAAGGCTGCAGGTGTCTGTACTATCACTTCACTGTCACTGACATGCCAGCAGACACATTCAACCAATTTTGATATTTCTTTGACAGGTAGGAGTAAAATCCTTCAAAATAAAAGCAGATTTTCCCCCCACCCCCTGCCCCTGACTGCAGCAAATGATTATTTCTTTAATAATAGTGGTGGGTTTTTCCTTAAAAAAAATTATTTCCAACAACACCACGAAAAATGAAGAGGGTATATAAAGCTACATAGAAGTGATGCTACAAATTCTGATTGTTGTTTTCTTCTTTACTTTTCTTTATTTGCTTTATTTTTTTCTTTTTATTTTTTTCCCCCACTAAATGCATTTGCAGTAAACACAAGCTGTGATAGTTTTAGCTTGCTGGTAATAATCCATTCATGATTTGTTTGGATGAATCAACCTGTTTCTAGGACTTTCTGTCCTCGCATAATCCTAGCATTCATCCCCTGGGAATTCTGTACTTAAAAAAACCCTTTCATATAATTTAATGAATATACTTTTCACCAGACATCTCACCTTAAGCATTTTTAATAGGTAAATAGAAAAACAACTTTTCTATACACCCTTGAATTTTTCCCTATACCACATTTACCTCCTTTTGAAGCTAGATCTGGGGATAGATAGTGCCTTTGAATTTCTAAATCAAATATTCTGCAAATTAACCTGTCATTTATGATCCCTTTGAATACATCTGGGAAAATGGTCTTCTGTCTCTCCATGCAATCCCAAAGGACTTAAACTACATTTATATCTCTAAATACAAGCAGGAAACATAAGTCAGACTCCTTTGAAATCCCAGGTTTTTATGAGTTTTCCAGAAAAGAACATTAAAGGAAAAAAAAAAAAAGCCCTAAAAGAGAGTTACCTGTGAACTTACAGTCATATACACATTCTGATAAAAAAAAACATGCTTTATTTGATACTTATAAAGTAATGCTCCACAGCCATTAATGCATTTCATCTTCTTAGCTGGCACCTTGGTAGAGAAAGGAAAAGACAAAATAACTCCTGGAGAAAAAGATTTTCTTTCTGGAGGAAATGGAAATACAATCTACTACTAAGAGTTAAAATAGCTCTTTATTTTGCTCAAAGGCTGCTCCTATTCTTCTTGTATTGTGTTAATCCACAGAGCACATAAAATACTGTAATATAAGTTGAAAATCTCAGTGCATCCCCAGCTGCAGATGATCCCCTGTGTCCCAGACAGGTGCTGCACAGACTCACACCATGACGTCTCAGAGTCTGTGCCCAATTCTATGGCAATTGTGTAGAATTGGATAAAAAAATCAGAAAACCAACCTGAACCTGAGCAGTCATTCAATTATCCACTCACACAGCACACAGATCTTTTCACAGTATATTTTTCATGCTGAGTTCTGAAAAATGCAATCTTTTTTTAAGCATGTGTTCATTATCCTTGCAATGGACTGATACAACAAAGGTGTGTGGGAGGGAAGGCTTCTAATCAACAAGATACCCTTCACCTAATAAGTAGCCACAGTCAGGCAAAAAAATGTTTAAAGTGCTAAAATTGCATGAAGACTCAAAAGGTGAATCAAACCCAAATAACCAAGTCACCAAAAAGATAAACAAATTAAATAAAACCAAATCATACACACACATAACGCAAACAACCACCAGCAACAACAAAATATACAACAGGGACTGTAGGGAGAAAGAATTATTAGATCACTTAAATGTGGATAGGATTCAGGCAGTCTCAGCCATAAATCACTAGAGACCAGCAAGTACACTGGAGAAATGCCACTAGATATTTCCCAGTTTCCTCTGTCTTCCAAAAGGTGCTCATTCTTTGTAAGTGTCATAAATAGAATAACAGGCTAGACCTCTTCTCCAACCTAGTACAGCATGAGAGAGCTAAGAAAAGAGAGACACAGGTCACAAATGGCAGTTTGGATTTGCAAACTGAGATTAGTGTTTAATGAATGAAATCAGTGATAAATGATAACGAATGGTATTAGGGATGTTTAGTCACACTTGCTCTCACCATGTGTGCTGCAAGTCTTAACCTCATCTATTTTAAGGTGGTTCCTGGTTTTCAGGTGGAGCTTTGGTGTAAGGACTGCCATTTAGCTTTGAAGCCAGAATTTATAGTAGAGACATTTTTCTTCCCCTTACAACTTCAAAGAGGAAAAATGCTTTGAAGTATCTTGTATAGCATAATAGAGGAAAATGAAAACACAACTTTATCTGAAGGTAGACATACTTGGCAACAAATATATCCGATTATTTTCAAAACAAATCCAGAATATATTGTAATTTTCTTTTCCAAACTGAAATCAGTATTCATGGACATTTGTACATCTGTTTGCTATAAAACGTCTTGGAATCAGATTAGTGAAATAAGACAGGATTTGGAAAGATGACCCAGAGAGATTATGGCATTTTCCCCAGAGTGTTGCTTGCTCTGCAAGACACTATCTGTCTTAGGTTACAATGTAAGATATACCCAAAAGCATGTATTCTGTCGCCATCTTCATAAGATGTTAAAACCAGTAAGGCAGTGTTCTTTATCTCCTTCCTGAATCATCCTTGATAACACCAGGGAGATATCTTCTGTTAATGAGGCATTGACTCTCACTGGGTGACTCGAAATTAGATCATCCCATTGTGAGATGCTCTGCCCAAGGAGAGGAAACAGTATCCCTACCTGGATATAATCTGAGATTTGGAACACCACAGGCAGTCTTTTCCACTGGATTCCCAGAGGAGAACCAGACCCTTTTGCAGGACCATTGCTTCAACAGAACCACAACTATCACTCCAAGAGAACTGTAGCCACCAATTAATTGCACTGCTACCAGCCCTGACCAACAAGGTGCCAGGTTGCATTCTGACACTGTCAGTGTTTTTTGTACTATTGCATTTATTTTAATTTTCTTATTAAACTGTAGTTCTGACTTGAAGTCTCTCACTGGTTTGCTATCAAACTAGCATACTGCCTAATATATTTTCCTCTTTAAATTACATTTTTTTTTTAACTGAAGCAACTTACTACAAGCAAAAACATGTATTTTGAACTTTCAAAAACCTTAACTAACCACCTAGCTACTTAAACTGCACAGTAAGGCTCACAGGAATCAAGAGGATTCTGTTCTTATCAGGTGTGAGTGCAGTCATCTCCCCTATAGTATTGTCCTGTTCTACCTGCATATTCCATTCATGCAGTGCAATAGAATTAATAGTTTCCTTAGGCACACAGGATGAAATAGGAATCTGAAAATATGCTAAGAGTTTAGACTGTCCTTGCAATTTAGTACAACTGCTAACTCTGCACATAATTTTTGCCTAGGAAGAGTATTCCCAGGAACACTATTTAAAAATAGTTCCAATAGTTTATGTCATTACCATGGCTCGCTAAACCTGCTCATTAGTTGGACCAAAAGGTTTTCAATGGTGAGAGCCAATCAAATTCTCTTAAGAAACTCATTCATTAGGCCAGAGTATTAAGTAAGTGTCCAGCAATCTATCCTTTATTTGCCCTAAATAAGGAAAGGTTAACAGGAGATTTCACAGGGCCAGAACTTCACTTTCCAGCTGCTTAATAACTTAAAGAGCTGTTAAAAAAAAAGGTGATGTTTTTAAAAGGAAAGTTATCACACAGAGTATCTTTCCTCTGTCAACTTTTTCAGCTCCATCTTCTGTTTTTCAGATGTCACATATGAAAAATAGTCATATAAAGATGATAAAAATGAAATCTTTGCCCTAAACTGAGGTATATTGCTTGTCTTTTTCCTTAAAACCATACTTCTTTCTTTCATAATCTTGAGAGGAATTTTTATATTAGAAAAACTAAGCAATGCACAAAGGCTTAGCATGTGGAAAGATAGCAACGAGGTCAATGAAAGAGAGATGCAGATGGCTGAGCTGAAAAGATAAAATGGAAGAGGAGTAATACAAAAAAAAATACCAACAAGCATAAAAGATATACAGTAAAAAGAAATGCAAATACATAATCAAATGGGAAAAAAGGAAAAGTGACCCAACCCCTCTTCAAATATGTTTTTTGGGACCAAATCATCCTGGTGTGCCTACTTATTTATTTGTATTTCACAATATCGGACTGGATTATCTCATTGAGCAATCATCAATGTACATAACTTTGTATTCCCATATTCAATAGGGTCAAAAGGATGAAATATCTAAATAATTGGTATTAAACTTTACAGGTTTTTAGCAAACCAGACTCATTGTAACCTCCCGTACATTAAAGGGAAATCAGACAAATGATCAAAAGGTGCTTTTTTGTGGTTGTTGATTTGGAGTTGTTTTTTGTTGGTTTGGGATTTGTTTCATCTAGTCTTTTTGTTGTTGTTTTTGTTTGTTTGTTTGTGGGTTTTGTCCTCTAAGAAAAGAAAAGAACGTGGGAACATTTGTTTATGTAGTGATGCTCTGAGTGCTACAGGACACAGAGTAATTAGACTAGCTGGAAAATAACACCTCTATTTGCAGCAATATTTTTCAACTGTATGAGGTGAGGTTGCTGTGAGGTGAGTGCTGTGTCCAGTTCTGGGCTCCTCAGTTTAGGAAGGACATTGAGATACTGGAATGCATCCAGAGGAGAACAACAAGGCTGGTGAGGGTCTTGGAACACAAGCCCTATGAGGAATGACTGAGGGAGATGGGGTTGTTTAGCCTGGAGAAAAGGAGACACAGACGTGACACCTTATCACTCTCTACAACTTCTTGAAAGGTGGTTGTAGTTGGTCTCTTTCACCAGGGAGCAACTGACAGAACCAGAGGACACAGTCTTAAGCTGTGTCAGGAAAAATATAGGTTGGATATCAGGAAAAAGGTTTTTTACAGAACGAGTGATAAAGTACTGGAATGGTCTGCCCTGGGTGGTGGTGCAGTCACCATCCCTGCATGTGTTTAAAAAAAGACTGGGTGTGGCACTCAGTGCCATGGTTTAATTGAGGTGTAAGGGCATGGGTTAGATTCAATGATCTTGTAGGTCTTTTCCAGCCCTGTGGTTCTGTGTGAAATCCCCAGACTGTTTCATCCATCCTACCAGTACTTGTGCTGACAGCAGTCCACAAGTACTTGACGAGGACAGTGTTGGTTTAAGCTAAGACTCAAGTAGAAACTTACATGGAAACACAGTTTTAATTACTTCCTATTTGTAGCCCTAGTATGATTTTATGCAGTCAGCACACCTATTACGTGCATAATCAATAATAGGGTCACTACAGAAAATTTATGAAATTAGTGAAGATGCATGGAAGATTATCTTAAGTCTTGTTGGGTTGTTTTATTCTTTTTGCATCATACTGCATTTTCCCTATTCTTAATCCTGTCACATTATGTTGCACTACGTTTTAACATATTCACTTTGGATTGTAACTGATCTGTTTGCAAAAAGTTCTCTGTTTAATCTCTAGAGATGCCTGTTTCTTTAAAAGAAAAATAAAATCCTGTCTCGGATTTGCAAATAAATGAATATATATTTTTATTTATTTAAAGATTTTATCAATATAGAAAAAAAAGCCACTTGGAAACTTAAATTGCATAGGAAAGCCTGAATCACTACAGAAGACAAAAATTTTGAATAGCATTTATTGCAAGAGGCAAACAACAGATAACAGATGCAATAAAAGCAAAAATACACAAAATACAATTTATTCTTCAATGATTACATCAGACTCTTCTCTACAGAGCAAACAATAGCCCACAGATCAGGGATCATTAGGAAGCATTCAGCTATCTCAAGTCCCTAAACACAGTGCCACTGTGATTCTCTGCACCCTTAGTGTACAACCAATTGGCTCTGCACAAGGATGTGGGATTTCTCTTGGCTGTGTCTGACAGCCCTGTGAGGTTTTTTCAGACAGCCTGGAGCACCTTAAGTGGCACATATCTGTGTTTGGGCAAGAGAATTGCTGCCCTCTGTCATGAAGCATATCACAGATATGCTTTTACGACAGATGATAGCATCTAATCGCATTGACTGGATTTGCATTCTTAGAAGAAGCAATGTAAACAGCATCTGTGTCTATAGCAAATGCAGCCCTCATCACACAGCCTTAGATATGCTATATATTCTGAGAAATCTCCTATGTTTTAGCTCAGGGACTATGTCCCACAGCCTGACTGAGGTCTCCTCAGAAAGCTCTACAGCCCCAGCTACAGAAGAAATAGTCAAGAGTGGAGCACTGCCAGATGCCAGATTTTGTTATGAAATTATCAATTCCTTTTCTGTCTGTATCTTCCCTTCCTGCCCTCACAGAAATGTGCCTCACTAGCCACCAAAATTTTAAGGAAATAATCCTTTACTAGTGGGAGAAAGAAAGCGTCAAGTGTGGAATAGGAGAAGAATCAGAATGTATCTAAGGAGAAAAATTGGAAAAGACATGTTGTGGCAACTCTAACCTGAAAGAATTTTTTTCCTCACCCATGTGTTTCCATATAGGTGTCAACATTTATGCTATTGATCCAATACAGACTAATGCAAAAGGCTTGTGTATACTTCTCTGCATCATTTAGCTTTTTATACCAAGGGATGGATAAGACCTAACAGCATCAAAAATGAATATTCACTTCCATAAAGAATGCTGGTATCTTATTAATATTTTTATTTGGAGATCATTATATTTTGAAATGGGTGTTCATTCAATATGACATTTTCTGTTTGTTTCATTGTTTCTGGTCATTGCAAAATATGTGTGCATAAGAAGAGTTTATTTTTCTTGTGTTCATTTGCTTCTACTGTCTCATAATCATAACATAACAATAAAATAGACAAGCATCATAGTTAGTAGGTAAAAAAAAATTTAAAATCTCCATACAGTTTCCATTTCTTCTCAGTGTAACATTCTGAAACACAGATAAAGATATTCTTGGCCATAGAAAAATATGGGAATGTTCACAGTCATCTTAGGGTGCAGCCTTTGGTGCTCTGCATGTCTGAATCTCACACTGCAGACCCCAACCCATTCCAGTGATTCACTTCCATAGCAGACAACACTGCGGTGTATGCAGGATCCTCCTGCTTGTGGGAACCTTCCTCAGTCAGATGTGCTTTCCCTGCCTTCCTGAGCAGAGACTTCCATCCAGTTCATAACATTCCTCATAGCCTAAGAAGATTCCTTAAGAGAAAAGGAAGAAGCTACAGTGGCACAGAATCAGCTACCAGTATATGCTGAGATGTTTGTAAGTAGAAAATGTTTGTTGGCTCACTGCTGCTGGATCTCATGGAATCATGGCAAGCTGATGCTTCAACCATGAAAAGGTGAACAAGAAAATATCTGGGGAAGCTCATCAAATACTTTGTAATATTGTAACCTAAAAATCTGAACCAAACTTTTCACAGAAAGAAAGCTATAATGTCACCACCATGGTATCTGTGACCATCTGGCTCTCAGAACTGGCCTGTATGCCAACCACAAATGGCTGAATATTTTAATGAAAAACTCTTGGTGTTGGGCTGTCTCTGTTATTTGGTGTCAAGGACAGTCTGTGCTGAAGAGGCCTTCCTGCAAGACTGTTATATGGCTCCTGAAATATTTTCTGTGTACAAGTCAAATCCTTGCTACTGGGCAGGAGCCAGCTCTGTGAATGAATGAGTGAATGGCTCTGATAACAGCTCAAACCTGAGACCTGGAGCAGAAAGCTGAGTGTAGAGATATGGGTGGGTGGACATAGAAGGGATACTATTCTATGCTGAGAGAAGCATCACAAGTAATTTAGGGAACCATTCTAGATTAAGTTTTCTTTTTTTGCTAAGTAGAAGTAAGGATAGTGTCCAATTTTAATTTCATTTTAACACTGAAATGGTAATAATGGAGTCATCAGTGGTTAATATCTTCCTATCTCCAGTACTTAAAAAGATTTATTTCTGACATCATTTACATAATCTAGAAGAGGACTGCAGATTTACCCCATAGCTGCAATTAAAATAAGAGTCGTGAAGTTCCTTGCCTTCCTACTTCCTCAACAGTAGTTGAAGTAACTGGCCACTGAGTCTGGAGCTGCTGTTATATTTCAGCATAAGCACAGGCTCTTCTATCCATCCATCCTAGAGCTAGTATTTGGAAGTGTCATTATGTACAGAAACTGTTCAACTCCACTTTCCAGTTAGTCTTTTGCTTCAGTCTTTCTATAAAAATATAAAGATAGCGGTATTTGTATGTGAAGTTTAATCTTAGAAAGCATAATCAAAGACATCCTGAGAATTCTTTTTAAAGTATTTATTATATGTTATCCACTGTGATTGTGCCTTTGTAATAAAGCTTTCATTGGCATTAGTTGCTGACTTGGTAATTACATAGATACAGTTCCAGAGGCTGAACTTCACAGCATTTTCCTCTTATATGATTTATGATCATTGATAATTTCAGTTAGCAAAGGCTGTTCATCTTGAATATGATCAGGAGAGAAAATTCCAGTAATTTTAATCAAGGAAATTGTCAAAGAGAGAAAGAAAATTAACCTCAGTTTTTCATTTCTGATCACGAGATAACCACAGGGCATCACACGTCAGGTTATCCTATTGCATTATTATCATCTTCATGCGTCAGACTTCTTGGGCACCCTTGTGAGTAACAAGAGATCAGCGATGGTACTGTAATTTAACTTGTTTTTTATTCAGGTAGTAACTCAGAGTTGCTTTGAGTAAATACTAGTGTCCATTGGATTTCAGGCCATATCAAATGCAATAAACCACATGCTGTTTGGGGAGAAAAAATAAAGATTGTCTACAACAAGGTTCAATAAACATTTTTATTACCAGACTGATTTGATTTATTTCTAAATGACTTCTTAATATTTGCATAACATTTTTCATGTTTGAAGTTAGCAATGTGTATAAAGTGGTGAATAAGAACTTGTGATACTTGTGTTTGGGGGATTCTTTTGTATTTTAATTTCCTTGTTTTTCTTGGGGCAGTTTTAGCAACCTGTTCATATTGATTTACAGCCCATCAAAAGACAATGAACTGTAACATAAGAAATTTTGCTGTAACATAAATCTGCATGGTATTTAAAACTACATTGAAATGTGATAATTATAATGAATATTAGGCTAATTATCCTCCTTGTTCTATGTTTACTAGTAATATTTTTCTTCTGCTACTGTCATTATCAGTAAAGGCATAGCCAGTTCATCTGTTGAGTAAGTATCTTTCCACTTCAGTAAAAACACAAAGCATGATAAATTACACAAGACCAAAATATTTTGAGCTATGATTTATAGGCAATCATTTAAAAAGTAAGTAGAAATATGAAATAGTTGTGATAATTAAACAACCATGATTTAATTAAATAAGGGGCTGGATTCATCTTCAGATATCGATCCTCCTGACTATACACCTGAGCCCAGAAATTTGGTTCAGAAACTGCCCCAAATTCATATTTGTCTTCAGACAAGGATAAGAGAAGAGTGGGAGAAAGAGGAAAATTATATACAACCCTCCTATATGAGTCAGGAGCAACAGTAAAGAAAATTTTTCTCATATTTCAGTTCATCCACTTACTCTCATGGTCAGAAAGAGATACAGCTGGATGAGAAACTGAGTACCAGTCAGAATTGTGGGTTCAGCTTTCTGGGTGTGCTCTCACGTTTCAGTCAAAAAAAAAAAAAAAAAATCTGTTGCAGCAGTTCTGGCAGTGCATGAATTCCAGCATCTCAAATATTGGCAAATTACCAAATTTGGGAAAGCAGTACTGTACCACTTTCAAGTATCCAAGGCAGCAGCAGCACTGAGGGGTGCAGAGCAGCTGGAGCTGCCCCATGCCTTACAGAGTTGATTCCAGTGGCTCCAGTGGCCCCACCACAAGCCACAGCTGAACATATCAGAAAAAATACTTGTAGAAACTTAATCATCACATTTAAAAATAATATATTTAACAAGTACAGGTATTCATGGGAAGGATAATTTTTCCTATTATTAGGATGTATTTTGGTTGCCTCTTGAAGCATATTACAAACTTCTATCAGACAATTTTTGTAGAAGCTCCTATCAAATTTATCTAGCCACTGGGTGGTGCACTTTTTTTTCTCATCTTTTAGGATTTATTAAATTTTTATGCAAAGATTGCTGTTTAAGTAGATCTAGGAAGGTCACTTAGTGGCAGAAAGATCTGTATTCTGGCAATAGGGTAAGTGGGAGCCCCTTTTATTTATCAAAACAGGTGAGCAACAATTAGCAGACTGAACTTGTATTTTCTTTGATATTACAGTATTTCTTAATGAAGAAAACACTTCAGAATAACTAAGAAAGTGTTTAAAACCTGTCTTTCCATCCTGAAATTTAAGATCATAGGATGAGAAGTTCATTCAATTTTGACCAAAATGAAAGTAGTCATTCTGACATGACAGGCAGAATCAGGATCTGCCCGCTGTAGACTTCAAAGCCATCATGTCCGGGGCACAGACTCACATAGGTCTTTGGGATTTACTGCTGGTGGATGGCTGTGGAGCTTGACTGAGACCACAGGGCTTCTTTACAATGAGCATTGCCCTGGTTCACTTAGAACACCAAAACCATTCTGCACTGATAAGTGTCAGTTCTCACTTTTAATTGTTTTTATAAGCATTCAAACTACCACTATTGAATAGAGGAATTAACCTATTGCTTTTGTGAAGCAAACTTTTCTACTGCTATTCAGATGAATTGCAGATTGCTGTATCTCTACACTCTTTTTAAGTGCTTGTTTTGTAACTATAACTATTTATGATGATCTGGGATTTGTTTTTGGTGTTTTTTTTTTTTTTTTTTTTTTTTTTTTTTTTTTTTTTTTTCCTGAAGAGCTGTAAAATGAGAATTGCAAGAGTGCTTATGAAGCATAAGCTGGTACACAAACATTGACTGTTTCTGAACCCTGCTTCTGTTCCAGAACATTTCTGCTTTATTTTGACAGCCAAATTCTCGTTTTACTATTTTGATGTGTTTTGTTTATGCATGTAATATGTCTTGCTTGCTAGCAAGAGGAGTTCCTTGATAGAAGAAATGCAAAGCATAAAGGAAAGATAAACATTTGTCAGTTGTAGTCTGCTAATGTAACTTTCACTATTAAGTCTAAAGTCAGATGTGATAGACATATGAAACATTTCATACACACATAGTGCAGTCATTCATATCCTATCCTCATCTGTGTTCATGAATATATGTATATTTGCATTTGCAATTTGCAGTTCTCAGCATAACTACCTATCTATCATCCATCTATCTATCTATCTATCTGTCTATCTTTCTATTTATTTATCTATCCATCTATCTCAACATTATGTTGGCTATTTCCAAAACCATATGGCCATATGGGTATATCAACAATGTTTATACCCACTTTGCCATTTTGTTCTTTCTAGATATTTACTCTCAGAATTGTATTTCAAAGGCTGAATTATATAAACAATTATGTGTATAGATAACAATTATGTATATATATATATATATATATATATATAACAATTATGTAAATATATAACAATTATGAATTATGTAAACAATTATACATATATATGTGAACAAAATATCATTTAATTAGCTAGGTTTATGTTTATCATGTCTAATTTATCTGAGCATATACAAAAATTTATTTTGGTAACTCCTTCAAGCCTTAGAAAATCATGTGCAGCACTAAAATTTTCCAGAAAAAATGTTTATATTGAAAATCCTTTGAAAGCTATGGAAATGGCAGTGTACCACTCTCATGCTTTAACTCTGACTGACAGCTCAGTCCCATGATCTATTTGCTCACTCTCCCCACAGTGGGATGGGGGACAGAAAGACAAGGTAAGACTGAGAAAACTTGCATGCTGAAATAAAAGCATTTTAATAGGGAAAGCAAAAGCTTCACATGCAAACAAAGCAAACAAAGGAATTCATTCATCACTTCTCATGGGCAGGCAGGTGCTCAGTCATGTCCAGGAAAGCAGGGCTCCATCACTCATTATGATGACTTGGGAAGACAAATGCCATCCCCCCCTTTGAACATCCCCCCCTTCCTTTTTCCACCAGCTTTATCTGCTGAGCATGATGCCCTGTAGTCTAGAATGTGCTACAGTCTAGTTGAAAAGGTGGTGTTAGGTCATGGGTTGGACTCCATAGTCTCAAAGGTCTTTTCCACCCTCGTTGATGCTGCGGTTCTGTGAATATCTCTTGGGGCATTGGGGGTCAGCTGCCCTGGCAGCGTCCCTTCTCACCATCTTGTGCATTCCTGGCTCCCTCAGTGATGGATGGTGTGAGGAGCAGAAAAGGCCTTGACTCTGTATAAGCCCTGCTCAGCAATATCTGAAACACCTTTGTGTTATCATCACTGTTTTCAGTACCAATCCAAAACACAGCCCCACACAAGCCATTATGAAAAAAATAAACTCTGTCTCAGCTGAACCCAATACAGTCAGAAAATTCTTACCTGAGTGTACCACATTCAGGCATGTGAGAGATGCTTTTTGCTTTAAAAGAAAATGCAAAGCTTGATCATGTTTAACAAGCAGGACGTATTTTTGCAATTTAAGAATTGCAAGACTTAATTTCTAGATGTCTAACTTTGAGGATTCTTTTTCCTGTCAGCCTATTCCACTTTACATGGAAAAATCACGGATTCTGCAGTGTGCTTAGTGTTCATAAATAAATGCCACCTACCATCAGTGGCAATTGTGTTGCAAGCTGGATCATGAAAATGCTGACCAAAAAGAAGCCTAACTGCAATTATCAAAAATAAAAATAAGATGTGAGTGCTGGGTCTTGGTAAGTTTGGTTTCATTTTATTTTGGAGGGTTTTGTGCTTCTGGCTTTTATTTTCCACAACAAAATCTACCTTTCAAATTTTTCAGTGGGAAAAACAAATAGGAAGGAAGATTAAAAAATAAATATGTATGTGTCCTTTTGCCTTCCAAGATAATTTCTGATGTTCCAAGATCACATTCAGTAAGGCACATTCCACTGTCAGAGTAATGATTTTCTTATTGTTTGCTCATACACAATCTATATTTTTCCTTTTTTCAGTAAGTTTTCCTTTTTAAGTTGGGGTCAGAAGTACTTACTGTGATTGAGGACTGTCTGGTTTCGCAACTTGTGAATTTAATGATGATCCATGTGAGGAATTATGGTATAACATCTATTAATTGTTTGTAATTTGCTGTTCACTCATTCAAGCAAACACTGCAGTGCATGTCATTGTCTCCTGTCCATTTCAAAATGGAAAAAGAGGACTTCATTGTTGTGGTGGTCAGACTTTAGCTGGATACCAGTTGCCCATCAAGCTGCTCTATCCAAGCTCTATCAAACCCCCATCCACCACTGTCTATTTCAAGGATCTTTCTCTTGCATGGCTCTCTCGATTGCAGCACGAGAGATCACAAGCCCATCTCCACATGGCATGAAGCAAAGTAGCAGGAATGACACAAACCAAACAAGGAAGGAATTTTGTAAGGAGCGAAGAGAGCATGATGATGACCCCAGCTGGGCCGGTGTCAGTGCCCAAGGCTCAAGTGTGCTGCTTTTCCTGTCCTGACCACACATCCTGATGAAATGAAAGTCATGGTCTGTTTTTCAATATCTGATGATGTGGAGGAAGCCCATAAAAAGGGAAAATAGTATCTATCTGTGCAAGGACGGATGGTAGTAGTTAATGAAAATGTACAAATCTGTATGTTGGGTAGAGAATAAACTTTTTTTTTTTTCTTTTTGTTTGTACTAATGCAAATTTTGCTTTCTCTTTCATAAACTGCTTTATCTCAACCTATGAGTCATTTTCCATCTCTCCCCTATTCAACTGGGAAGGTAAGTGATAGAGCAGTTTGGTGAGCACCTAGTGTCCAGTCAAGATCAAACTACTACAACTCTATGGAAAAGACTGTCTGACAGCATTTCCATTTGTCAAAAAGACACATAAATTGATTGGTTTTGGTTTTAAAATGAATACGCCAAATATATTTGATAATCTCTAATAAAATAATAATTCTTATTCTAAGGAAAACTAATTAAAATATATATTAAATCAGGGAGTTTAGTCCTTTCTGTGAAGAACACAAAGTAGGATTCTGTACTGATAAGATTATATTTTTAATTAAATAGCATGTTGAAATTTCTTGTGCATGTCTGTTATTGCAAATGAGGAAGAAACATTTAATCAACCTATAAATAATTAGAAAAACATACAAATCATACCAGTCACAACAAATGTAAAGCATTCTGCCCAAAACGAAATTCACATATGTCAGGTTGCATTTAAATTGCATTTGAATGTCTGAGATAGAAAACCTTAAAACAAGGTTTTATTATGGGAATACATAAACAATTCTACTCTGTGCTGCAATAACAGGATCAATATTTAACGTCATAATTAATTTACAAATTAAAAATTACATATTGTTCA
The DNA here is from genome assembly GCF_017590055.1 of Onychostruthus taczanowskii. Lineage (NCBI taxonomy): Eukaryota > Metazoa > Chordata > Aves > Passeriformes > Passeridae > Onychostruthus > Onychostruthus taczanowskii. Next base: position 10,068,950 of record NW_024501126.1, read on the forward strand.
TAAATGTGGCAAAATTATAGCCCATGCTGTTACATTTGAGAAACATTACCCTTCTTAGGTTGATGAAGAGGATAGTTTGGGGAAGACAGCTTATTCAGTCTTGTGATTTGCGAGCTCTACGAGGACTACTTTATGTGGGTTCTGGAATACATTGAAAAATCACAGTCTTCATTGTGCTGGAAATGCTTTTGTATCCAAATACTCAGTAAGATGAAAATGTGAAATTAATATTATAGGGAAGTCTTGGAATCAGGCTGCCAGACCTGATCCACAGCAATTACTTTAGCTCTTGGGTGTCTATTCCTGGGCCCTAAACAGTTCCCAGAGAAATATTTTTCTGTCTTCTTTTCTAGCATATAGGTTAGGTTTTTCTCCAAATATATGTACTATTTGCTCAAGTGCTTGTAGAAAATTACTAAGCAAGGTGTTGGTATGTGAGCCTGTCATGCTCCAGAACAAAAGAAAACATTTAGGAAGGACCTTTTAGGAAGTGAAAGGTATCCAGGTGGGACTCAGAACAACCTCAAAAAACAAAGAGAAAAATCTACACAAAGTGACATACAAGTGTTGCTTGATCTAAAAAACTCATCTAAACCCAATCTTTTCTTTGCAGATATCAGGTCAGACTCCGCTTCACTGAACTTCTGATAAACCAGCACAGTGCAGAAGACATATTGTCAAGAAGCTGTTAAACTGCTCTGTTTTCAGAACGGATATCCTGCTTCCTGAACCTTTGCAAAGATTAAGGCTGATTAAGTGAAGTAAGTCAGATTATCTCAGCAGAATCAGAATGAAAAATATAAACAAACATGCTGATTTGGGCTAGGGGAGAGTTAATTTTCTTCACCGTGGCTGCTCTGGGTCTGAGTTTTGGATTTGTGATGAACACAAATATGTTGTGGGTGATAACACAGAGATGTTTGTGTTGTTGCTAAGCAGGGCTTACACAGAGCCAAGGCCTTTTCTGCTTCCCATACTTGCCACAGACATAAATGTCAAAGATCTTGGGGGTTCTTGGAAGGCTGGGAGGAGACACAGCCAGGACAGGTGACCCAAACTGATCAAAGGGATATTCCAGACCATATGACATCATATTCAGTATATAAAGTAGAGGGAAGAAGGAGGAAGGGGGAATGTTTGTAGTAATGGTGTTTGTCTCCCCAAGTAACTGTTACATGTGATGGAGTCCTGCTTTCCCGGAGATAGCTGAACACCTGCCTGCCCATGGGAAGCAGTGAATTAACTTCTTGTTTGGCATCTGCTTTCCCTATTAAACTGATTTTATCTTAAACCATAAGTTTTCTAACTTTTACCCTTCCAATTCTGTCCCTGATCCTACTGGTGGGGAAAGTATGTGACTGATGGTGTAGTGCTTGGCTGCTGGCTGGGGTGAAACCATGACAATAGTAAGTCATAAAAATAATAGCAAATATCAAGAATGACACAGAGATTTTGTTTTGAAAAACACTCTCATGTTAATGCAAAATTGCAGAATCAAAACTTGTATGACATTTGATGAATTCTGTACAGGTTAAAATATTGCAGCATGCAAATTTGAGGTGGTGAACTGTTTTCTATTACACTGATTAAAGTTTAGATTAATCAAATCATTAAAAAAAAAGAAAAAAAGGAAACATGGAATCTCATTAAAGGTTGAGAAATAAAATATTTTGGAATTCAACTTCAAAAGCAGGCTGTTTTGATGGCCAAAGCTGCTCTTGAACTACTTATTGTTGTGGCTTAATGCATTCCTGTGTAGGAGCTGAAGAGTAAATGGTGATTAAAGATGACTGAGACATTTTTCAGTCTATTGTTTTCCTCAGCAAAAGGTTATCACAGATAAGAGTTTCAGTCCCATGCTGACAGTCATGCCCAAGCTGGAACAGATGATCATTTCTAAAAATCAATAAAAGTAGAAATCTGGGCATTGACTAGACAAATATTGCAGGCTTGGCTTGCAGCTCCTTTGGTATTTCCAGTCGATTTATTAGCAGGTAATGGCACTGTACTCTCTGCAGTTCTCCTGAGCAATTTCACCATATCTCATCAATCAATCTGTCAATGCAGTTTAGAAATTCTACATATTTCTCCTATGATTGCCCTTCACAATAAAGTTGACAGAACATTCATTCATTGTCTTCCATTAAAGTCTAAGGACGTCATTAGGATAACTTCTGAAATCCTTCAAGATATTTGCTTTCAGATAATGAGCATTAAATGCCAGCAGATTTTCAACACATGATAAAAACTCTGGGCTGTGGAAAGAATGCAGAGAGGATAATGAATTTTAGAGAATGATTCCTCTGAGCAGTGTTCATTTTGTTAGATTCTAATGAAAGAACATAGAGATAGCTTAAGCTGTTTTGTGTGGAACTTGAATAGTTCTATTAAAGTAATATTTTAAAATATATTGACTCTGAATGAATCAAAACTGTGGGTTTTTGGAGCCAATTTAGGAAATTATGTATTTAATTTTTTCTGAACTAGTATTTTCAGTTAAAATTGGACCAATCTTTTGGCTGCATGATTTATTTATATATTTTTCTTTTTCTTTTTAGACAAAAACAATGTTAGTTTAGGCAGTGTACCAGACAAATTTAATGACTTCTCAGCTATAACTGATTCACATTCAAGCAAGCAGAAGCTCACATGCCCCTAACTGGTCTGCATAGGTGAGTCAATATGCCCCAGAACTATGCTCTATGTAAAACATCTTTTTCATTAATTACAGTTTCTGGCTTGCAGCCCTCATGGAGGCAGCCGTAGTACAGTACACAGATCTTTGTTACCACTCATACTACTTTTCCTACAAAAATAACAATAGAGAGAAACATATAGCAAAATATTTTTTTGAAATTAAAAGGGACCTGAAAGTTAAAGATGTATTAAAAAATGTATAAACAACATATCAAGATGTCTTGAAGATATTATTAAACAATTATGAGCAATTTAACATAAAATTGATTTCATAGTTTTTATGAGCCCAGGATATAGGTTTTTTAAAAGAAATTCTTTCCCTTTATCACCTTCTCTGTCGTCTGATTCCCAAAGTAAAATATGATTATATCTTTTATTCTCAAAATTATCCTTATTGTCATTAAGTAGCTTTGAGCTGGTACTGTAAGTTCTTAAATATTTTTTTAAGTTGTCAACTTACTAGTCTTCTTCTCTGGCAATTTATAAAAAGAGACATTCAGGTAACCCACAGGTCAAACTAGTCCAGAAATATTTTTCCCCACTTAATGAATAGGTATCTCTGCATTTTCTCACTGGGACATGACCAAAACACTGAAAATTACATTTGCTAGAGCAGGTTGCCCTTATTAGGTTTTTTTAATGACTGAAATGTCCGATTCCTTCCTGAATACAGATTCAGTGGTGAAAATGCCCTGGTATTTTACAGAATAGTGAGGACAAATCAGTTTCCTTTCACCTTGAAGTCTTATTTCTTGTGTTATCATAGTTTCCAACACTTCAATAATGACACTGGTCTGGCATGCCTTAAGAACTCACTATTTTTTATCTTGGATGAAAATTAGAAAGGGTACAGATTTACACTGATGATATATATAATCCCACAAACTTAAATACTGTCTTTAACAGGTCTTCTAAATACAATCTGAGCATATGGCTATCAAATATCTTTTTTCCTTTTTTTTTTTTTTTTTTTTTTTTTTTTTTTGTTTTTTTTTGTTTTTTTTTTTTTTTTTTTTTTGTTTGTTCTTTTGTTTGATTTTTTTGTTTCTATACTTGTGTGGAGGTTTTTTGGGTTTTTTTTTTTCTTTAATTCAAAATAACATGTTTGTTGGTTGAACTGAAGCATTTGGTTACATCTTTTGCTGAATGCAGTCATAATTAATGACCTTGATGAGGGGTCTGAGTGCACCCTTATTAAGTTTGCAGGTGTGATCATGTTGTTTGGGAGTATTGATCTGCTTGAGGGCAGCAAGGCTCTGCAGAAGGATCTAGACAGACTGGATCAGTGGGATAAGATAGAAAAGGACCTGGAGGTGCTGCTTGACAGTGGCTGAAGAGCATGTGCCTGGATGGCCAAGAAAGGTAATGGCCCTCTGACCTGTACCAGCAATAGTGTGGCCAGCAGGACCAGGGTGTGATTGTCCCCTTGTACTCAGCACTGGTGAAGTCACACCTCAAACCCTGTGTTCAGTTTTGGGTCCCTCACTATGAGAAAGAGGGACTAGAACAAGTCCAGGAAAGGGCAACAGAGCTGGAGACGGGTCTGAAGCACAAGTCTGATGAGGAGTAGCTGAGGGAGCTGGGGATATTTAGCCTGGAGAAAAGAAGGCTCAGGGGAGATCTTAGAGCTCTCTACAACTGCCTGAAAGGAGGACATAGTGAAGTAGGGGGTCAGTCTCTTCTTCCAACAAAAGACCAAGAGAAAATATCTTCAAGTTGCACCAGGGGAGATTTAGCTTGGATATTAGGAAAAATTTCTTCACTGAAATAGTGGTCAGGCATTGAAACAGGTTGCCCAGGGAAGTGGTTGAGTCAGATAATTAACTTAGCAAGCTATTTACCTGATGATAGGTAGGTCAGTTTTAATTTTACTGGAACCACAATAATACACTGGCCTCATATACCACATAAAACACAGAGAAAATTATTCTAAACCTTTGGGTAGAGAGTGACTTAATCTTCCCCTCTTAAAATACAAATTATTTCTTTTCAAGAAGACCATTTCTTTACAGAGAGAAATTCAGTAACACAGATTAACTGGGCAACACCCAATGTCTACTGAATTATTTTACTGATATTTCACTATTTACAGCCCTCCTGCCTGACTTTTTTTATGGAACAAGTGCTCCACCAGCTACATGCTTCTGATTTCTAGTAACAGCTTGCATGTGGAGAACTCTGACCTACTGTGCCTTGCTGAAGTTGAAAGATAATTTAGAAAATAGCTCTCTGACTTGATGACAAGAAAACGCTGCTTCTTGCTAGTAATTATACCTTATGGAAAATGTATGTTTCTAAATTATCTGTAAAAGAAAACCTAATAAGAAGGCCCAGAACAATCACTGTGACTGTAGACCCATATCCAATCACTTTCTCTATGTGAAAAACACACTTTTCACACTGAGTTTAGATTCCCCAATCTGTTTTTGCAAACATCATATCAATTCCCAATTCAATTAATAAATATAGCATTTGATACATTAGAAATCCAACATTAGAACAGCCTGCAAACAATAATTTAAAAGTAATTAAATTACAGGGATCCCTAATAAAATGTCTTTTGGTTATGTGTCTTGAGAGGTACAAACCTTTCTGAAATTTGCAAACCCCTGTTTAAAAGATCATTACTACCTTTAGCTTATAAAGTGTCTAATACTAAATTTTTACAGAAAACAATGACCTTTTTAAGCAGACTGTATAAATACACTTCTACAATTAGCTAAACATAGATATTTCAAAGTGAGTTCTTATGTTCACATGAATCTTTGGATGTGACAAACTAGTAACCACTGACAACATGCTAACAACAGTCATCACACCTCAGGAAACCAAAGAGCTTATTAGAACAGGACAGTAGAGGAGGGACATTAGAGTGAATGATATGAGGGGAGAGGATTCTTGTGCTACAAGAGAAGAACACTGAACTAAAAGCAATTACCAGTAAAAGAGTAAAGGAGAAATCAGCAGTATCTGCCAAGCTTGGGAGTGATTATTGACAGGGGCAGGGAGGGCTGGGATGCCATAGGCTAGTTGATGAGTGTATGAGCACTCACCTGCCAAAAGTCAGGAACTGACAAGTCATTTAAAGAACTGGGAGAAAAAGCATCAGGACTGAAATCTTTCAGGACTCTATTTGAACAGCTATTCACTCTTCATAGGATTTCTCTTTCTAAAGATAATCTCACCACACAAAAAATGTGAAAAAAGCTTCCCTTTCCAAAAACTTTGATTTTTAGCTTGCAATACAGACTGAATGCCTGTGACCCTGTATGGGAATTCTTCGTCATCCTCTTCCATGTGTGTAAGTTGTTCCTGTGTTCAGCTGGAGGAGTCCAGCTAATGCAGTCTCTTTAGAGACTTAGAACCAGTCTCTGTTTTATTTTGTACTTTTTCATAACAAAAAAATTTATCTTGTACAATTTACAAGATAAGGCATTTGAAAAAAAGCAGAGATTATAAAATGTATCCCAGAACATATGTAATATGTACTTAGCACGTGGTATCCACATAGTCAGGCTATATGTTTGCAAATATTTAGTGAAGAGGAGAGCTCTACCCTGATCCTGCAATATTTGATCACCAATTGATTCAGTTATGTTGACTTTTATGTTTTCTTTGGTAGGCACTGCTCTGGCATAATGAAATACACTTTTTTTTCCCCTAAGAAAAATTTCACACTTATTTTCACATTTCTATGTTAGTCTTTTATACTTTAAAAAAACACCCTTATAGTTTTGTAATTCTGTGTAAACAATTTTGATTAACAAATTATGGAAAAGAATGAAAGACAAAAGATATGTTAAAAATTAATTTAAGAAATTAATTTTTACTTTACTGATTGTAAGAGCTAGATTTAGAAATGATTCTTAAGCTGGAACAAGACTAAATATGACATGATGACCTCCAATTAACTCAAGGATCCTCAAGGTCTCCTTTGTGAGTATTTAATCCCTTTTATTTTCAGGGGAAGATTTCCAAAGGGTCTTCTCTCATTTATTTCCACTGTTACTGTTGAATTGTGAAGATGTAAAGTGGGATGGCAAATGACTTCCATTTTGCAAGGTATACTGTGATAACCTGTATCCACTGAATAATATATATGAAAAATATTTGGAAAGAGTTATTTTAGTTAAATTTTTATTATATCCTTGAAATTCTTAATAGAACTAATAGGATACAATAGTTATCTTACAGAAAGCTATGAGGTTTTTAAAATCCTCCTCAAATTTATTTTGTGTTTCTTATGACAAGTCTGCCTAACTGGGCTGCTCATAAAGCAGTGATCATGAAGTGTCAGATATTGGTGACTCCAGTATACTGAGACATTCATGACTCTAAACAAATCTGAAGTTGTGATCCTGAATTTGGTGCAGAGTATTCTGTATTTACTAACAAAGGAATTTGTTTACACTTTTCTTCATTACTTTTGTGTGATATACTCTATTTATTTACAGTAAAAGCTATGACATACCTCAACAGCTATAATTGAGGTGTTCTGTACAGTAAGATAACATGCTACATTCTAAGCAACCTGACATCAGCATACAGAAAATCTCGTAGAGCTCACATGTGCACTCCCTTGGAATCAAAGACAATACAGAAAAATTCTTGATGATTGAAGTGAGACCTGGTTATCTTTAGAATCCTCCAAAATGAGCATTCTTTATAGGTGCGTAGTGTTCCCTTCAAATTGACAGGCTATATTTATGTTGAAATATTGAAAATACTAATGTAATGTATCATTTCAAGGAAAAATGTAACAAAACTGGTAACCGGCATGAGGCTGAGGGGGTAGGATTACATTCCAAGAAGTTTAAAGCTGTTCTGCTTTTAACTTATGTAAAGTGTACACAACATCCTACAACTGAGAAAAAAGCTTGGTTCAAATGCTGCAAAATTCACAAGTCAAAGCTAGATGTTTTCTATAAACACAAAGAAATACTGTGCTATTAAGAACCACAGGTATACAAGCATCAGATAATATACTGCACGTGTGTGAATACACTCTTCAGAAGAACTAATGCTTAAGAATAATGTTTCATGTGTATATTAAGAAAAATTGTAGCAAGAAAACAAGCTATATGTAGTGAAGTATTTAAAACTGATTGATACTTGCTGAAAGAATTGTACCAAAAATTCTGTGGAGAGGTAGCGATCTCTTATGTTTCATTTGTTGATAGGTATTAAGTTGATGAATATTTTAATTTAAGAAAACCAAATATTTTTTCTATTGGGGTCATGTTTATTTAAACACTCTTGTGACATGGAGCTTGTAATATCTGAGCAATGCAAAAAATATAAATTGATATAAAAGTAACCTGCTTGAGAAGACTAACAAAATTTCAAACATTAGTTCTTTCATGGCCATTTTCTTAAACTTGTTTTATTATTCATAAGCATCATCATAAAACAAATTAAGTTTAAAAAAAGAGGAAATAAACATGATTTCTAGGTAACTGAAACGCTGGAGAATGTATAATTTGATAATTTATCCTCCTCGTCTTACTTTGGCAATAATTCAAAGCTTCCTGGAGTTACAAACTTCTTCATCTTGCTGGACTGCTTGACACATATTTCTGCAGAGTTAATAGGTGCTTATTTACAATAATTTTCTCTTTATATGTAAGGGGAGGTATTTTTTGGGGGGGCTATGTTTTGTTCCAAATATAAAATAAAGTAAGTGCATGCTCTTAAATAATTCCTTAAATGAACTCTATTTTTGTAAACTGGATTGGTACAGTGAAAATGAGTTAAAAGAAAACTAGCCAAAGGACAGAACAGAAGGGATTTCTGAATAGTTTCCAAACTGTTAATGCTTTTGTCCAGCCCAGTTGGATTTTTTTTTTTTTTAAGTACTGATTGCTAACAGAGCCATTGGCCTTTCTGGTGGAAGATCCACACAAGACTGGCACTAGTAAATCTTCACTGTTCCTTTTGATCTGAAGGCTCTATGAACGATGACATTACACCACAAAGCACTAAGTTAGGGAACTGTGAGATCAAGAGGTTGGGAAGACAGAGTTTTAAGACTTGCTATCAAGTGGAGTTTTACCACATAAGCATAGAATGGCTGAGATTGAAAGGGAGCTCTGGAATTCATCTGATCTAACCCTCCATCCCGATGGATTTTTTAATACATGCAAGGATGGTACCTCCACAGTCTCTTCAGGAAACTGGTGCCAGTGCTCAGTCACCCCCACAGCACCCCTGTTGCTCAGCATGGTTCAGTTTGTAATCCTTGAAAGTCCCAATCACAAATGCGATGGGAGAAGTACTCAGGAATTTGCTCCCCTTTATAATGCAATTTTCCTCAGCTGTCTTTGATCAACATATGCAACACACACACATATATATACACATACACACACACACACACAAACATATATATACGCGCACATATATCAGTATATATGCGTATATAATATTGCACGTATATAGCCATGATATTTTATGAAAATTCCTTTGCTAGGATTTATCTCCTATTCTAGCTGAGAAGCCTCAGAAAAGAAATGTAAACAATAACGATCTGATGGCTGTGGAATATGGTCTGGACATTGTTTACCAACAGGTGCATCTCTGATTGGTGCATGTGGGTTGTTTTTACTTAATGGCTAATCACAGTCAGCTGGCTCAGACTCTCTGACAGTCATGAACTTTTGTTATCATTCTACTTCTGTCTTCTCTTGCTTTCTGATAGATCCTTTTCTTTCTATTATTTTAGTATAATTTTAGTATATCATTTTAATATAATGTGTATCATAATATAATAAATCAGCCTTCTGAAACATGGGGTCAAGATTCTCATCTCTTCACTCATCTCAGGAGCCCCTGTCAGCACAACCATAGCACCTATATGTGTATGTGTGTATAAATTAGTGTACATATAGGATAAATGCATACATCACATATTTACAAATTTATACATTACCCAAAAGGTCCACAGCAGTGTGAGGCTAATGCAAAGTGGTGAACTGAAGACTGAAATACTGGTATTAGATTTTGAAGGAGAAGGGTTTTATATAAATTCCTGGGTACCCACGCAGGTTTTATGACAATTAATTTCTAAGGGGGCCAAGTCAGTTTAAAAATATTTGATGGTATTAGAGTCAGGCGAAAAACTTTTAAGTAGATGAAAACTCTTTAAAATCCTAGATTCTTGTTAGCAGGGATAAGGAAAACTCATTGGTAACTGCATCTTTTTATTGGTAAATGCATCTTTTTATTGAACTATAAAATTTATTTAAGATATTTTAATTATAGTTAAATGATCACTGTATAAATGTCATCAATAACTACTAAGAAAAGGAAAGTCTGTAAAACTTAGTGTGAATTATGTTAACTGCTGTGCATTATTCTAGTACATTTACTTCAAAAAATAACCTATAAAATATTTATTAAATCTATTAAAATGTATAAAGATGTACCGTGTGATCTAAGCAGCAATAAAAGGAGGTTGCCTGTTTAAAATATATGTATTTCAATTTTATAAACCATATTTCTAAGGAGAAATTTAAAAATCCATAATAAGCATAATTTAGCTGTACTTTGTGAATAAAATTATCAGTATTTATTGCTCTATTGGCAACCATGTTTATTAAAATGCAAACAAGAACACATAAGTATGAACTATACAAATAAATAATAATGTATTATGTCAACAAACTTGAGATCTCACTTTCATTCAACATTTTTTTGCATTTGCTGTCTCTGTATGTAGCTATATATTTAAGGCTCAAAAGAAAACTTATTTTTCTTGTATGCTATTAATGAATTTGTTTCATATCTTACTCAATACACAGGAAACACATAACAAATTTCTGTGAAAAGTAGTCTCAGTAGGCACATTAAATATGAGGCTAAACCAGATCATTAACCTTATCTAGTTTTGCCAGATATTAATTCAATCATTAAATTAATTATTTTCTATTTATGCTAGTGTCAGTCACATGAAAAGTGAAATTGAATCCCATTTTTATTTTGAGTGAGGTAGAGCTTTTTCAATTTGCTGAAAACATCTCAAAGACTTGGTTCTCTAGAGACTGCTATATGAAAAACCTTGTTTGATACTCCAAAACAAAGAGCAAAGACACTGAGAAATACTGAGATGTATCCAGCCTTTGAAAAATATACTAAATGTGACTTTTCTACTATATCATTATTCTGACTTCATGACATTTTATAACTATCAAATCACAGCATTGGCCTGTTTCACAATAATTGAAATGATGCAAAATCATTTAAAGGGCCAAAAGTAATATAAAAACCAGATGGAAATATCAGAAATTAAACCCAGAATTCTAAGCTTCTGAGTAGAATCTCTGGCATCATTATGGGACCTGAATCTTGCTGTGATGTTCTGCAGTTCAAAGAAGCTTAGATTTGTCTTAAGGCATCAAACTTTGTCTGCTCCATATTTCTTTAAGTAATCTTAACTCTTTAATTTGGCAAAGCTTTCTGTAATACAGAGACATTTCAACAACTTTTTTTCTTGCATCATTATTTGAAATGTCGCATTTAAATCAGTATTTTACGGCTTCTTACTGTGCAGCAGTCTTGGGTCCAGCTGAGTCAATGCTAGTAAATAAACATGAAATCCAGACTTGTTCTTAATGTGATGACACAAGCAGAAACAAGGATACTAGAAACTGAAGGCTTACAAAAATAGAACATAAAATTAGAAAAAATGTAAAAAATTAAATGCTTGGTCTGGTTCCCATCTGAAAGTATAAGTGTTATACTATTTAATTTTTTTAAAGACTGTATAATCTGTAGGATTTATGCAAATGCAACGATATATGTTTTGCTGCAATGACTGTCAGTATTTACTGGAAGATCCAGTCTTGTAAGATGTTTTCAGCTTCTGATTGCTGTCTGAGAAACTAGAAATTTTGGTGAGGTTTTTCAGCGCACTTTGAATTGAAACATATTTTGCAGAGCCAGCAGGTAGCCTTGTTTTTCAACTTGGGTTCTAGGCTTTGGAAAACTAGTTGCAAGAAAGATGGCAACTTTGTAAATGAGGATGCAGCATTTGAATTTAACCTAACCCAGCAATATCATAAACTAGACCAAACCCCCTAAAAACTGCAACAAGAGAGTAAAAATGTGACAGACAAACTTGGCTGTCCACGGCAGACAAAATAATTCTTCTGTTTGGCTGCAAGAGATTAGTCCTAGAATAAGGAAGTGACTGGTGAGGGCAGGAGAGCATTGTGGTATGCAAAACTGAGAAGGTCTTGATGTAGCAAAGAAGAATGACAAGAACCTGCACTTAAACAAACTACTTTAAATGCTGCCTTATTTTTGGTTGATGATGGGATCATTTTAATGGAAATTTTGTTTGTTGATTATGAAATGATACATTAAGTAACTGGTCAATAATGTTTGATTGTACTTTAAAGTGTCAGTCTTCAATGCTGAGATAGTTGTTCCCATCTCTTAAGAGAGGTAGTCCACAGACAGCACTAAGAGAGGTCCAAGAACAGACTAAAATTTTTCTCAGATGATGGGCACTGGTTCTCAGGCAACAAGGGGTGATTTTTTCCCCCTCTTACCTCATCAGTCAGGGAAGTCTGAAATTCATCACAGATCCATTTACTCAGTGATGGGTTACTCTCTTGAAAACCTGTGTCCATTTCTTTGGGTTTCAATCTTTTTCTGATAAAAAGTATTATTTCTGAAGCAATCTGTGCTGTACTCCTTTACAGCAGAAACATGAGTACTCCAGGTAGAATCATACTGAAAATACTTTAGATTTTATGGCAGTTGTGTGAACTTGAAATATTTGATGTGTCTATCCTATGTTGTATTATTGAATGGGGTATGATGAAAGGTGGACAACCCCAGAAACCAATTCCTTCTTAGTTTAGCCAATGTACTTTTGTTCACTAACTTTGTTGCCCCCTCTTCTAACTTAGATGATTTAAACTTACTGTACCAAGTGAAGAGCTTTTTCAAAGGTTGACTTTTCTATAGATGGAGGAATTTTTTAGCCTCATGTTATTTTGCTTCATTTATTTCTTTTTAGTATCATGTCAGTAGTAGGTTTTAATGCAAATAGCTCATTTGCTTTGGATACATGTTAAAATCAAAATATATATAAATACAAAATTTCCTTTTTACATCAATTTCAAATGACATACTTGATGAGGCACTGAAATAGCATTATAAAATTTTACTGAGAGGAGATTTGTTAACTTTTAGCTTTTGAAGTTAAAATTAGATCATTATGTGAGTAAGGACTTTTCTTTCCACGGACAGTAGATGTAATCAATGATTATTAAATTAAAAAAAAAAAAAAAAAGAAGAAGGAAGGCACCTATTTTAACACCAAGTTGCCCTAAACACTCAGAATTTTCTTCACAATCTGTTTTAAAAACTACATTTCAGTACAAATCTCAAAAGACTAAAATATGCAACACATAGTGGTAGGAGAAGAGACAAGATAGCTTACTGACCTGTCATATACAGGAGATTGCATCAATATTTTCCCAGTTATTCTTCTCCGTCAATGCACTACTTGACATGTGCTCAATGGAGCAGAAAGTATTCATTTACTTTTCAGGTTTTAAAAAGATGCGTATCTTTTTTTATTTATCCCATATATATCTGCTTCATATTTCAGAATTGTCGCCTCTTTTTTGTGACTACCCATAGTGGTTTCATGTCTTATAACATCTATGTGGTTTTTTTGATTAAGTGTTTTTTGTGGAGGAATGTATTCTTCTCAGAAGCTTCTAAAAAAAACACTTTTAAATAATTTTTGTGGGTGTTGTATGACCTCTTCCATCCAAAATAAAACCCAAGCATGGCCTAGTGACTTCAATACCATGAAGTCACTAGGCCAGCTGACATCTATCAGAATAAATCACACGAGACTCCATTTTCTTCATGGTGGAAAAAGCTCATTCTTTATTTACTTAACTCGTTTTTATACAATTTTAGAGACCTCATGTGTGACTCCAATTGGTTAGTAGCTTTCTTGCCAATTACTTTATTGATTAGTAAAAGGTATTTTACTTGTCTATCAAATCTCTTAACTCTTGAATTGTTTGCATATTTTCTTCACTGGTTCTCATGGGATAGATTTAATGTTCACACAGGTGTTAGGTTTTTTTTCACCCAGAAATAGATTGTTGTGTTAATGAACTGCTCACATCAGGATTGCTTTCACATGGGAACTTGCAGTGTTATCTTGACAAGGCTAGCCACTGATATAACAGAGCAGGCCTGATTTAATGAGGCCTTTAATTATAATTTTTCTACCTTAATGCACCAGACATCCCTAATTTTTCCTCCTACTTTGGTTTGTCTGTGGAAAGGTACTGAATTTTACTTGTCCTCTTATATGTTTAGATGCTGGACTGTGCAGCAAGAACTGAGAGTCAATCTCATTTAACAAAGGAATAAATATCTTAGAAACAGTTCAAGTACATTGTCGTAGTCTAATGCTGTCCAGTCTCTCGCTCACTTCCCATTTTAAGATAGGGGAACGAATGCAAAGTATAAAAGTAAGAAAACCCCATAAACTGAGAAAAGGACAGTTTATGGAGAAAAATACTCCAAGCATGCACACAGACAAATCAAAATATGAAATTCTTTCACTACTTCTCATGGATATGCATGTGTTCAGCCATCCCCAGGAAACAAGGGCACATTACAGTTACTTGGGAAGGCAAATATCATCTCTACTAATGTCTCCCTATTCCTATTTTCTCAGCTTTGTATTGTTGAACACTGGGCATGAAATAAACCTTTGGTCAGTTGGGGTCACCTGTCTTAGCTGTGTCCCTTTCTAGCCTCTTCTGCATCCCCAGCCTACTTCATGTTGGGATAATATTCAATAATACTTCTTCATTAAAATATTGCCACCATTTTATCAAGCAGTAGAAAAATGTTATATATATGTGCCTGCCCCGAAATCTCAACCAAAGTCCACAAAGAGTGCAAACATTAAAAAAATATTTACAAATTAGTAGTCATCTATTCCAAGGAATTAATGAAATAAATAAAAATAATAAATTGTGAACAAAGTGATCAAGACTGATTCCTGGGTTATTCATGAACAAAAAAATTAAAGGTCTTTTTTATAAGGAAATCTCAATTGTTGTTACCATCCTTAAACTGTATTTACAACACAATTTGGAGCAAAATGTTTTGTAAGGCCAGTAGAGCTATATTAGAGACTACATTTTCTGTCTAAAAAATGTAATCTCTATCTGAATGGCAAGGAGTTTATGCTTTCAATGACTATAAACCAAATAATTTATCTTAACTAAGTTGGTGATTATTTTTTAAGATGAAATATTTCAGACCTATTGCTTTTTCAGTTTGTACAGCCCCACGACTCAATTTCAAGCTTTATTGTGGAAGTAGAAGTAGAAGTAAACTTTTTAAAAAGAGAGCTATGCAGCTCATTCCTTTTCCAGACTTGCCACTTCCAATGTGATTTCTGTGCATTTTATGATTCAGTTATTATTATGTAGCTGTGCAGATCATTCACGCCAACTTTCAACCTTTGAAGAATATTAGCAAAACAAAGCCATCACTGGATGTTCTCATAGTTTCACAGAGAAAAGTGTGCAAGGAGATAGAGCAAAATGCTTTTACTTTCCATCACATCAGGACTAAATGAAATCAGAAGTTATTTGGGGTGATGCAATATGAGGCCAGTAGGATAAAAATGAGGGTCTTCATCAAGTTCTGTGCTATTACAACTGGACTGCTTCTGGTACTTAAGCATGACTAAATCTTTCTATTTTAAAGATCTATGCATAAAGGAGATATGCCTTTCTTATCATGGGTTACATGAAACCTCCATCCTCACCTGTATCTCGCAAGTATGCTCCATAGACAAAGAACGGTTAAAATCTTGGAAAATCTATGGAAATATGCACTATAATGTCTTAGTCCCAAAAATAAATGAATTTTTTCCCCCTAAACCAATGTGACATTATGTGCAAAACTAATCAGAAATTGATGTAGACTTTATATAAAATGTTCCTCTGCCTTGCAGTACATATCCATCCTTTCTGTAGGAGTCTCTGTGGCTAATAATGAGCTCATGCAGCAACTCTATGATCAACTAGAGACACAAAGTCTTTCTCTTCTGCCTAATTCGTATTTTCAGAAAAAAATTCCAAACACCATAACTTTGTTTGATACCCTGTTTTTCCAAGAAAAATTTCATAAATTAAAAAAGTTTCTGGAAGAGCTCAAAGGCTGAGAAATTCACACACCCCAGGCAGGTTATGTCTGCATAAATGAGGTGCAAGGGTATTGTGTTCTAGATCTGAGATCAAGTACCACAAACTGCTTCCAAACCTTTCTTATTACTGTCTGGACTGCAGCCCAGGGAGCATTAATAGGAGTTATCTAATGTGTATTTCTTTCTCTTCTGTCTACTTAATAATTTTTTCATAAATTTACTAGGCAGTCCCTTTAAAGTAGAAGAAGGATCAGACAAACAGATTGTTACTAAATAAAAAGCTTAAGAAAATAAGACTTAAAGTCAGTACAGTCTCTTCAAACAGGAGTGAAACTGGCAATTAAAGCATCTTCCTTCACTGCCTACACCCTGGGCTCAGGAGGAAGGAAAGACTAGTGCACTGGAGGTGTTTTCTGTCCCTATTTTAATTTACTGAAAGTGAAAAACAGCACATTAACTGCTATGTCCTGAACTGACTCAAACACCCAGAAACTGTCACAAGAGGATGTTTCTTCTCTTGCTCATCATTTGAATATTGAACTGTAAAAAGTGTTAAAATGAACACTGTGTATTTTATTTCAAGAGTTGAATACCATTTTTGTCAATTGGCTTTTGGAAAATTGATTTTGAGCACTAGAGCAGTATTCCATGTAGATGAATACAGGCACAGTGAAACCATTTTTGAGATTTTTAAAGAGATGCTGGAGCTATTCAGGACATATAGTTTAAATGCCATGTTTTTTTTCCTGCAGAATGGAAACAAAGTAAAAAAAAAAAAAAATCCATAAGGTATTTATAAAAAGAAATAAATGAATTTTCGCATGTTTTCTTTTGTGCACCAAAATCAATGTGTCAATAATTCATTGTGGTTTCCACCAGGTCTGTGGAATGGTGTTCCCCAATTTAGTGTTCTTTTTGAAACACTTCAAACTGTGCTCTGTTCAATCACTCACCCTACCCCTCCTCTTCCCCTGTGGTGACATGGAAAGAAGAAATGGAAGCACAAAAGGTGAAGGTTGTAGATTGAGATGAGAACAATTTACTGGAAACAGCAATGAGATAAGACACTGAGGGTAATGCCAACAATGTTGATAAAAGTGTTTAGCAGAGAGGCTCCGCACACAGAAACAGGTAACGTGCAAATGGGTAAAGTGCAAACTGCTGCCGCTCCTCATGACCTAAGAGACCTTTCCCCTGCCCCCACCAGTCATATGAGATTGTATAGAGTAGATCCTTCTGGCTACTTCAAATATTCACCCTGCCCTGGCTGGAACCAGGACAAGATGTCCTGAACATTGTAAATCCATATTCTTCTTGAAGACCTGCATTCTAGATGCTTCAAATGTGTAGTCTATCTATTTCTGTTCTTGATTCCTATGGGATTAAAAGGGGAAAAAAAGAAAAAAAAGTTACATTAGAAGGAAAAATTGAAATGTAAAATATATTTACAAATTATCTCTATTGTTGGCAGTTTATTGTTGATATAATTTTTAAAGGTAAGAATAATTTCTGGTAATACCTGGGAACAAAATTGACATGACACTAAAATATACACAAAAACCAATAATTTTATAGAGCAGCTCATGGTTTGGTATTTTGTTGTTTGGTTTTTTTTTTTCATTCTGTTCTTTTATTGAAATGTTGTTCTTTTGTTTTCCTATACATTTTTCACTAAAAGCATACTTCTCCAGCTCCCTGAAGTATCTGAAAAAGATAATAAAATGCATCAACTGAAACAAACCTGTCACTTCTAGTTGAAAGTCTATTATCAGTTTCTATAACACTTTTTGTTGTAAAAAAAAAAGGTTCTTTCCACATCTCCCACTTACACTTTTGTAAGCTATTCTCAATAAGTTTTGTATTTAGCACATTGTTGTCTATAAAGAAAAATTGAAAAAATCTCTACATATACAACCTTGATACTTTAACTATTTATCTTACAGAAAAACAGAACAGAGAGAGCTCCACTTTGTCAATTAGCTTATCGCAAACACTTCCACCACAGCTATATCTTGCCTGATAATTCAAGAATAATAAATTATTTTTTTATACCTTCCTGACTAATTTATTTCTGAATTCATGGTCTATTTCCAAGATGGTAGTAAGTAACTTTATTCAGTAGGGTTTTTTTTGTCTTCCTTTTTTTTTTTTTTTTTTTTTTTTTTTTGGCACTTATGAATGTTAGGAATGTTTTCTACTTAAGCAGATAGACAAGGGGCTATGTCTGTTGTCTGTGTAATACTCATAGGGATATAATGTTGTTTTCTTCTGTAAGGTTCCTGGAGAATAAAAAGTTCTGTTTGTTTGGAAAAAAAAACCCAAAACCAAAACACATATTTTGTCCACAGCTTTCGCAGTTATGTACTTGAATATCAATTATGGTGTCTCCTCAAACTATGAGCTAGCAGTAGCAAGTTATTAATGTATTCTGTATTGTGTCATATATTGATAAGTGTTTTTCATTTTCTCCTAATGAATCTGTGATTTTGTTTCCCCATTTGTTGTCAGGTGTTCAAATTCTCAATAATGACAGGGACCTGTCACTTCTTGTAAAATGGTTAGTATGTTCTTGTCAATAAAAAATAGAAATTTCTTCAAATTCTATAAATACCTATGTTATACACCAGAAGACCTTGGCCTATTATTCCTGATAAAACTTTATTTACTTGGTATTCTTAGGAAGTAATCTGAAGGTTTAGCTGTATGCAGTAAAGAGTTCCACATACAAGTTGTATGCTTCTTTCTGTTCAGGACCTGATTTTGTTCTCAACTAGTAGGATTAGAAACCTTGGAATAAGTAAGGAGATGTACTGAAGAAAAGAAACTGTCCAGGGCTCTGAAGGCTATATTGCTATTTTTTGTGAAAATTGAAGTCATACTTCTCTGTGCACTCTGATTTTAGCAAAATTCAAACTACTTTGAAAAAGATAAAGAGAAAAAGGTAGCTGGTGACCACGGAGGTTTGCTTTTACAAACCATTTTCTTGACTATTTTGCTCCTACTGTAATTGTTGTTAGTACTGCAGCAAATTAATTAGTGAAAAAGGTAGTTCTCAATTTCACAAAGGGAGTTTCATCTTGTTCAATTATTTTGAGAGCTTTTTGAGCTTCTTCAGCTTTAATGATCCAGTGATGTAATTTTAGGACAGAGGTTGAAATTAGAGCTCAATAGACTGTTTCAGAAAAATATGAGATGATCTGAATGAGCCACAATTAATTGAACTGAAAAAAACCCCTAGGCATTATTAATTTAAGTGTTCTGATTTACACTCCTGCAATATTCATGCCACATGCCAGGTAATCCCAGCTCTCACTTACACAACTGCACCACAAGCTGCAGGAGGGGTGTCGTGGCTGTTTACTCAGCTGCTGCAGCTCACAGTTACGCATCATAAGGTAATGTGGAATGAGTGCCAGTGCAAGATGATATTCTGCATTGTCATTTGTGTCTGCTGCAGGTGGATGTTTTAACTCTTTGGCTAACATGGACAGTAGTCTGTTGTAGAGAGGTGGGCAGGTAGGGAAATACACTAGTTATAAAGCCCTTGCAGAGATTGTCTGAGGTTGTGACTGAAAGCCTTTAATGCAAGAACAGGTTGACATTTGTATTATCACATTACAAGTGCACCCAAGAAAGCTTTGTCATCCTAAAAGCAGCCTGTTTATCTAGGGAGGAAACAGCCCAGCAAAGTCAATGCAGGCAGATGATACCTTTGCTGAGCAAGCAGCAGGTCTCTGTAGCTCTCTCTCCGTTCAGAGAAGAAATTTGAAATTAATGTAACTGAGATGATTTTTTAGTCATAAAATATATTGTAATCTCATTACAATATCAAAATTAGAAGTAGTCAATAAATATTGAAAGACAGTTATGTTAGTTATGAAGTAAGCTTAAAGTAAACTAAATATCAAAACTTAAATACATTTCATAGATTCATACCTCTTTCTTGCTTCTGTCCCTATAGCACATACAGTATGGAAATAATGAAGCCTATGTAATGAATAACTTTAACTATTTTAATAGCTATTTATTCCATTTCAGTATGACAATTTGAAGAGTGTAACAAGAGAAATACTCACAAATTGTCAGGAAATAGCCTAGAAAATATCTGTAGTGTAGAGGCAAAAAATATTAACCTTAAAATGATGTTTGGGAGATAAAACTGTAAAATTATGCTGATGTAAAATTCAATTTAAAACATAAATTTAAAACAGCTCATATTCAGTATGTAGAGCTGGCAGTAAGAGGAAAAAGCTCCAGCCTCATGCATTCACAAATTCCCCACTGTTGGAAGGATACTGGAATCAATGTCACACTCACCTTCTGTTGTGATATGTCCGGCTTTGGCCAGTGGTATTACAGAGTATTGTCTATTGAATCCTTTTAAAATGGTGGTATGAATGACCATGCAATAGGCAGGAACTGTCAGGAAATGGTTGCTGTCTTCCTGGCATCCTTGAGTTTTGATGGGAATGTAATTCTTACGTGATAAGAACATAATTCCTAATAAACAAGAGTGCAAACCTATCTCCAATAGCCATGACCCCTTAACTTAATTAATCCTTGAGAAGTCCATCAGAGCAGTTACTAACCAATAAAGAGTGATAACCCATGAGTCCTATGCTATTTGCTAAACATGTTAAATGTGTAACAAGTGCCACTGATTCCACGTTTCTGGAAACACATCTTCTGATATGAATTCATACGTCTCTCATGCTTTGATTCTGCAAAAATTATCATGTTTCAAAGGTTCACCATTGGAAACAATGCATTAAAATTTTTATTTTAAAAAATCATGTATATTCATGCTTCAATTTAATGCAGCTTTCCAAAGTACATGCATATAAAATGCATATATGTATATATGTATGTATATATATATATATATATATATACACATTGTATATAAAACATGGTTGTCCTCTTGACAGACAATAAGTATAGACTTAATATTACTGCATCCTTAGGTTTATTCCCCATACTGGATAGTGTCAGTACAGCCTGCAAATGAAGAATAGGCTTTGGCCTTTGCAAAAGGTTTTTCTGTGTCTGTGGAAGCTCTAGATGTGCAGTTCAGCAGCAGCTACTGGGAAAAATGTTGTTATCCTTTGCTTATACTTTCTTGCCTGAGGAGTACAGAAGCCTCTCAGAGTGGTGTCAACAGAATGGCTTTCAAGTTAATAGAAAAGTATAGTCAATCTGCTTGGTATTTCTGTCACAGAGCAAAAAGGTAGAATTGCATTTAACCAAGCCCCTGTAGTGCTTATGCATGGTGTGTTCTAAGCATCATGTCAAGCCCTAGATGAAAAGTAAACAGAAAGGTAAATGAAAAGGAATTCCTTAGAAAGAGTTCAAAACCATTCTGATTAAAAGCATTGCCTGCAGAACCCTGACAATGCAGTGCTGGGATGAAGCCTTTTAGGGCTCCAGTTAGGCAAATTGAAAAGTGTTCAGTTGACCTTGATGAAATTGTTGTCATCCTCAGACACTTTTCTGGGATGCTAGCTAAACAAATTCCAATGAAGTCACTCACAGTGTTCAAAAATCTTATTGATCTCACCAGTCTGGAAAAGTCATCTATCTTTAGCATTTTAGGGTAACTTGGGACTGCTAATATATGATCACTGAGCTACTTTTCACATGCAGATATTTTGAATGACAACAAGCAAGTCATCTGATCTCTGTAATTGTTGAGGTACAATGTACCTCTGTCTAAAATTGTGATATGAATAAATATCCTTTCAGGTCTCTTTGAAGGTTGCACACTGCAACAAGGAATACTTTGGTAAAATTTATAACCAGATAACAAAGCCTCTGTTCTATTTTTACCTTTTTTTTCTCCTATCTTATATAATCCAAATAATGAGTGTCACACTAAATATTGTAATTGGGAATTTTTATTTTACAGCCTTCAAATTATAAGTTTATTCTAGTTTTCTTCCACTAAAGCATGTTCTGAACACCTTAATTTTACTAGAATATAACTTATTTCTCTGAACTGTAATCAAAACTACTGCTTTAGCTATATATGCATTTACTTTTAATTCCTGTGTGTCTCTTATGAACAGGAGTTGGGCTTTTTATGTAGACATACAGAGTTTACTTCAGTAAAATTTCACTTGTGTGTCTTAGCTCACTAAATCAAATAAATCAAATTCTATAAACTGACAAATGAAATGGTCTTCTTGACAGCAGTATCTACTGTTCTACACTTTTTTTTTTTTTAACAAGTGGCATAAATGCAAATAATTGATCCATTTCCTTTCTTGTTATTAACAAGAGTATTTATTTCACTCATAACATTTTAAATACCCAGGGCATTATTGGCTTGCCTTATCGAACAAGGAGTGTGGGAGAAAAAAGCATATATTGGGAGAAAAAAAAAAAAGTGAGAAAAAAAGATTATAAATTACAAATAGGATACAATGATTACATATGCAAATATGTTGTCATAAAATTATGCACATGGGCCATAGTTATATGACAACAGGAATATGCCTGTACAATATTGAATGAAAAAAATTGATTCATACATTTATTCTTAGATAGTTTTAAAGTCTTGAAAATTGACATGGAAAGTACAAATGGCTAAAAAGCACTTTCTACCTGTCGTATTGCATTTTGTTTAAATGGTGTGCCCTGTCTCACCCCTCCAAAATGTATGGTGTATTCTAAGCCTGTGGTCCTGCCCTGAACCATCATGTATCTGTCATCCCATTGGCCCAAGTCTGATTCCACGCCCACTTCAATTCCCCTCTTAAGCTGTGCTATGAGATCAGCCCCTCTCTTAGCCCTTCTGCTCTCTTAGCCTTCCCCCTCTCTTGCCTCCCCCTTCCCCCTTCCCCCCTTCTCCCTCAGTAACCACCATGCTGTTCCCGGGGGTGGGACCCCAAATAAACCTTCATCTAATCAGCACCCTCAGAAGCCGTGTGGAGTCTCCTTGCCTGCCTGCTGCTGCCGGCCAACTCACAGCCTAGGGAGCCCTCCAGGGACTCCCCGGGGTGCCCTCACCCCGAAACGAACCACAACATCTACCTTCTCCCAAAGCATTGTGGGTGACATCTTCTATCCATATTTTATTTGAACTTGACAGCCACAATAGAAAGTTTGGCTCACTGCTGTTGTCTTTCTCGGGGAAAAAAATATTGTGTTCTGGCTGGCTTATACACTATACTCAAGGCAACAAGCAATGGGCTGTGACACAGATCGATAGAGAACATTTTATTGCACTCACCAATTGTCCCACAGTGTGGGAAGCTTTACGCAACACAAAGGTATTTATAAAATAAATAGGTTTTGAAATACTGCTTCTGTGTATCTGTAGGTACTCTTATTTTTAATAAAAGAAAATTACTATTTAAATAAAAATGAAACCAAGAGTAGAGGTGATATTTCTTGTTTATTTGGTTATTCATGACTCATAGAGCAATTGGAAGTGCACTGTCTTGCTTTCATCAAATTGAGAAGTTGTTTTGTCACAGTAAAACATATATCATCCACTCACAAGAATTTTTACACTTGCCCTATTATCAAGTAGGTTTTATAGATTTTGCTAGCAATGTAGTCTCCTTGGAACACCTTCAGAAGCTGTGAGGAAGAAATTTAAAAAACCAATGCCTTACAGACTTTTGTTGGTATTCTTTCATGTGCACAAATAGAAATAAACCAAAGGAAAGAAGAAAACCTGCAGTGCAGCCATTTAGATCTATATGACTGTAAGCTTATGCAATAAAAACAAGCATAAATCTTGTGCTGAGCTAAATGACATACCGTACTAATGTCATTAGGTCTGCATAGTGAATGTGATGTGTGAAATTCATAAAGCTCTCCATGGTACCTCTTTTCAAATCATTATTTGCAATCTTCAAATCAGGGATACTTCGGTCAGACAAACAGGAATTATATTCACAGCTGTGCAATATTATATGTGTAAAAGACTTTATAGATTGCAGTCCTTACATATTGATGGTCGCTAGCTAATGCCTAGCATGTTGCTCCTTAATACACTATGCTTAAATGTTTGTTCCAGTGCCCGAATGAATGCATTTTAAATGCACTTGTAATGTTGAATTTACTAAAAACTTTATATGGGCATCACCATTCTTTGCACCCTATGGCAACTTGAATTGCCAATAGTAAATAATATGACAGGCAAGGTCAGTGTCAGAATAGTTAGGAAAACTACCAAGCCAAGTGAATTAAGATAATGAATTATGATATGCAATGAATTAAAGTCTGTAGTCACACAGGTTTTCTTAGGCGAACCTGAGGTACTTTGGATGATTTTCCTGTGCAACCAAGTTCATAACATTTGAATTTTCATAATCAAATTTGAAAGGATAAATTAATAAAAGTAACAGTGGCATTTAATTTAAAAGATGCAAGGGAGTTACTGCAAAGTCAATTTTATGTGTTTGTCTCCAGCATGATAGAAAATTTGCTCTGTCAAAACTGGGATTATGAGAAAAAAAAAGTGACATTTTCTAAATTATTTGATATTGCAGTGAAAGATAAAAAACAGTCAAGTTCTGACAAGTTAAAATACTGATGAAGGAAAAGCTGATGTCTTAGAATCTATGTGTTCTCTGTATATAAGCTACTGATAAGGTAGTCAGGAATATAATAATATTCATTATTTTAACAATGAAATCAAGGATTGTCAAACTGAATTCATGAGGACGAAAGAGTTCCTCTAGTGTATATGTACATGTGTGTGTGTATGGATTATTCCCCTGATTCCTTTTTCAATTTAGAAATGAAGCAACACACACTTTTGATAAAATATTAATATTAATATAGGAGGCAATATAAGAGTGGATTTTTACTGAAGGCCTCCAGGGGCAGTTATGGAAAGATGCGCACAAAACCCCATCCACCGTAGGGGTGTATACAGTTTTATAAGTTTGGTAAATTAGTATAAATGACAAAAAAAGCACCAATTATGAGCACAGGTGGTGATGCAATTCCCCCCCTCCCCAGGTCAAGCACCTTCTAAGACTTCCCCCACATGGATGGGACTGTACTTTGTTGATAAAAAATGTTACTGAAGAGCTGTTTTGCAACCTTGGTAGCCAGGGAAAGACATCCAAGATCGAATAGGGACCTTTGGAATATGTTTTGTCTTTCTGCCCAGGGAAGTGACATGGAAAAGTACTGGGAAAACTAGCTGGAATACAATAATAGACTACAGGGCTCCAAATATATGTGTAAAGAATACAGAGAATACATAAAATACATTAAAAAAAGAAAACAAAAATCAAAATGGCACCACCCCTGCTGCCACTGTTAAGCTTCCAGTCAATCAGTTTCCACTATATATATATATATATATTTTAATACTGCTCTCAAAGATAGCCAGATTTCCAAAAATTCCTTGGAAAGTTCCTGCAAATTTTTGAGTCAAGAGAAAACCAAGTTCTGTTTATTCCAGTGTTCTTGGACCTAGTTGCTTTGGAAATATTGTTGGGTTTTCTAAAATTTGAATTGTGCCTTCAACATGAAATCAATTTGGTTGAGGTGTTTATCAGTATTGTGTATAGGATTTGAAATCTAGAGCCTGGTGTAAGAAAGAGTAAACCATGTTAATTCCTTTGGGAAGGATTGAGTAGTCTCAGTCTCAGCTGGGAGACTGTCTATCCACAGCGGTGAATTTTCACTCAGAATTTCACACTTGTCTGTGAGCCAAAGCTGCCACTCCTCCAGGGGGGTCTGTACCATCTAGCCTGGTGACTCCACCCAGGGGGAGATGCTGAAGGGAGAGGCTCCAGTGCAGACCAGATCTGCCTCCAAAAGGTGTGCCCAAGTGAGGTACCTTCTGTCACAAGTGGCTGAGCATCAGGAGGCAGTGAGAAGACTGTGCGGGACCAAGGAGGCTGAGAAGGAGTTGGGTAGCTGGTTCGAAGAGCAGTCTGCAGTGGACCCACAGCCCGTGGCCAAACAGTCAAAACTTCTTCCATCGAAACACAGACAGGAGGAGCTACTAATATAGAAGAATTGTAGCTCATAATGGCAAGGAGCTGCAGGAGGGAAGAACCTCTTCACCAGTCTGAAGACTGAAAATTAAAGACATGTCACATCAGGAGAGCCACTGGAGCTGAATAAGGCAGCTCAGTCTTCTGCCCCATGTAACAACCAGTGCAACTAAGGAAAGGTGACAGTTAATAGTAGCAGGCAACTCTTCTGAGAGGTACAGAAGCACCTGTTTGCTGACCTGATGCAGTTTCTGGAGAGGTGTTCTGCTTGCCAGGGGCTTGTATCAGAGCTATCACCATGAGACTACCATGCCCACTACACTCCTCTATTAGCCACTGCTGTTGTTTTCTATTTTACACATCTCTTCAAGATACATTTGTACTGTAATATACTTTTTCCTAATGTAAGATTATTGTCCTTTGCTAGGTAGGAGTGTTCCCTAAAACCTGAGGTGTCAGAATTCATCTGACAAAAGAAATACCATTCAGCAGACAATGTAGGTTATGATGTTTTGAACATTTAGGAGGAACCGGTACAAAAGGCAGCAGTTCCCATCCTTTTACAAGTCAAGTGACCTTATATTACAATGTGATATCAGCTGTCTTCCACTCCTGAGCTGAAGGCAAAGTATATTTTTCTCAGCCGTGCTCCATTTGTGCTCTGCCTTGTATTTAACCTAGTTAGATTTGATTGACATCCACCTTGTTGGAGAAAACTCTGCACTTAGTTTAAATTTGCTGCAGGCCAAGCCAGGTCAATTACAAATGGTCCCAAAGACTTTCTGCCTGAAAAAGTCACAAGTCAAACCTGGAGTTTAAATTGTTATTCTAAAAAAGTTGATGTACATCTTTGATGTTGAGAAGGAAGTGCTGGATGTTGACTTGTGGCAATGGGCAAGACGGTTTCTTCTTTGAACAACCATGGAAAAGTTAAGCACAATAAAAAAGGAGATTAAACTATGTTTGCTAATATTTCTTTGGTATGAATGTATAATGTATACAACAATAATGTATACAACCATAGAGTGACTTGGGTTGGAAGGGACTTTAAATAATCATTTGCTTCCAACCCCTGCATCATGGGACATACTCAACTAGGGCAGGTTACTCAAAGTCCCACCTGACCTGGACTTGAATTTTTCAGGTTTGGGGTATACACAACTTCTCCCAACAACCTGTTGTAATGCCTCTGTATCGTCAAAGACAAGGGTTATATTTAAAATAAATATATAGTTGAAAACTATTGCCCCTTATCCTTTCACTACACTCCCTGATAAAAGATCCCTCCTCACCTTTTTTGTAAGAACACTTCCAAGTACTGAAAGGATGCAATAAGGGCCCTGCATAACCTCCTCTTCACCAGGCTGAACTACCCGAACAGTCTTAGCCTCTCTTCAAAGGAGACATACTCCTACCTTTGCTCATGTTCACAGCCCTTCTCTGGACCTACTCAAGCAGATCCATGTGCTTTTTATGCTAAGGTCCCCATAGCTGAATGCAGCATTCCCAAGTGGTCTTTCAGGAGAATGCAGTAGAGAGGCAGCTGAAGGCCATGCTTCATGATTTCCATCATCTCCAACAAATGAAGAACCCAAACTTCTCATGTTTTCTGATATTCTATCTTGAAAGTAATTTTTGTCATTATATTGTTATTTATAATATTCTGATACTGACTTCTAATGTTTTCTGCCTTTGTAGCCTAATCTGAAAAAAGAAAAATTCATTAAGGGCAGAGAAACTTTATTAAAATCTCATCAAGAAAACTCCAATTAACAGCATAAATCAAGTGAAGGTCTGCGAAGTGTCAATTTAATTTCTGTTCTTTAAAATGTATATATAGTCTCACTTAGGTGTGTGACTTAAGCAGCAGTTTATGCAAGAAATGTTTTACCTCCTTGTAAATATTTCATTGTAATGGAGAAAAATATTTTATCTTTAATATATCCCCAATATATTCCCTATTGTCTTTTTTTCTTCATAAAAAAAGTGCTTGTGATACTGTATATTAAAGGCAGCATTTTTTTTTACAGCACCATGTGAAGGAGAGCTGTGTCAATCTTCAATACTAATTTCTACAATAATTTTATGTTGAGCAGCTTCTTGTAGCAAACAACCTACAAAGTGTGGGTAACAGAAGTTGACAGATTCATGTCATAATGCTAAATCGAAATACAAGGAATACACAGTTAAGAAATTTGTATTGAAGAAAAAGCCTACATCAAACCAAACCACAACATAATGCAAAATATTTCAGCAGAGCAAAAAATCTCTTTTCAATTTTCAGGCAAGCAATCATTGATGCTATTGCAATATGTTTATTGATGCACATGTATATGACTGATATCCATGTCAGAAGAGTAGTTCTTATAATAGATTTACATAATGTTTTTTCTTTTAAGAAGTAAAAAACAACAGCAACAAAAAATTTCTTATAAGATGTGGAATACAGACTTCTGCATTCATTCCAAGTTGTGGCTTTCTAGATTTTTCAAAGTGACTCCAAGACAAGAAAGATTTAAACCAATATTTTAAAGGTCTCTTAAAAATTTCTTATTTTACTGGATTGTGTTGCAGTTTGCCTTGAAGAAAAAAGGATTATTTGCCTGGTGATTCATGAAGTTGTCAAAATATTAAAAGTGTCGAATATTCTGCCTGCACTAAAATTTTTCATAATTGGTGCAAAGTCAAAGGCATCATTAGTTTTTTCTATACAGGAGGGTTCCACCAATATTTCAGTGAAACACTTTGCATTTAAATAATCAATAACTGTTCTCTGAAACTAATTGACATTAATCTATCTTTGTTTGTTAATGAACATGCTAATGTGTAACCATTCATTTAAATATTTAAAGTGTTGTTGTGTAGATAAAGAAGATTATTAATTCTCAGTAATGTGATTAAATTCTGTATGAAAATATAATGCCCTACTAGCAACGTCACAAGGAAGCAAAGATCTCACTTCTGTATTTTTTCTTTTTAGCTTCAAAAAGTGATAATGGGGTAAAAGATGCATTAGAATCTAAGGTCATGATTCTGCAAACTCTTTCAGATATAGAGTAAATCATCATTGAGGTACCTGGCAAAAATTACATTTTTTTCATTTTTAATGAATCAGAATGAATAGATTTGTTTGGATGTTCAGATCCTGAGAGTTTTAACTAATGCGAGCCCATATGTTATAAATGTTACAATTAAGAAATGAAAGAATAAATTAATGAATAAATAAATAAGATGCATAAACCCCCAGTGTTCCTATACAAGCAAAAACATGTCACTCTAGATATCTAGAAAAAAATATTCTCATCATATAAATTGTGGGACTCAAATGCAATTTTTTTCAGGCTACTCTGTATGCAAAATGACTACAGAATATGCAGCACAATTTCCCGATGTAGATTTGGTATCTGCAATGCAGATCAGAGGAAGGAAATTCTGCCTACGTTTACTATATATATATATGTTGATGCATGTTTATTCCTCCTTACGAAGAGAGCATCTTTCACATAAATAGAGTATTTTTTATTTTATCTACACCTCTAAAAATAAAAAGTGTGATTACTTTAGCACATGTCCACTGCTATAATCTCTGCTAATAGTTTCTATTCCTAGGTATTAAAGGCAGGGAAAGTAGAAACATGTATTCTTCTATAAAGCATATTTGTTGAAGAGAGGCATAGTCTTTCACAGCTTCCCTTCTTCACCAGCTATTTTGGTAATAGCTAATGCTCCCTCTCTCTGTCTATCTATCCATTTGACTATCTCCTGTAGCTCATGTGTATTCAAGGGTAGGGTACTTAAAATTGTTATTCCTTTGATTTACCACAGGGTTTCAAAGCTAAGGTGTCAGGCAGTTATTTCAGTTTCTCTAGTATAACTATGCAAAATTAATGGTGTCAAGTACTAGATCAGGTTTCAGGATGGGTCAAAGTCTAAGCCTTGTTTAGATTCAGTTTCAATGGTTTTCATCATAACAGTGACCTGAAATTCACCTCCCAAAACACCAAAGTAAAACCCAACAAGAAAAAAAAAAAAAAAAAAGCCCATTTCATAAGCTTATCTTTTCCCCTCCATATTTTTTATTCTCTTACAGAAAATTAAGAAATGCACGTTTCTTTCTGAAAAGTTAGAACCACTCAGAAAATAGCAAAAGCAGCTTTTAATTTAGATTACATCCAATGTAAAAGCTACAACAGAGAATCAATAATCTTTCAAGATTGCTGTGTCAGGCTGCATTTTTTCATCCTCAAATTGGAGACTGAATGCAGTGGCATCCTGAGGATGCCTCCTCTCAGAGGAAAAGGAATACAAGTATCTCAATTTCTTTATTTTGTCTCTATCCCAGAGTCTTTTTGCTGACTTTGGATCTCCTGAAAATCAGAAAAAACCCCCTATTTCTCATAGATTCCATTCTCCAGATATTATGCTTCAGTGTTGTACCTCCTGTTTTCCTTTAAAAATCCACCTCAGACAAATCCCTCTGTGCTGTCTTTGGTACCTAGACTGCCTGTTAGCAGCCCCTGCTATGTCAGCTGTTTGAAAACTTTCTCACTCTTATATTTAAAGGCACTTAAACAATGAACTTTGTATTAGCACCTTTCTCTTGTTGTTCCCACTTTCTGATCCACTGGTGCTATTACAATGACGTGGCTAAGTAAAGGGAGTTGTTGCAAGAAAAGCAGAGATAATTAAATTCAATTTTTTTATTTGCTTGTGTTCTGTATTTTCTAATATTTTCTCAATTTTTCCTATTTCCTGTCAGCCCTTAAAGTCCTTTTGTTTCTCCCTTGCACAAGATTCACATTCATTTCTCATTTAACAGTAAAATGCTGGGTTCAAAGTTTCAAGTTTATTGATTAGGTAGCCATTTATTTCATTCTGGAGGGAATACAGGCCAGATTTACATGTACTTTTTCTTTACTAATGTATGCCTACTCACTCAATTTTTACTAGATTAATAGTAATAGAATACCCTTGACAACATTACTCTCAGGAAGATTTAACTGAAATGACCAACAGATGTTAAGGAGATACCTTTTCTCCAAACCCTATTCATGGGGTTCTCTGGTGGAAACCTTACTGAAAATAATAGATCAGAACAACAATGAAATATAAAATTTACGTGCCTATACAGATCTATGAATTCTTATCTGCAATTTAGAAATGTGCCTAGGTGACATATTTCTGATGGCATTAAAACTCTCCAGAAAGGGATAAAAGGATCAAAAATATCTTCTGCATGTTTTTTAAAATATCTGTTTATACTCTTCTACCTAGGTGAATTTATACTTTTATTAATGAAGGGTAACTGACCAAAGCTTTCTTCAATTTAAAGAAAATATTAAGCTGTGTGATGGGAAAATGGTGGAAAATATGTTCTTTTGAAAATTTATGTACAATTGATTGGTGACATCAGCAGCTGAAAATTCTAATTGGATATTGTTATATCTATACTAGGAAATTAAACACTACCAGGCACTGTTCCCAAGTAAAGGAAATCTGTTTCTGTGTTTTGAAGTTATTAAAATGGTCCATGGCATTACTCTGGCTCATTGTGATTTGCATCCTTGCAAAAAATTCCTGACTGTATTTGGGGAGTTATAACAGACTGACTCAGAGCAGTCAGAAAATAAGTAGTTGAGGAGAGGCTTTTTTGGAAGGGTCTCCTGCAATGGAACAAAGGGGTTTGGTTTTAAACTAGAAAAGGGTTGATTGAGATGAGGCGTAAGTAAGAACATTTTTGTGCAGTGAGGGTGGTGAGACACTGGAACGGGTGTCCCAGAGAGGTGGTAGGTGCCCCATCTATGGAAACACTCAAGGTCAGGTTGGATGGGGCTCTGAACAAACTCCTCTGGTTGAAGATGTCCCTGCTCACTGCAGGGGGGTTGGACTAGATGAGTTTTAAAGGTCACTTCCAATCCAAACTATTCTGTGAGTGTATGTCTCTTTAAAAGTAACTGTCAAAACAGAAATGAAGTATTCTTTCAAAGAATTCAAAAAATGCAAAGTGATTGTTTCTGGATCTGCATTACATATCCATTATATGTCTGAATATTCATTACAGCACTTCTCCAGTGGATTACAATACAGCAGTCTTGAAATATATGATGACTGAAGGAACCCAACACTGGAAAACTTGTTGAAAGAAGAAATCATTATGGGGTGTCTGTTTGACAGAATTGTGTAAAATGAAAGTGGCAATACTTATGAAATTAAAATGGCAGTAGCTTTGGGAAATTATTACTGACCTTTGGATGAGCCAATATTACCTCTGCCAATCTCTCCTATTGGAAATCTTTGGAATGAAGGATGTTTGCTCTAACTATATTTTTTATCCTCTTAAGAGAGTGAAATAATGATTTAAGAAAAAAGTGTGGGGGGGAAATGTAAAGATGATGCCCAGTATTACACCTTCTCAGAGGTGTAACTCTTAGAAATGAAAGCCTAAAAAAAAAAAAAAAAAGTAATGAGCAACATGTTTGCAGCCAATCTGTCTAAAAAAAAAAAAAAAAAAAAAAAAAAAAAAAAAAAAAAAGAGAGCGAGAGAATTTAATAGTATAGACATGGATCATTTTGTTCTGTAGCTGTCTATGTATGGATCAGGTTACTGTTTTGACCTCTGTGAGTCTATGGCCTCATGAGATAATCGTGTGAGGAGCAGTCTTTTACTCACCATCATTTTCCCCAGTTCAGAACAGCAGAAAAAAAATATTTTGAACAAACAGTAATAAGCAGCTATTAGGCTTTCTTGAGTCATCATATGTCTCTTTTCATTCAAAATAGCTCAAATCTGACTACTTTGAGTGATATTGTAAATCTGCTACATACAAGAATTAAAAATGAGGGAGGATGAGAATGTGTATTTATAAGGTTTTTAAAGATTCAGGGTTGTATTGATTCCTATTTCAGAAACAAGTTTTTAGTATAACAACAATATTCATATGTACCAATGGTTCACAAATTATATATACTGGGGTTTTTTTTCTAGATTTTGATAGATTTTGCTACAGTAGTCCCTTTTAATAAATGAAAAATTACCTTCCTAGTACAGGAAGTAACATAGAACCTAGATATCATATTTAGAACATAAATGATATACTGGCCCTCCATAACAGAACAGATTTTATGTATGAAATGCTAAAGGAAATCAGTAATGTGTTAATGAATTTTAAAAAAAAATCCAAACTAACAAAACCAAACCAAAAGCAAAAGCAAAAATACCTAGCAGAATGAGATCTTTGAGTCAAAAACTCCTAGTCTTTGTTTAAAAACAAAATGAAGTTGCTTGGCTTTGAAATGGAATATGCTGCAGTTTCTAACTGTGAGTCAAAGAAATAAAAAATGTTACAAAAACGATGTCACTGTTTTCCAGTGACAGATCAGTATAACAAATTTGAAGGGGAGGATATAAAGTTCAAGAAATTTTAAAATGGTAATCATCTGCATTTGCCATCCAAGTTGTTAAGGAAAAGTAACTTCCAAAGTCATAAAGATTTTGTGTTTGTCTACTAGATTTATCCTAGTATGTTTGAACCCAGTACCTAATCTCCGTAGAAGAAAAGAAAGGGTAAAAGTCTACAAATTATTATCCCTCTCTACAAGCTGAATGAAAATTGGTGCCAAAAAGAGACATCACTGTAATGCTTCTATGTGGCAACTGCTAAATTGTGAGGTCATTTGTAATCCTCATTCATTTGAGTGCTAGTACTTAGGCAGCCAGGATATATTTACCAGGCGAGGTAATTGGAAAGTAGATTTACATCAAGATCATGGCATTTACTTGACAAGCCATGCAGAGAAAGACAGAGAGTAGGAAAACAGCTGGAGGGTGGCACTGAAATTGCTCAATTTGTGGATGTGACCAGTGGTTACTAGGTCCTGTTTAGGGACCAAAAGAAGGTACGTTTTCCACAAAGGGTGGGAAGACAGGTCTAAAATCAGTGACATTGCGCAGTGTCTTTGGTACTTAAGAACATCTGTAGAAAACAAAGCTTCATCAGCTCTGCTGTTTGGGGAGCAATTTTGGTTTGATATTGTTATGAACAGGGCTTGGTTAATAAACTGAAATACAGGTGTTCAAAATCAGTTAGTTTTATGGCCATCTGGCCACAAAAATCCAGACTGTAAGCACCACGACTCCTTCCTAGGGATTTGGATGAGTTACTACTCCCACTCTTAATGTTGGGTGCTTGTAAGTAAAACAAATATTGTAGAAAAGTGCATTGCAATTGCTTTATCCAATGAAAGGAATTTATAGAAAATATACATAAACCAAAAAAACAACAAAATTGACTGGCTGGAATTAAACAAATAGAGACATGGGCACACCTGCAGGGTACCAGTGTTACTGTCACCACTGAGACATAGTGGGGTACCTCCTACAGCTGGAGTGTTGAAACAGAAGGATACGGACACTGGGAAGGTCAGGCAGGGAAGATGAGGAGGAATTGTCGCTCTCTATGACAATGACCAGATGGAGTTCATGGAGCTCTGCCTGAGGATGGATGAGGAGTTGAGCCAGAGCTAATGGGTCATCATTAAAGGGAGGGCAGAGACATGTGACATTATAGTGGGGGTCCCCTATAGGCTCCCCAGTCAGGAACACTGAGTATATGCAGCCCTCTATAGAGAGATAAGAGCAGCCTCATGTTCATAAGCTCTGACTTCATGTGGAATTTCAACGACACCAATATCTGCTGAAGGAAGAACACAGCAGGACAAAAGTGATACAAGACATTTCTGGAATGCATGGATGACAACTTCCTTCCAAGTAATAGAGAATCCCAAAAGGAGAGATGCTGTGCTGGAACTGGCCCTCAGCAATGAGGAGGGATTAATGGGTGAAATGTAGCTTAAGGGCAGCCTTGGCTGAAGCGACAACAAAATGGTGGTGTCCATGATTCTTAAGGAGAACAGAGGTCTCACAGCAAACTCACTGTCCAGGACTCCAGAAAAGCAGATATTGGCCTCTTCTGGGGTCTCCTTGGTAGAATACCATGGAATAAAGCCCTGGAGGGAAGAGAGGCTCAAGAAAACCAGTTGATATTCAAGAGTCACCCCCTCCAATCTCACCTGGCAAAGAGGAAGTCAGGCAAAAACACCAGGAGGCCTGCATATATGAACAAGGAAATCCTGGAAAAATCCAAGCAAAGAAGAAGCCTATAGAGAACGGAAGCAGAGACAGGTAGCCTGGTGTTAAAATCTGACTACTGAGAGATGCTTCTATGCAAATTAAGTTACAAATGAGACCATATGCCAAAGGCAATACTAGGGATTTTATTTAACAGTAAAATATCAGGTAGAGAGATAGAAAGAAAAAAAAAAAAAAAAAGAGAGGAGGGTGGAGAGACAGATTAAGCAGAAGATAGCCACCACCCATGGATCAAGTGGCATCCTGTTGGTCCTTTTTCACCCTGGGCTTCTTGGTGGTGTGAGTCCTAAGGTCATTCAAAACTTTTCACTATTTACATATTTTTGCTCAGAAAGGAATTAATGTTTGTTGGCTACATGCTTCTCTTATTCTATTGGTTAAATGATTCTCTTGTTTCTAATGCTAATTAATCCTTTTGAGTCAGGGGGTTTCTTGAGTCACTGGGCCTCAATGTCCCCCTGACATAATAATTTTTTATCTGGAATGATTTCAGCACAGTTGTTGAGTTTGTTTTCCTTGCTGATTCTTTGTGTCCATGATCAGTGATACATTCTTCTCTCCCAGCTTTGTTTACCTCCCTATAGGCTTGAGATAACACTTGGACAATAGTATCACCTTTATCTTATCAGAGTGGCTTAATTTACTGTCCAAGTTTCAGGTATCCTTAGAGAAATACTTGGCAGAGAGTGAGGATTTCAGTGGTCACAGATGAGCAGTTTCTTGTTTACACAGTTTTCCACAGTAGGAGTTCTTTGGTGGAAGCAATGCTTGGGACAGGCAACTGTGATTTGAGACAGAAAATTGTGATCTTTTAAGTCTTTACACCTGGGAGGAATGGACAGAGATTGTCCTAACAGGCAGGGATCAGGCAAACCCTGAAAGAATCAAACTTGGATATTAAGGCCAACAAGAAAGATTTCAATAAGTAATTTGGTGATAAAAGGATGATTAGGGGAAAAGTGGGATCATTTTGGAAAGAAATATGAGACCTGTTTACCTCTGACATGGAGAAGGCTGAGGCACTCGACTTTTTCTCCTCAATCTTCACTATCAAGTACTCCAACCACAGTACTCAAGTTTCAGAAAGAAAACAAAGGCACTGGGAGAATGAAGAACTGCTCATTGTAGGAGAAGATCATGTTTAAGACCATTTAAGGAACCTGAAGGTCCATGATTCCATGGGTCCTGCTTATATATCCCACATTCTGGGGAAGTTCCCACTGACTGGAAAAGATGAAACATAACCCCCATTTTTAAAAAGGGAAAAAGAGGAAGATGTGGAGAACTACAAGCCAGTGAGTCTAATCTCTGTGCTTGACATGATCATGGAGAAGATCCCTCTGAAAGCTATGCTAAAGCACTTGGAAAACAAGGTGGTCGTTGGTCACACCCAGAATGACTTCACTAAAGGGAAATTTTACCTGAAAAACTTATTGGCCTTCTATGTTGTGGTAACAGCAGTGCTGGACAAGGGAAAAGTGACTGACATCATCTACCTGGACTTTTGCAAAGCATTTTATACTGTTGCACACAACATCCTTATCTCTAAATTGGAGAGACTTGAATTTGACAAATGGACAATTTGGTGGATAAAGAGTTGTCTGGATGGTCACACTCAAAGAATTGTGGTCAAAGTGGAAATCAGTGACAAGAGGAATTCCTCAGGGGTTGTTACTGGGACTCCCACTTTTTAAGATCTTTGTCGGTGACACAGGCAGTGGTATCAAGTGCACCCTTTGCACATTTTTGAATATCATCAAGCTGAGTGGTGGAGTTGATGCACTGGAGGGAAGGAATGCTATCCAGAGGGACCTTGACAGGCTTGAGAGGTGGGCCCGTGCAGCCCTCATGAACTTCAAAGAATTCAAGTGTAGGGTCCTGCACTTGGGTCTGGGCAATAAAAAGTACCAATACAGGTTAGGAAGAGAACAGAGGAAAAGGGCTATGAGAAGAAGGGCTTAGGTGTGTTGGTAGAGGAGAAGCTCAACATGATCTGGCAGTGCATATTCACAACCCAGAAAGCCAACCACATCCTGGGCTGCACCAAAAGAGGAGTGGCCAGCAGGTCTAAGGAGGAGATTCTCCTGCTCTATTCTATTCTACTCTTAGGAGGCCCTACCTGGAGTGCTGCATCCAGCTCTGGAGTCCCAAGCACAGGAAGGACATGGCCCTGTTGGAGCAGATCCAGAGCAAGCCCACCAAGCTGATGAGGCAGCTGGATCACCTCTTCTATTGAAGCCAGGTTGGGTGAGTTGGGGCTGTCTAGCCTGCAGAAAAGAGAGCTTCTTGAAGAACATTATAGCAACTTTCCAGTGCCTAAAGGGAGCCTTACAAGGCAGATAGAGAGGGACTTTTTACAAGGGCATGTAGTGGTAGGACAAGGGGCAGTGGCTTCAAATTGAAAAAAGGCACGCTTAAATTAAATATAAAGAAGAAATTTTTTACTGTGAGGGTGAGTGGTGAGACACTGGAAGAAGTGGCCCAGAGAAAGCCCTGCCTGGAAGTGTTTAAGGCTGGTTCGATGGGTGTTTGAACAACTTGGCCCAGTGGAAGGTGTCCCTGTCCGTGGTGGAGGGATTGAAATGAGATGAGCTTTGAGGTCCCTTTCAACCCAAACCATTCTATGTGTCTAAGATTAGCATTGTCACTATAAATTTCTGCAAGTCAGCGTTCATACCCTGTGTTGAGAGTAAACCACGTTAACAATGGTTCTTTAATGATTTCTCACAAAATGGTAGATAGTTGTTTTTAAACATAGCATATACATAATAAGCAAGTTTACAAGCTGCTTCTTAAATGATTTTATGTTTATCACAATAATATGAATAGAACAAAATTGAATATGTATTTTTAAGAAAAGGATTTTTATCTACTATTTAGTTTTTCCACATAAGGTCAACTCACCTTGTTGAAAGTATGGGGACTCTGTTTACTGGCTCTGTATATAAGGTCTCTGTCAATTTCATATGAATAATCATCTTTTCTAACACTCATTTGATTAATGGACTCTGTTCAGGCATTAGGAACCTATACCATGTAAGATCACTCAAGATCAGAGCCCAGTATTTTTCTGCCAGTGTAATCAACTATTCTTCTTATAATATATAAGAAATATTAATGGATACAGGCATATACTGGTGAAGTAAATGAGAGATTTTCCATGGAACAATTGGCTTGGGTTCTAAATCCCATGATCTTGCCTAGGCACTGTACTGATTGAAATCCTAAAATCAAATTATATCCTAAACCAAAATTGAAATCCCGGAAACTGATCAATCATGTTCCCGGAAACTGATCAATCATGTTCCACATATAAAGTCATTATGGGTAGATCAACACAGCCATACAAGCTTACACAGATTTATTTTTCAGCTGGTATCACAAGATTTTAATTGTTCTTTTATTTTGGGTTAAGAAATTATTTACCTTTTTCTAGATAAAAAGGTTTTTTTTTATCAAACAGAGTACAAAAGTACTTTTTCTGTGAACTGCCTTACAAGTTTTAAACTCTGAATGTTTATAGTTAAGACTGTGGTTTCTAGATGCTTTACCAATTGCACAAAGACAGAAAACATGTTAATTACTTTATAACAGAAGTAAGTGCTGAATGATTAATATAACTTTTCCTCCAGTGTTATGCCATTCTAAGAACACTGACTGCAAGACATTTAATTAGCTTTAAGCTGAAATGAAACATTACATTTCACCTATTAATTATTCATGTATAGTACTTATTTGTATTTGTTTATTTAATTGCCTTAGAAAGGCATCTATTAATGAGGTAAATGGGAACCTCACATTCAATTTGAGAACTTGTTTTTCCTACTGAGGATGCATTTGGTACACGGGGAAGATTTTAATCCAGTGGAATAGAATAAGTTGGTTTTCCAGCAGAGGACTGGAATGTGAGTAGGATGTAAAAGAAAAAGAATAAGTGGAAGGGACATGTCATAAACCAGTTTGCCATAAATCCGTCTCCTGAAAACTGGTGCTGTGACTGATACAAATGGTAACCTGCAGCAGGAAAATATAGGAAAATAAATTTTCAGCTTTTTTCCAAAATATATGGTTCAGTCTAACAAAGAGTTTGCTAAAATTTGACTCCCGAAGTTTTATTCTTAAATCCAAAAAGAACATTTGAACATATAGTTTTGCAGTGTGCTCCAAACAATATAATTTAAGCTCACTCAGCCATTCAGGATAATCAAGTTCTATAGAAAAGATAGTCATTTAGAAAAATGCTAGATGAGTGCTCTGTATCTTTTGCCACTTTTTGGAATTCAGCTATCAAGTAATGCAGCTAATTGGTACCAGTATATGTCATGAAACCTGTCATCTAAGAAGTAACTTTATTAAAACTTATCCATGTACTAAGGAGTCGTCTCCCTCCAAAAATTAATTTGTATTATGTAAAACCTAATTTCCAAAAAGAAGAGTCATTTCCAAGTGGATGAAAAAAAATAACTATCATTCAGGAAACTGGAATCTAGGAAAGTGGCCAGGAATGTATGTAAGCCACCAAATAACTAACAAGAACTTCCCAGAGAATTTTGCATCATGGGTTTTAGCCATTCGCCTAACAATAAAAAATTCTTAAGAGCAAGTTCAGTAAGTGATAATGCATCTACCAATGGTCCAGAAAACCTATGGAAGAAGATTAAACAATTTATTTCCTTAAGACAATAGTTGGAAAAGCAATGAACTTGAAAACTGTATTGGAATCTGGCCTTAAAACAGGAGATAATATTTAGAATAGGCCTAGTAGCTGAGGACCATTATTTTACTTTTAATTAATATTAGCCTGTTATCACAGTAATTTAATTTTCTTAAGCTTTCCTTTAGAGTTTTAACTTCATTTGTGCCACTGTTTATTAACAGAAAGACCAAGGGAGAAAATAAAATTCTCTCATGTAAGAGTAATTTCTAAGTAACCTTGGGGTACTTATCTTTCAAAAAATACTTTCGTACAAAGCAAAGCAAATTGTACAGAGATTTAGTTAACTACATCATGCAGCACATATAAATACCCTTTAGACATAAGTATAGACTTTAATGTCTATTATCGGTTCTACAGAGCCCAAGAGCATGAGTTTGAAAGTTTTGGTCTCACACAGACCGGGGTTCCCTTCTACACATCTTTGTAAGCAAAACAAGAGACAACTTTGTAGTTTGATCAAAAATACAAACAGAAAAACAAGCCAATTTTTAACATCATATTGAAATTTCCCTGTGGCACACAGAGAGGCAACTCTGTTACAGTATATGTGGTATATGTATCTGAAGCAGCAATTAGCACAGAAACAGAGATGTTCCACAATTTCCACAGCTTCGCACTGCCAGCATGCTTTTCTCTGGCAATTAACAGCAAGAAATGATACCTTAAAAAGTGTCAAGGGGAAACAGAGACTTTGATAGAAGTGCAAACTGTTTTTGAATGGGTTTGACACTATTCAAATAACTTTTCTCTTTTCCCATTTTCAATACTGTTACATTTTAACACCTTTTTGGTGTGCAACTGTGTCCTGTCACCTTCTAATAACTAAATAAATCCCTTATACATTAAGTACCAGAATTCAAACTTAAACATATTTCCATCAGAAAAAAATTAGATATGGCATTTCCCAAACACCAGGAATGTATCCCAAGGAGGAAACTCATTCTTAAATGTTACCTAGAGCCAAAACAATCTTCAATTTGTCTCCCTATATTTCAGGAACAGGGTGCTTAACAGTCAAGAACATTTCAGAATCAGTGGTTAGCTCAGACAACTTTCTCACTATGGCTATTCACCATGAAAGTCTTCCAGATTCCAAAATGTCCATTCTGGCTTTATGTCCTCAACTCTTTCTCCACCAAACAGTGCTATCTACATGTGGAAATAGCAACTGATGTAAGAATTGGAAATATAAGTAAAATTATTTTTGTGTTCAGTTCTTACACCACCATAGTCACTCTCTATCAGTCAGCTATGTAAGATAAGGACAATATAATCTAGTTCCTGATGATCCTATGGGTATAGGCCATCATGGTTTTCTTCAAAAGCACAGAGCTGCTCTACCTACTCCCTGTTATGCACCACTGTAACTATAGCCCTCTTGACTTCACTGCCTATTAAAAATGAGTGACCCTTTATGCATGTTTAGGGACACTAAATTAGAAAGGAAAAGAAGGGAAATAAACACAAGTGACAGGGAAAGATGAGGTGAGGCAAGGGACAAAAATGACATATGTAGAACTGCTGCATAGTATGGTAGCAGGACTCACTTATGTAAAAACTATATTTTCAGTCACATGCTGAGTTGAAATCACAAGACTTCAGGAAGAGAGGAGGACATCAGGGATTGTTATTTATTCGAATAGCTTATTCAGCTTGCAAACCCATCTGGAGGATCATGAGGCATTAAGGGGTAACCAAAATCTAATTGCATTCCTTCAGAAGGCAGTACCTAGTTATATACTTAGCTCATCCTATCATATACTGGTTATAAAAAAGTATTATTGTAAAAAAAAAGAGAATGCAAATTTTAATCTTGTAATAAAGTGTCCCATTCAAATTGCTGTGGATCTTTCATTCACATTATAGAACTGATGTATACACTGCCCTATAATGATATTTATCTTAATATCCTCCCTTCAGCAGAAACGGACTGAAGCTTGTACCCATATTTCACAACATGTTTATTCTGATTGTAATATTGTTAAATTTAGGGTATTTTATTGTTAAATTTAGGGTATTATATATAAAAAAGGAAGGTCTGTAGTTTTTCAGTCATCATGTGTTCTGAACAATTTCATTCTTCCCTGTTTATAAACAACTTTTTAGCCCTTCACAAAAATAAGTAGACTAAAAATATGTTATAACATTTTATTGACAACATATTTGTTCTTTTTTCAATTCTAAGTACAGGAAAAGAAAATTGCACAGCAGGCAGCATGTTTTTTTTTGTTTGGGTTTTGGTCTCTTTTTTTAATAAGAGTATTTCTAATTAACATAATGAAGAATTTAAGAAAGCAATAAATTAATATGTCTGATTTTTCCATGATGTTTTAAATACACATGGGGATAAATCAGGGGCCTCAGTAGTAACAGGAAAATGTTAAATCATCACTTTATGCTTGCAAATTAAAGACTTTTGAAAGCACAGGAAAGTGGGGGTTTTTTTCTGTTTTCTTCATTGAATAAATCATGTCTTCAGAATGTCTTGTATCTAAAACTCTGTTTTTCAAAACCACTAAAAAGCTGTATACTTTGTTTCTTTTAATTTAATGATATATGTGGGTTGCCAAGGAATAAAAAGTCATAAATGAGAGTTTAACAATAGGAAAGAACATTTTCCAGCAAAAATTCTCAGAACATATTTTTTTTTTCCTAGACATTGCAGAGAGGACAATTGAGAAAAAGTAAAAGAGGAACTACTCATAATGATGAGAATGAACAGGGACAAATGCTTGGCAAGAAAACAAAAAAAGAGAAAAACTAACAAAACTTGCTAAGTTCTGGCATGTTTCCCTGAAGAGAAAGTAAACTAACAGTTTCTTATCTTTGTTTGTTGGTGAGGCAGAGTAGCAATGGAAGAACAAAATCAAGTCACAGGGGAATAAATCTACTTGCATTTAGAGCATTAAAGTCTAACTAAGCAACCTCTATGGGCCAGCCTTACTGTCAAAATATGAAATCTGCTGCCTGTTTAGAGATGGCAAATGTATTCTTGTGGATATGGCAGCTACAGAAGAAAATGAGAAATAGTACAAAGGGCCAAGAAGGTATTACCATGCTAAACTTCATGTGATCTGTTTCACTCTTTCACCTAACAACAGAAATGTACATTAAAAAAATAAAATGGATAACACAGAAAGTGTAAATCACTATTTCTCAGTCTGTATACCAGTGAGATAAGTTGCGTCTCAAGACTGATTCTATCATTAGAATGGTAAAAATCTCTGCAGTCAAGAAAAAAAATTCTTGACATTTTCATTCAGTCTGCCACTTAGTCTACAGAAGGATTGAGAGTTGAAGCATAGTCAAGTATAATTTTCCCATTTATCCACGTAGCAGGATAAGAAACTAAGCCATAATATTCCTATACTAGTAGTTTTGTTATCACACAGCATGAAAACATTTTCTGATTTTGTAGCCAGTGGCTCTGTGGGTTTTGTTTTCTGGTTTTTAATTGTCCGTGCATAAATCTTGCTGTATTTCAAATGAAAATTTTCCAGAATTCACAAGCTGAGGATATCACATCTTTCATTTGTAACTTATGAGGCAAATAATGAACACGGGTTCCTCCCATGCACACTACTACTAAACTGATGTTCTAGGGTGACTCCTAAACCAAGACAACCACTAAAGCCAGGACTTTTAACAGATTATTTCTTTTCATTAGCTATAGCCTCCCACTCTGTTTTCTCTTGGGAGTCCCTGGAAACTCCCTCTACATCAATTTTTTATCATCCTTTATGACTTGTTTTCACTCTCCATTGCATATCAATAAGTCCAATCATAATGAAGGAATTGAGTGTACAGACAGGATCCAGGCAGAAAATTGATATTCTCTGAGTCTCCAATTTGCTTCTGTACTCTTCTTCCTTCCAGACATTAGTGGAAATTTTGTCTTTGACTCCTCTCACCCTTTTTTCCCTTCTGCCAATTAATCTGTAGCAGTGTAGCCCAAAAAATAACTTCTCCATTGTATTCATCTGTTATAAAATTGTGAGCTTCTCCTCCCCAGGACAATTTAAATGTCACCTGTACCTTTGAAAGTACCTTCCTAAGAAGTAGGAAGCTGTGACTCCTCTATATACATTTTTCTGGGTTAAAAAACACATTCTGGATGTTTTAAAGGTACCATCACCATGCTGGCAAGTAAAAACTTGTCAGTTTACAGTGCAATGAGAGAGAGAGAGAAAAAATACATGAAATGAGCATAATAGACAAATGCAGAACAAACAGGTGTAGAAAAACAGTGGCAGGATGGAGTGCAGAATATACAATGAATTTTATGAAAGCATCTATGTAAACAGAGAACTAGTGCATAAGAACAACTCATCTCTTCAAAGCTGGGAAATGATTAATTTTTTCAAACTTGGATTTGGTCTGCTGTATCTGATTTTGGGTAAATAAATTGCTTTCAGAAATTTGGAAGCAAGAATAAGATTTTGCACATTCATTTTTATTTCAGAACTGTTTAAGGAAAATCCTGGAGGTTTTTCAAAATGTGGTTTGAGACTCCAGAATGTGTTAGGTTCATATTCAGCTGGCAAATTGCAAGAAAATGCTAAAACTTAGTGCAAAATAGATTTTACTATTTCTCTAATAGTAAAAAAAGTCTGTAGTGTTTTTTTTTTTTTTTCCCAGAGTACCTTTGTAGTCACTAAACTTATTTTCATCTACTATACCAAAGTAGATATTCTCTGTTCTTTCCAATGGAGCCCTATAATAACAGACAAGGGGAGTATGAGACCACAAAATATGTGCCTAATGG
Source organism: Onychostruthus taczanowskii (assembly GCF_017590055.1). Taxonomy (NCBI): domain Eukaryota; kingdom Metazoa; phylum Chordata; class Aves; order Passeriformes; family Passeridae; genus Onychostruthus; species Onychostruthus taczanowskii. Next base: position 10,113,449 of record NW_024501126.1, read on the forward strand.
TAAGACAAAACGTGTATGGGGTAAATATTACCAGATAGAGAAGTGACAGCTTTGTGATAGCTTGAAATGTGTCAGCATGGAACTTAATTTCCAGAAACAAAACAAGTATCTGGTATAGGGAAGTGCTTCCTCACTCCCCTCTAGCCTTACTACATTCAGATACCTCAGTAACAACCAAATGGATTTTTATCAAACTTTTGAGGCACTTCACCTCTGAATTGGACACCAGTGTAAGAAATTTCCTTCTAAGAGTAAATGGCTTGGAAAGATTTAAGCAGCAGAAATTAAGCACTTTAAATCGAAATAGCATCTTAACCACAACCGCTAAACTTGTACCTCTGTCACCTCAAGATGTGAGTTCACACCTCAAAAAATATGTGACAACAGGCAGACTCAGTGCTCAGATGAGAGCCATTTAAGAAACACCCAAGCAGAAATGCAGCAGATAGAAGCATTCCCACTGGGCTGCTAATGAAGTAGTACCCGTGACAGGTGTTTAACCCTATCCAAGACAAGACATAGAATTATTGTCTTATCTGTCTAGTGATGTAGTTACTCTGTACAGACGTAAAACCTAGTATCCTGGACTGAAGCCAACTTGCATAGTTTCCATCATCCCTCAACCTCATTTTGTTATGTAATTCTGTGTTACTTGCTCTGGAACAGTCAAGGTTTAGCAATCAGTGGACAGACATTCAGTGGTCTTCACTCTCATTTTGCAACCATGCAGCCGGACACTGCTAACGACAGAAGACACTTCTCAGCCCTTATCTGTGTCCCTAGACAAGCCATATCAAATGGAGTTGTTAGTCTGGTAGGCATGAAGTTATGGTTTTGAACAAGACACTTAATTCTAATTGTATGACCTCTTTGACTGAAACAAAAAGGCAGATTTTTCTTCTTTTACAACTTGATTATCCAATGAGGAATCACATTTACCTACTATTAGGTAAAAGGTATGGCTAAGCTTCAGTCAACCTGCCTAATATCCTTCAGCCTATTAAGATGACATAAAATTATTTTCCAATTTCCAATTAATGTTTTAATTTAATATCCATGCACATCTTTAAAGATGTCAGATTGTAAAAATTACTATATATTTTGCATTTGTAGAAAAGCTGTTAAAATAGGGAAGAGGTCTTGGGATCGATTTGCCTGTAATTTATTTTGTACCTGAGAATGTGTCTAAAAACTAAAGGATGTTCATAGAGTATGATTTCTCCAATACACAACAACTTCATCTGGAGTCAGTGATTTCTCTCTCTGAAAATTCAAGCTCTGGATATTTAATCCTGCTGTTTTATTGCTCCAAAACAGTCATCAGTAAATTCAGTCTATGTTCAGGTGAGAGCCTTAAGGCAAGGCCTTCCCACATGCCTTGCCATTTGCCCAAGCATTGGGCTATTATTGGGCTTTTTTTTTTTTTTTGGTGTGTGTGTGTGTGTGTGTGTATTGTCTGTGTCCTCTGGATAATACTAGTTCAGAAGAAAATTTCACAGAAATTTGATGGCCTTTGTCAAGTAGGTTGTTCTACAGACACACATACTCTCTTAACATGAAAAAATGCTCATGCTACTATTAAAACTCTTGGTTAGTATGCTCCTTAAGTATCTGTAGACATTCTTTAACTTTGGTTTTCTGAGGAAATTAAATTTGTACATTTGCATAGTTTATTCATCTGTCTATGTATCACTCTATCCCTGATACCTACTCTTTGTTTAATTTATTGATCAGATTTCAACCACACTTGGCAACTGGAAAAGCCATTTCAAACATAAATAGAATTCTGAGCTCATAAACATTATTCAGAGAGTAGAGCTGCAGTTACTGCAGGGAGAGATGAAGTCACTGTTTTACTCCTCTGCTAGAGAGAGAGAAAGAAAGAAATGCAATTAAGCACCCTACAATGTATATACTTCACCTCAATCTTCTAGGGGTTCAACAGTGGGAAGGAAATTGGGTACAACAGGCCTTATATTTCTTCCTACCTCTTGACAGAGCAAGTTACATTCTGCTCTGCTGTGGCTAAATCTGTATTTTACTCACCATCTTCACTATGGTTTTACTCCTAAACAGAACTGCACAGTGCTAAATAATACCTGAGATCAGGGTGGTCTTGGAAACTGGAAACTGGAAGCTGGACAGGGAAACATACAGTAAGACTTTAATGCCACAGAGAAGTTACACCTCCAGTTAATATTAACAGGACAACCACTACTAACCAACCATGACTCCTCCTCTCGTACAAAGGATGGAGAATGAATTTTTTATGTATCTCATTAACTGTGCCACTTAAGCAAGTGTAAGATATGAGAATTCCTCACAGCAAAAAGCAGGACCAGCACCTACATCTAGGATTCACAGTCACAATTCTCTTACTAGGGAAGCTCCTATGGCAATAATGGTCTGTGTTCACCCATTTTTCATAGCAGGCTGAAACCCATATTTAAATATCTAAAGCTGCAGTAAAGCACTTCAAATATGAAATACAAAACAAATCAAACAAAAACAAATCCACCAGAGAAATTTAAAAAGGTAGTCATCACAAATTATTTGGCAGGCTAAGCCAAAGCACTGTGGTGCACAGCCTGCATGTCAGAGCCATATGACATTTTTTTTTTTATGTTCTGAAGAAAAAAGTACCGTAGCATTCAAACTGCAGAGCTTTTGTGACAAGGACTTCATCTCACCAAGTGGTCTCAGCATTTCAATTCCATCTTCTAAAATCTAAAGCAGAATTTGATCAAATAACAGATTGATTTTAAAATCACTTCTATGACTTTCAAAAGCATTGCTCAATTTGGGATCCTCTGTTTATATTTATCTTCAGTTCCATTTCTACAATCAAATTCATGTTGCTGTTTGAGAAAAGTTGGCCATTCTAAATAAAGGTGCACACACTTGTCTTTGCAATGTGTACTGACAAAAGGAGTGATTTCTGGCTTCAGGCTGAAATGCTCACTAAAACACAACCTAAATGTAATCCTATTTTACTTTTTGATGTTAGTTATTTAACATTATGGCGGGATTTCCTTGGGTTTGTATTTAACTTTGCTAATGATGCTAAATTATAGATATTGTGGAAAAGCATTTCATTACATATGTTCAAAAAACAAGGTTTTATAATGAAAGAAAAGACAAGAGTGAGGAAGGAAGGAAGGAAGGAAGGAAGGAAGGAAGGGGAAAATTTTTTCCACAGCTTCTTGATACAATCTCCTCCCAGTAAAGTTAGTGACATTGATGCAATACAAGGAAAATTGTAGAATGTAGAATCTTTGTGGAAACATCAGTCAAAGGAAATATAATTCCAGGATCATCCCAGCTAGTAAGAGTAAACTTTTAGACAGAGACATTCCAATGTATGTATGTAAAAACCACAAACCCAAGATATTTGATTTTCATGGGCCTGGTTAGACTGTTATGATAATGGTTCATTACATACATGCTATGCAGGGATCACTTTCATTTTGATAGAAGGTTTCATGGTGATTATAATTGACTCTTGAAATCTCAGAATTTTCTGAAAATCTTCCAGAATGCAAGCATGCCAGATGGAGAAAAGAAATTCATGTGCAAACATCATAGTCTTAATCTGTGAAGTGCAGTCTATACAGCATTGAAATTAATTTAACATTGCTCTTCCAAGTAGATTAAACAAAAACTTCAGTCTGCATCCCAAGCTACAATTTTCTTTCTAATACTTGAGTCAAATGAGTGAAATGAAAGGTATTCTCAGGAGAAATAGTAAGGCAACTAGAATGCACTTGGAAATACCTACATAGGTACCAAATGACACAATTCCTGTAAATAAAATCTGATTTGAAGAAAGCAAAAAATTTTACAAAAAAATTTCAACATCAGAAATGTATTTCCTAGGCAAAAAAAGGACGTAGGGATTTTTATACATCCTGGAGCAAGAGTAAATTATGGACTCTGAAACAGTACCTAAACTCCTGTCTCTCACAATTGCTGCACAGAGTTTTTCACCCTTTTTTATATATATGTTATGACCTAGGTGTCACCAGCTTTGCTGACGGTCTCATCTTTGGCTACCAGCAGGTCTGTTTTGGAGCTAGGTGGAATTGGCTCTGTACAACACAGCGACAGCTGTCTTTTCCACAGCATCTACTTCTGCAGCCTCTTGCTACTAAAAGCTTTCTGTACAAACCCAATAAAAATATTGATCTTTCAAGTTTGAAATAACTTTTTATTAAAACCATGTACCTGTGTCTCCGTCTCTCTGGGTGCCTCCCAGTGAACCCCGGCCAGCCCCAGGTCGGCAAACAGCGGCCTGTAAACAGAAACATAACCTCATTTTCTCATGAGAAACCTACGTAGAGGAGGAGGAGAGACAACTGCTGTATTGCATCTGCAAAGTCCCTCAAGACTGAGAAGACATAAAAGAACAGCAGTAATGAGAAGTATTTATTTAGCCTGGTATTCTTCCTGTCTTCTTGGGGTCCAAGGTGAATAAATCTTCTTTCCTCTACATGTCTGTAACAAGTTTTCTGAAGACGTGAACAATTCTATAGGTTACACAAAAGCGTCTTTCTTTATTTAATGTTTCAAAATTAAGGGGACAATATATGCATCGGCTCTTGTCACTAAGGTATCCTGCTAACTTCTTAAATTATATTTTCTGGAAGATGAAAGCAACTATAAAAGAGACTATGCATTTTGGGCTATTACCAAAAGTGGAGAGCCAAATAATGCAATGTGACTCATATAGCTGAACTCTATATAAAGTTAGACTTTGTTCGCTGTTAAGGCAGTTATACATTAGACTGCTTATACAGCTTTAATTGCACTCAAATGTAACAACAGCCCTCAGAAATATATCAGCCACATCTATTTTTACAGATGTGAAGGATAATCATGAAAAAAAGTCAGAAACAAAACAATGCGTGAGCGTAGAGCAACAGGTTGTTATTGCTGAAATGGCTCGTATCCAGCAAGAGTACACACTTTCAAATTATTCTTAAAACTATATGATGCTATTCAGCACATGTAAATATAGATGTACATTATATTCAGTATTAGGAAAGCAATACAGATTAAGATAACACAGAATCTACTATACTAAAACATCTGTTCAGTGTATTGCATCAGTCCCATAAAGTTAGTTACAAGCCCATGAAATTCTCAGGCTTTTTCTAACACCTGAAAACATAAGAAAACTAGGGTCCAGGTTTCATATAGTTGAAGCAAATAGGAAAATGTCTGTTGACTTTGAGAGCATTTGCATGAATATTTCAAAATACTTATTTGAAGATCCAGATATTCAACTTTTTTGAATGACACCAACATTAGTGTTAATATATTTTATTTCACAGGAAGGGACTATTTTTGGATTAGCTTTGAAAAACAGCAATCTTTATGATCTCTTACAGCTGAGCATACCTCAATGTTGTTAATTACATTCAGAATTAATATTTTCAAAACTCAGATTCTGTTTTGCTCTTTTGATGTAAGCTTGGTTACAAGCTTATTGGTTATCAAGTGGGTAGATTAAGGAGCGTTTTTAATAATGTTCACCCAAATTCTTAGCTAAATATCATTGTCTAAATATGATGTACTTTTAATATTCCATTAATGTATTTGGAACAGAAGAGGGAGTCATATTTACAAAAACATTGATGATTTCTTGTATTTTTAAATAGACATCAATATTTCATACCTGAAGAAAATAGGTGAAAATAGGTATAATAATAATTCAAAATACTATTTTCAATGTCAATTCCATTTTCAGTAGGGCAGGAAGTAGGGGGAAAGGAGAAAGAAGAGCTGTGTAGCCGCATATTTTTTTACTTTTGTCACGCAATGCAGTAATAGTGCATGAAGTAAGACTGCCATTGCTTCCTTAATATAATTCACCCTACCTTTCACTTGTACTTCCATAAAATCAGTCTTTCTAAATTACTTAACACACAATAAGTGCTAGGCTTTTTACACAAGTAGAAAGGATAGTGATTGTCTCAGAGAATTTACTTCCCACTGTGTTTATTTCCACTGAAGCTAAAACAAAATTGATTGGAAAAAATAGAAGCTAGGATAATAAAAGAAAGGAAAGAAAACATTAATACAAAAAAAAAATTGAAAGTTAGCAAGTTATATGGTGAGAAAAAAAAGTGTAAAAGAAAGACACAATCTCTATGTGAAGAATAATTATGATACTGTCTCTAATGACAAAAATTAGACATATCTCCTTGTCTATCAAAATAAGAGAAAGGCTAGAGAACTACCACAGAAGCAGTGTTCTTTTTGTATCTTCTGTACTTAGTATGTGCTGTTCTGAGGCTTCAGCTCATTGGTGTTTCATTCAACATCACTGGACAAGTTACATCTCCCACAGCACCTGGGTGCTTTGCAGCATTATAGATACTTACATCTTCACAAGGCTTTCTCACCATCTTACAGATGTTCCAAAAAAAGCAGCTGGTGATAAAATAAAAAATTTGAAGCAATGTTACTATTGAGAGTGGTTGTTCTGATCATTTAGGGGGGAACCAGGAGGGAAATCTATTTTTAGAGGGCTACCCAGTTATCGTCTACACAGAGTAAAGAGAGTGAGGTGGATGAAGGAAAGGAGGGCACAGACAAGATGGTGGCAGCAGGTTATACAGTAATGCTCCAATCTTTCTATGAGCTCCCTCTGCCCACGTGGGTATCTTATACTGAATTGAAGGTTTTGGCATTGGTAGTGGAAATAGATGAAGAGTACACCCTTGTTTTCAAGTCAGAGAGAAATTTGTGTAAAGTGATTATTTCTCTTGAAACAATAATCACAGAAGATATCTGAATTTCTAATGGTGCATGTTCTTGAGGGTAATTTGAACTGGGAGCTTTTGGGAGTGAGGTAGGATCCCTCATGTTGGGGGCAGAATGGGAAAATAATATTTATATGAAGAACACTTCACTCAATTTTTATGATTTAACTTACAAAAGAAAAATACAATTGCATCAATTATAAAGCCCAGGAAAGCTAGGAAAACAAATGATCTCTGCAATTTTTCATCTCTTTGTGAACTGTTATTGTGCTAGGAAGAGACACCACACAATAATCCACAAAGAAATAACAGTTTAATTTCCCTCTTCCAAATTCTTCCCTCTTTGGAAATAGAAGCTATTTCTGAACAAAAACATCCATTCTGTGATCTTAATAACACATGCTTCTGTGCCAGCATGATATTATGAAAATTGCTTTCAGTTTCAGTAGGAGCTACAATCCTACAGCACCTCTAAAAATCTATCTGTTTTTAACCATAAAAGGAGAAACAAAGTGCACACTTCTGTTTTACTGCTAATCAAATATATAGCAGTGAATTAAGTAGAAATCAATATTCTTTAAAGCAAAAAATTAGGGTCTCTATATTCTGTAGAAATCCAAAACAAATTTGCTTAGTTTTCACTGTACAAGAATAGCAACATGGGTTAAAAACTCTTTATTAGGGAGGTTTGCATTCAGTATTGACAGTCCTCCTTTTAATACCCTAGTCATAGAGGAGTATGAGAGGAGGAAAATTACTAATATTTTTATTTTACAGAGAAGGCAAAGACTACTTTCAGTGGAGAGGAGATATGAATTATAAAGTCATGTTACAATATCAGTCAGGGTATAAAGGTTATGATTTTAAGTTGTCACCAGAAACACATACTCCCAGGAAAGATAAGGAGCACACAGGTTAGAAGCCTGAAGTTGAGCCTATGAATACAGGTTCACTTCTCCAAACACTATTCAACCTCATCCAAGAAAGAATCAACTAAAAATCTAAAACAATTATCTGGCATAGGAGCATTTCAGTCATATTTTCTTGCTGCTGTATAATTTATAATATTCTTCCAAATATGTCTTGAAACATCAGCAATACATATCAAAAAGTCTCCTGAAATACCTATACAATTGTTGGGAATTGTCTTTAACGCTATCACACAATGACAAAATGGCTGTGCTATGCAGAACCAATCAGAGAGAAATTCTTTGTTAATGCTAACAAAAAAAGAACTGTGTCTTCATCTGTCTATGGAGTTATTTCAGATAATTCAGGCACATTCTGAACTAAAAAGCTTTAAAATATTCAGCCAAGCTACAGATCAACCCCAGTCTAAAGTTCCCATAGCCCAGTCACACAACAAGGTTTCAATACCTTATTTTTTACTTAGAACTGGACATATTGCCCTAAAAGATTCACAAAATATCTGCCCCAGTCACTCATACTCTTAGTTACCAGTTCAGCAACTACCCAGGCCTCAGAAATCAAGATGGTTCAGTTCTTTGAAATCCCAATACTCAATCTAGTTGTAATAACCAATATTGTGTCTCAGTCTCAAATAGTATTGTTTTTACCTACAGAGAAAAAATTAATGTTGAAAAAAAGAGTAATTACAACTTAAGAGAAAAAATGCCCCAGTCTCTGAACTTGATCCTCATTTTCAGCACTCAAGCTGAGTAATATTCAAGTAATATTCAAGTAATATATTCCTTCCATTTATTTTCATAAATGGATTTGTGTGTCAAGGTTTTGGTATCCAGGGAAGAGGCTGTGGGAGTGACTACTGCAAGGAGATGATAGAAGCTTTCACCATGTCCAACAGCACTTATGCCAGCCATCTTTAAGATGGACCAACTGCTGCTCAAGATTAAGCCCTTCAGTCACAGTGATAGTGCCTCTGGGATAACACATTTAGGTAGAGTGGAAAACAGTTGCATAATTTCAGAAGGACTTTGACAGGCTAGAGGGGTAGGCAGAAAAGAATTATCTGGAATCCGACAAAGGCAAACGCAGGATCCTGCACCTAGTGAGGAATATTCCCATGCTCCAGGACAGGATGAGGCTGACCTGCTGGAAAGCAGCTCTGCAGAGAAGGACTTGGGAGCCAAGAGTCAGAAGTGCAGCTGAGTAGCCCAAGAGTATTGTGGGGTGGGTGCATTAGGAAGGGTATTGCCAGCAGACTCAGGAAGGTTATCCAGTCCCTCGAATCAGCTCTGGAGAAGCCTCATTTGAAGTATTGTGGGCAGTTCTGTGCTCCTCAGCACAAGAGAGAGATGGATTTCCTAGAGTAGGTCCAGCACAAGGTGACAAAAACAACTAAAGGACTGTAGCATCTCTTTTATGAGGACAGGCTGGGAGAGTTGGTTCTGTTCAGTTTCTTACAGCCTGCATGTCTGAGCAGTTATTTTCATCTGGTTCAAGCATAAACATAAGTTCTTCTAAGATTAAACTTTGCATACTGAACATTTAAAAGAAGGCTTTTAGATATTTTGTAAGGAATATAGCATTTCATTGGAAAGCAATCTAATTTGAGGAAAGGTTTTCTTGTTTCTTTCATTTATTGCTTTGTCATAGTGGCCCCTTGTTCACTGATTTGTTTGTTGGTTTATTGTAAACCAACAGAGATAGGCTGAATATACGTGAGAAAGCTGCTCTTCTCCAGTAAATTGGAATTATAAATGCTACCATTTTGAACAAAGAAACCATATTCTGGATTTGTCTCATAAGTATGAAAGTATTTTCTACTAAAGCATCTCACATATATTCTAATATAGTATGGGAAGAATGAGAATTATTAACACAGTTTTGTACTCAGTAAATTATTATGATGTACCAGTGTGAGTAGCCTTTCATATTGATATCTGTGTTATGAATTTGCCTTTTTAAATTTAAACAAACTAATGATAGTGCTATCATTCATACAGCATTTATAGTTTCAAATGCACTACTGTGTAAAAGTGTAATATTACAGGAACCCTTTGGATGGTGTCCCGATATACCATTGATTACAGTATTCTACAGGTCACATTTATTAGAGACCACCTAAGACAGCTTAATGAACATTAAAGGTGACTGAAAACATTTAAGCTGCAGAAGTTACTGCTGTCTTTAAGAATGGCTCTCAAGCCCACTAAACATCTCCCAGCAGGGTAAGGAGGATTTTTTCCTTCAAGATGAAATAAAAATGACATGAAAAATATTTTGCCTATTTGTCATGACCTGTACAAACATAATCAGGTATCTTCCAAGAAAATCTAAAACACTAGTATGGTTTTCTAATTTTGGTTTGAGATTGACAAAAGGTTCAAATAATTATTTTCTAATTATAAGATTTTACAAGAATTCTCTCGACCATTTAATTTTGCCCTTTTTTGGTCAAATGTTGCATTCAAAACATCTGGAATGTTTGTGAAAAGTTAATTTTAAAATGTTGGTAGACATTCAATTTCAAACATATTAAAAAAATCTAATACTTCTTTCCATATGGTGTACAAATCAGTGGTGATTTCAGTAGGTCAATCACATCTGACCACCATAGCTTACACCGCTGGAATAAACACTTAAATAGCATTTCATCTATCTGTAGTACAGGGAAATATTTCACAGAATTGAAAACAAAGATGTATACTGACTTTCATTTTTAATCCCTTACCTTATCTGTGATAAATAAATGTGGGACAATTGTCCTGGTTCTAGGCAGGACAGAGTTAATTTTTGCATGGCCAAGATCCTGAGGTTATTCTATGCTTCCTTACCTCATTTAATGGTGATGGTGGCAAGAGGTCCCTTTTGGGTCATGGAGTGTTGTGGAGGGAGTGGCTGGGGGTTGCTGAGAGTTTCTGTGTGAATCATTTGCCCCTTTCTTGTACCCTCTGTCTTATTGTTGCTGTTAATGTTTGTTTTCTTATCTCTTACATGATACACTTAAGTATTACTTATCTTATTAAGTAAATCATTCTTATCTCAATCTGTGACCTTTTAGTTTTGTGCCTCCAGTTCTCATCTCCATCCATCCACAGGGAGGAGGAGAAGAGGAGGGTGAGCAAGCAGATCATGGTTTTGGAACATTGCAGTGGGAACACTAACTTGAGGAACATCATTCCTAAACCATGACACCAATGAAATTAATAAAATTCTTCATTTTATTGAAGAAGGAGAGATGTGGGGCTGCTGAAAATTTCTGCCAGTATGAGAATGTACTTGTTTTTCCAGTAGAGTGAGGGATGCAGTTTTCTGTCCTACAATTACACAGTAACCCTCATTAAGAGGTAACACAGCTGTTGATTTGCTAAGAAAACATGAATTAAAAGAATTAAAGGAAATGAACAACTAATGCAACTTGTCTACTAAATTATTAAGATTCATATTTAAATTGCATTTAATGATTAAATGGTAGCAAAGTGTACTAAAAGCATTTTTTAATAAAAGACCAAACAAGTTAAATTGGATCAGCAATAAAACTAACTCAAAACACCACTTGATAAAAATCAAATATTATATTGCTATTTCTGCAGTACATTAAAAGTAGTTGGTAAAAATTATTCTGATTTCAACACATTTGCAAATATAGAAAGTTACAAGCAGTAAGGACAACACCAATATAGATCACCATAACAGTATTTTAAAATTGCAGAGAATTATTTGAAAAATTGATTATACGAAAGAGAACTCTTGCATTTCAGCAATATATTAATATGATTTTTTTAAATAAAAAAAGTTTTAAAAAGACACATGACTTCTATTACAAGAGAAATGAAAACAAATAGTCACCAGCTTTCTAAGTTCCATGTACAGTTTTCTAATTCATAACCATCCTTTACAGTACCCTCAGTAGTCAAAGAGGTGTGCTCAGAACCATGCCTTGACAATCATCAGTTCCGAGCTCTTCCAGCACTGGGGTGAGGGTCTGTCCCAAGAATTTTTGCAGAAATCATTCTACTTCCTGCCTGCCAGGAAGTAAAATAAAAAGATAATTGTTTAGCTTGTATACCACATCTACTATGCCAACAGCACAAGGATGCCGGATTTCCACCAATCTGGAAAGCAAGGTACACTAATTACAATTACCCTGGAAGTTCATCCAAACATTTTGGTGGTGAAATGAATAGCCCACCCAAAGTGCATCTGCACCAATGGAGGAGAAAGTTGTAAGTGACCTGCTGTGCCACCTAGGTACTCAGAAATCTGTGGCACTGGATGGAATTCACTTGTGGGTACTTAGGGAGCTGTCAGAAGAGCTCATCAAGACATTCTCCATAATTTATAGTAGTCCTGGTTAGGCGGGGAGGTCCTACATGACTGGAGGTCCCAGATCACTGGTCAATGTGATGTAAGTCTACAATAAGGGCCAGAAGAAAGATCTGGGGAGATACAGATCTGCCAGATTGACCTTGGTGCCAGGGAAGGTTACATAACAGATCACCTTGAGTGCAATCGCATGGCATGTACAGGACAACCAAGGAATCAGACCTGGCCAGCATGGGTTTAAGAAAGTCAGGTCCTGGTTGACCAGCCTGATCTCCTTTCATGACCAGGTAACCTGCCTAAGGGATGAAAAAAAGGCTGTGGATGTTGCCTGCCTGGACTTCAGCAAAGTTCTTGACATTGTTTCTCACAGGATTCTTTGGAAAATCTGTCAGCCTATGGATTGGACAGGTGTAGTGTTCACTGGTGTAAAACCTGGCAGCATGGCCAGGACCAGTAGTGGTGAAAGGAATTCCACCAGCTGGCATCCAGTCACTAGTGGTATTCCCCAAGGCTCTATATTCCACCCAGTGCTGCTCAATATACTCACAGATGATCTGGATGGAGTGTACAGTGTACTTCAGTAAGTACACAGATGACACTGAGCTGGATGGGAGGGTTGATCTGCTGAAGGGCACAAAGGTTCTGCTGAAGGATCGGGACACGTTGGGTCAATGGGCTGAGACAGTGTGCTGTTCAATAAAGTGAGATGCCAGGTCCTGCCTATGCAGTGCTATAGGCTGCGGACAGAGTGGGTGGAAAGCAACCAAGTGGAAAAAGGACTAGAAGTGCTGGTCTACAGTGGCTGAACATGAGCCAACTGTGCCCAGCTGACAGAGAGAAGTCCAATGGTATCCTGGCCTGTATTAGGAATAGTGTGGCCAGCAGGACCAGGAAAGTGATTTATCCTGTATTTGGCGCTGGTGAGGCCCATCTCAAATTCTGCGTTAGGTTTTGAGACCCTCAGTTCAAGGAAGATGCTAACGTGCTGCAGCATGCACAGAGAAGGGCAACAAAGCTGATGAAGGACCTAGAGAATAAGTTATATGAGGAACGGCTGGGGGAGATGGGATTGTTTAGCCTGGAAAAAAGGAGTCAAGGGTGACCTTAGTGCTCTCTACAACTGTCTGAAAGGAGGTTGTAGCAGGGTTGGGGTCAATCTCCCAGGCAATTATCAACAGGAGTATATATCCTCAGGCTACATCAGGGGAGTTTCAGACTAGAGATCAGGAAGAAATATTTTTACAGAAAGAGTTGGAATTGAGCATTGGAATGAGCTGCCCAGGGAGATGATGGAGTCACCATCCCTGGAAGTGTTCAAGACACAATGGACTTCGCACTTAGTACTATGATTTAGTTGATGTGATGGCGTTCACTCAAAGGCTGGACTTGATCTTGGAAGTCTTTTACATCCTTAATAATTCTACACTGGTGTGCCAAAGAACTTACAGCCTATAAAAAAAAAAATGAACGGCAAATCAGACATCATTATCCTACTTTAGTTATAGCTCCATTTTTGGTGCTCTTTTACAACACAAAGGAGAAGACAAAGAAAGAAAGGGGGCCTAAACACAAGTCATGTTTGTACTTTGCTTGCTTATCTATTTATCTTCTTTGAAAGAAAGTGAGGAAAAGGAGAAGGAATGATGACAGGCAAAGCAGGTGCCATTGCTCTAGACTGAGAGCATTGTCAGTTCCAGGAATCAGTACATTTGGTCACCAAAATCCCCAAACAGTCCTGGCAATTCTTACAAAATCTAAATGAGAAAAATATACCACTGTAGAACTTCTAAAATTCTGGAGTTAAAACACACTCATTTACATGCCAAATGGCAAATATCACTAGCCTGCAAAAGACAATGGAAATATAGAATATAATAATTACTTGCTTTATAATTTACAAAGATTAAATAGTCCTTGACCTTACATGATACTTAGTTTGATTACCACTATATATTTAAGTGCAGTAATTCTGTGATAAAAAGAAAATATTTGACTTCAATATCATGGTGGAAATTAATTCTATCCTGATCATGACATGTTATGTCATCTATATTACTCTGCTCCCTCATTTTTAAACTGTTAGTGTATTCAGACATGATCCAGGATCTGAATAGTTACATTTTTCACTATTGTCAAGGTAATGATATTATTCATTTTTATTAGTTTTTAATTAAAATGAAGCAATGCAATTGGACATGTACCTTGTAAAAGAAAGAAGGTGGAAGCCTTTGCTCTATTACTAAATTATTTGCAATAAGCTAAACAAATTTATAAAACACCAATTCTCATCATTTATAACCTGCAAATTATAGCAAGTTGAATAAAATAATAGAAAAAATAAAGCACATTCTGGTTATGCCAGTTTTAAGAAAGAATGATTTCTCTCAGCTAAATTTAATAAAGCAATCTTGGATCTTCCTAACAAGTGAGACAAAGGAGTATTAGAATATAGCATAGCTTCCTGAGGGTTTATGCAGGACATTGGACAGATTTTACATATTATTTGGAATCTCCTACTGCTAAGAACTATTTTTAAAATTCCTTCAGGCAGTTAGGTTAACATTAAATCCCACATACCTTTACAAAATTCAGCTGTGCCTTCAGATTTCATTGTATTAATATCTAAAGTATGATTATTTCAGACATTTCTAGTATTTCCCAAAAGACCTTTCATAAAGCCATCTGATTGCAGGTATATATGGTTTCACCACAGGTCTGTTCGTAGGCTGATCATTTGCCTTTGCCTAATAACCTTGTGGGCTACTATTGATTGAAAAAACAAGTTCCAGTTTGGCATGTTCCTCCCCTAGGGTGGCACACACCAGACTCAGTCATAAAACAGGGATCCTTGCTGCTACCTCCTAAATGAAAATAGCATAAGCTCTTATTCAGTAGGTTGCCCCACTACAGAGCCCTCGAGTTGTTATCAACCATCTACTTGACTAAGCTCTGAAACACAAGTATTCACACAGTCAATATCATCCCCTTCAAAAGTTGCAGCTACCCGTATCCTTTTTCAGCTTTCCAGCTTGGGTCATCTCACACCCTGTCCTGCAAGAACTTTAGATGCTTTCAGGAGTGCTAGAGCAGAAGTGAGGGTTTATTTTTTCATATGGACAACAAATCTGACCTCTGATTCTACTTTGTGCAAGAGCATGCCTAAAAAAAAAAAGCCCATTGGATGTTGTTAAATATACATAATGTTTTCATGCCAGATATTTCACTGGTGATTTATGCTACAGCTCAACTACTGAGACTTCTGTATTGCTGAATACACTGAAGAAGGTCAAAAAACTCCCTCCTGTTTCATAGCATCATTTTTACACATGGTTAGAAATACAAAGGTTTTTTTTTTCTAGAAACTAGACTAGAAGTTCACCCAGCCACAAGAAACTTCTTTTTCAGATTTTTCCTCCATTTACAGTGAAATATTAAACATATTCTCACTGCTTCCCACCTGTTCTCATTAATGAGTCTAGCAATAGCATTAGCTTCAGGTTTTGGTTTCAAAACAGAGACACAAATGCCTTGACTTGGCTCACAATTCCCTTTCAGATTAAAGTTACATTGTTTTCAACATCTGCGTAAAAAACAGTAAAAATCAAAGAGCTTGTTCTCTGAGCTTCAAACCAGTTCTGACAAAGTTTCAATTCAAAATCTCAGTCCCTTTTACTAAGGCTCCAATAGATTGTTGAAAATCTCAGTTGTGTCCTGTTCAATGTAAAATAGTTCACGACTCAGTGACCTTTTAAAATAACCCAGAATCAAAGGCAATCTTATTTATATATTATTGACAAAACCACTAGCAAATTTCAACTTTTCAGGGCTTAAACATGGAACAAAAAGGATACTGTTGTTAAGGGAATTGTTTTGCCTGTAAGCCTATGATTATATTCCAGTCAAAGCAGAACTCTCAGTCTACAAATTCATGTAGATAAAATTTGACAAAGGATTTGCATGGACTCTTACGATGTAGGACTGCAAAATTTTGCATATCAGGTTCACAGGGTGTCACAGTGTGACTCATCATGATTATGTGAAGACAACAGGCATCCTCATCTGCTGCAGCCGCTCTTTAGAAGTGACAGCCTGACTGAGTCACGGAAGCTACTGAAGCCACAGCCTGCTTGAAGGAGAGACCTAATACTTGGTAGTAACTGGCAGGGTGAGTTGTTTGGGTGTTTTCATTATGCTTTTGTGGAGAGCACTGCCTCCTTACATATGCCAAAGATACTCTACTGCTTTACTTTCTTTGGGGCTTTTGACAGAAGAGACCCTTCATCAAACCAAGAAGTCATCTGGAACTGAAATAAAAACTCACTTTGAGCTTTTCTATCTAGACTAATAGTTGAATCTAAAACATTACTTTGAACTTAAATAATCTAATCATGTAGTACCTTCTACATGAAGAAAAATCCCCTGTCTGAAGATAAGGATAATTTATTTTGAACAAAACTAATACTTTTCTATAGTGAAGCATTAGCTAAGTTGGATGAGGCATATTTTATTTGCAAAAACTTGACAGATTAGAGGAACTTAATCTGAACTTCAAAAGAATCTGAGAAGCGCTTTTCCCCTTTTTAAAACAGAACTGAGGAAACTGTTTATTTGAGGCATTTTATAATTTAACTAGAATGACTTAAAAATAATTCATCATTGTTAGTAAAACATAATAATTTTATGGAAACCTGACATCTTACGCTCATGGAAGGGGCTGTATCCATGAAGTGGCTCCTATTATGTCCACATTATGAAATAATATAGAGGAATATATGTACATTTGTGACCTGAGCAACTGGCACTCAGGACTTGACATTTCCCATGCTTTAAATGATTTAAACCTAACTCCAATCAGCACAGGTCTGGGGACAAAATGCCCTGGGGAAAAAACACCCAGGTGACAAAACCAGGTGCATTCCTGTGATTCATCTGCCAGTTTATTTTTTCCAGATGAGAAATAAGTCCATGTTCTTGAAATCTATTTCATTATTGCATCCAAAGTATGTTCCACATAGGAAACTAGAATACTGATTTCTCTCAATGCCAACTGTAGGTACACCCACTACTTAGTAAAGTGATGCAGTGTTTCAGGTATTCTCTCCATTTTCCTCTTCACACAATCCACTAGCGTTTCCACACCACTCCCATGAATACTCACTTCTAAATCAGAAAACATCACAGACCTCAGATGGGATATAAATGTTCAGTAAGGGGGAATTGTACTTACCTAAAATAAACTTGAATTAAACTTCTTTTAAAAAATGGGCAACAAGAGAGATAGCAGCTACATCTTTAATTCAGGTTTTTGTTGGAAAACCTGGCCTTGCTGCTCACAGCTGGGTCTTGAAAGCCATTTTTGAAACTATTAGTGTGTTCTTCTTTCCTGTCTGCCCAGCGGTAGACTTGCTGTAAATATCTGTGTACACATTTCTGTTTCTTCTTTCGCGTGCATAAAACTTGGCTGATCAGTTTTAGTGTAACCTCCCTTTTTACTGAACTGTCCTCCTTTCTGCCTCAAAGCAGCATTTTAGCTCCTGTGCTCCTTTGTGTCACATGCCTTGGAGAGGTGAAGAAAAGTGGAAATGGTGAGGCAGAGACAAGTAAAGGCACTGCTTCTAGAGGGAAGTGGGAAACAAGGCTGCACTCTCCTTGTAGCTGCCACTCCAGGCAGCTGGACCTTTCCCTTTCTTAATGCCAGTTTCTGATATAACTCACACACAGCATTGAATATGGCAAAAAAAAAAATAGATTTGGATTTGAATTCTTTCTCAGACATATTGGCATGTATTGACAGCCATGGACCTGAGTGAAACAATTTCCTAAATGATGTAGATGGGAATATCATCATATACTTAATATTCAGCAGAGTGTTCCTTAATGCACAAAAGAACAGGACAAAATAAACGGTGATGACATGGAAATAATTGTCTGCCTGCAGGCAGTTAATAAACTAATTCAGTTTCTATTAGGGCCTTAAACTCCCAGCAAGTTTTTACTTAATTTAATTAATATTCAACAAATAGCATACAGCTAGGCAAATCACAGCCCAGAGCAGCCATGCCAACTGGTATTTATTAATCTATTTGCTGATGCTTACTTAACATCTTTAAAATAATTTTGGTGAAAAAACCATGATAAACATAACCATCCCTTGTGGCTATTCTGATTTATCAGGAATTTTGAGTCAGTGGTCCTATACCAGTACTTCTTTAAATGACATGTCTTCCTCTTGGAAATTTCTTGATTCTGCTCTTCTACCTGTCCACTACTAGATATGGTAAAAACCTTATAAAATTATAGAAACCAGAAAATTTTATATTAGATATATTAATGTGGTCATTTATTATCATTTCCTAGAAAAAACTAGTTTTAAGCTGCCTAAATGTTCTTACAGTAGGGAGTTTGGTTGGCTTTGCTTTACATTATTTTCCACTAAGAAGAAAACCACATAATTATAAAAATTTTATTTTTTCTTTATTCTTAGCATCATTTTCCTGTAATGAATTATTACTCAACACATACATTTACATGTTGCAACCAACTGTATCTTCAATCTTTCCACAATTTCCTGCAGCATCTTTTAGCAGAACACATTCATGACCAAGAAATCACAGTGCCAGAGATGATGAAAACCTGCAAGAAGGAAGAGCTAGTGCCTGTATTACAAAAACTGTCCTAGTTTAAAAAGCCTTTTCTGTGTTTGTGGCAACCAGGCAAGTAGCTCTACTTAAAGTAAAAGCAAGTTCAGCACTTCAGCAAGGCTTTTTTTTTTTTTTTCCTTCCTTAACTTGATGTATGGCTTATCTTCGCTGAGATAAGAGCGGAAAAATTGTCTTCTTGACTCAGCATACACACAGAAGTATATTAGAGAGGGAAGAAAATGAAATATATTTGGTAGATTTACCTCCTCTAGCCTATCTCTTGCAGTTACAAGCAGTATGTTGCATTGAAATTATTTGGTGAGGATATGATGGTCTGGATTTTGAGACAGCATACATGAGGTACAGTGCAAAGTACAGAATCTGAAGTTTGGAGAATATATGTAATATATTAAAGACCAGAATCCATATGCTGAATATCTAAATAGATAAAATCTTTTTGAATATGTTATTGATATTTTTCTCCAGATACCACCAAAGTTCAAAACATTTCCACTAGTCCTGTCAGTTGAAGTAAGAAACTCTGTGCTTTCATACACTAATTCTATGTGCATCTATATATCTATCTCCACATGAATTCAATGGTTCAAATCCTTGACAGAAAACAGTGAGACCATAATTAAAGAATATTCTGTGTCTTAGTTATAGAAACCCCCCACACAAGTGTGTTACATTCATATCCCTCTTTTTGCAGTAAGCACACTCTTTGTTGAATAAAGTTTTGCCAGTCTTTTTGTGATTTTATTCAATCATCATGGAATTAAATGGATTCATTTAAACATCTTTTGAACTTTCTTTTATGGGGTTATATGCATACATACAGCCTTGGGTTTCTTATACCATAGTTAAGACTTATTTGCTGAAGCTCTTTTGGCAAAATGGAGTGCTTACAGTAGCAGCTTAGGCAGCTGTACTGTGATTGTTCTGCTGAATAGGATTGCTTCAGTGTGAATATAGAGGTTTTCCTTTTCTTTCCTCCCCTCCACCCAGGCCCACACTTGCTCTCTATAACTGTTAGCATACTTTTGGTGCAGATTTTATCTAGCATGAAGCTATGGCATAAAGAAGCTCCATTAATCTCCAGTGCTACCAACAGTGCCCGTTAGCAGTATGATGAATGTTAAAATGCTGTTGGAATGTTATGATTTATCTTTTATTACTTTTCATTTCCTTCATGCAGTATAATCCTGTGATGAGTGTATTCTTACCCAGCCACACCAGAAGTCTAGCAGAGACATCTTCTGCACTTTGCACAGTCCGAGGATTTGATCAGGAGGTTCCAGCAGGTTTTGCAACAGCCCAGCTGGATTTATGGCATGTTTAATCTGACCAGGAGTCTGATTTGGTGCCATGGTTTAATCCCAGCCAGCTGCCAAGCACCACACAGTGACTTGCTCACTCCCCCATCAGTGGGAGAGGATTGGAAGAGTAAAAGGTAGAAAACCCATGGATTGATACAAAAACCATTTCATAGGGAAAGCTAAAAACAAAAGCAAGCAAAGTCAAATGGGGAGCTAATTCACCCCTTCCCATGGGCAGGCAGGTGTTCAGCCATCTTCAGGAGAACAGGGTCCCATCATGAATAATAGTTAAAATTACCCTCAATTTTTGTTTATTTGCTTTCTTGTCACATAAACGCATGAAGTAAGAGCATCTCAGGATCTTTCTTGGCTAAAAAGACATGTGAATCGACAATCTCTTCTTTGTCTCACTCCCTTGTGTTGTCATGGAAGTCTTTCTTTTGAAAGCACACTTTTGCTGCTTGACCTTAAAGACAAGCAAGCATGAAAAGAATGTAATCAGAGTTGCTTTGGTGTTTACATTATCTGTAATAAATTGCCTCCACATTTCAAAACACCCATGGCAATACATTAAATACTAAAATTTCAAACCATTGGTCCTTTATATGGTCTGCATGCGTAATAGCACACAGGTTTTCCAAGACTCTACTTCAGTTACTTTAACTGATAGTAATGATACATGGTATCTATAAAACTGAATAGTTCAAGCCAGAAAGTAGCAAAGTAACTGGGACACATCAAAAACTGTCTAATTGCAGTGATGAAAATGGAGAAAGAAACAATCTGTCATTATTTATTTTTTTTAGAAATAGAATGCTAGTTATGAACATTTTACTGATTTAAAAGGCACAGACTGCAACAGATATCTCATAGGTTGTTATATTCTTAAGGGAACTGAGAAGAATATACTTAATTGCTACTTGTTGAGTAAAATATGACAGTAAGAAAGAAGCACTACACATAATATCCCTCTGGTTAATGAAAGGATTTCAGTAGAAGTTTCGGAGAGCCTTTGTGAAAGTCCAGCAGACTGAACTGAGAGCACTTGCAACAACATTACACCATCAGATACCCTAACTAGATATTTGATCAATTATGTTGAAATTTCAAGACTATTTTAAAGGAAGAGAGAGTAAGTTTTTTTAATTTTTGCATCCCCCTTCATCATGCCTTTTAAATACAGAACTTACTGTAAGAAGTCAGAAAAGAAACAAAACAAAACAAACCAAAGAAACAACCACACCCTCCCAAAAAACAAAACAAAACAAAACAAAACAAAACAAAAATAAAATCAAAACATGAAAAGAGAAATGAAGAAAGGATGCTATCAAACAGACTTCAAATAGCGCAACTTAATAAGAAGGAACATGTCTTAGAAGAGGAGTAATAAAGGGAAAAGCAATGGAGAATAAAACAGATTGGAAAAGCATACCAAGTTTATTTTTAATGGAAACTTGAGTTTTCAACGAAACAAGATTTTCCCAAATATCTACTTTCCGATAAAAGTTTAGCTTTTCCACTGCAAAGTCAAGTCTTTTCAATTGAAAATACTCCTTAGATATCTTATTGTTGCAATTTATACTCTCAGAGAGAAGAAAACACTGTATGTCATGACTGCCATAATAAACTCGTCTATCAAGGAAAGAGATGATGCTGCTTTGATCTGATTTCAACAAAACCTCATCCCAAAAAAGAAAAATAGGAGCATATCTGGTTGAAAATTTCTTCAACATATCAAGGCAGGACTTCCAAATCATAACATTCAATTTTCCTGCTGAGTTTTTAATGAAAATAACTTGGCTTTGAGAGAAGAAAGTTTTGCTGAATAAGACTGCTTGCTTTAGAGTGAGATTATAAAGAAAGGATGCACAAAATAGGAAACACTGTGAGTAAAACTACAGTCCTCCAAACTTTCACTATATTGTTAATACATTTCTATTATTATTTAGTTTTACACAATTGGCTACAATGAATTACTATCAAAACTATAAAAAAACTGCACTAAAGGCAGAATGTTGTATCCTTAGTGGTGATTTTACTAAAGACCTCAACCAGAGAAAGGAAGAAGTTTCTGTGAAAGATGGTAAGCAGAGAAGGAGAAAGAGAATACACTTCGAAGGTCAAATCTGGAAGAATTTAAAGATAAAGATGTATTATTTTTCATCAGAAGAAAATTGGACTTATTTCAAAGAAAAAAATTTCAGACCTTGCAACATGATACATCATCTAGAACTTCTTATATTTTTGTTGAAAGACTTATACAGGCTTGATAGCATTGTTATAGCAACTGAAATTCTAGTCAGTTAGAATCATCTAGAAGCATTGGCAAGATGAAACCCTGAAAAGCAAAACGCATAATTCTTCAAATATTGGTAGAAAAACATTCAGATTTATAACTTGAATTTCATGCGAAACTCCAAAAATTGTTTCATGAAATTAAAGTTCTTTTCACCAATAGAAATTCTTTTCACTTCTCTTTTTCTCTGCAAAAAGAGAGCACATAACCTGGCTACAACTTCTGAGCATTCTGACTGTAAAGAGACAGTTCCCACAATGAAGTTCAGACAATGCATTAATTTCCTCTCCTTTGTAATGTGTGGATAGTTATTGATTACAAAAGACCTCCATCTCTTTCTATTATCTTGCTGTCACAAAGATGTTCAGAAAGTCTAACTCTCCAGACGGCAGGGTTCACCTGTGTGTGAAGGAATGACTGACTGACTGAGCACTGAATCTACAAAAAAAAGTTCTGCTTCACCCACAGTGCTATCAGAAACCTGCATTTTCTGGCCTCACCCAGGCCACTGTCTCTCACCTCTTATGGCTGCTCATAAGAGGAAGTCTGAATAGATCATGAAGCAGCCCCTGAGTCATCATAGTTTTTTCCTAGATGATTAAGTTTAAATAAAGATCATCACTTGTGGCGCACTGAGATAAAAACTGTGCTTGTTCAGGAGTTATTAAAGATTTCCTTTGGTCAATGCCTGAAAGCAAAGAAAGCATATATGAGAAGTAGCTATTTAAACAGAAGGGGTTTTATTCCCCTCTGCATCTGTAGGAGACCTTTCAAAAAACTACTTCAATAAGTATTCTCAGTGACTTCACAGTCCAGTAAGACTCAAGGTTTTGTATCTTGCTGCCATGTCAGCCCACTTAGACACCAGTAAACTGACTGGAAATTTTCCTTGTACCTTCCAGAAGATTTATTAACTTAAACACTTTGTGTGTTTTAGAAATAAATAACATCTATGCTGTGGGTATTTCTGAGTTGTTAAGAATACCAAAAGACCTTTTCCATCCAGTGCACAATATTACTGTGTTTTTGTGCATGGTTTCAAATGGAATACAGGATGCAGGAGAAATGGAGTATATGAAAAGAAAATAAAATACATGAAAAGTAGAGAACTCAGGTTGAATTAGGGACATGAGGGCAAGATTTTTCTGTCTGCCTTTATTAAAAGAAAGTCAAGTTTAAAAGTGCTTGTATTACTAACAGCTCCAGGAAAATGTATAATTAATATTTCATACTGTTAAATATTATTTATAAAATGCATTCAAGTTTAACACTATATTGCCTTGTCAGTGCTCTATTTGGTTTTCTACAACTACTAAATTTATAAAAATTAAATTTTATAATTCCTTTCCTTCCTTTCTTTCCCTTGCCTTCCTATTCTTCTTTGTCTGCTTCACTCCTTACGCACTATATTTTCCAGATTTTAAAGATCCTGAGAATTAGTTGTGGAAACTTGCCCCCTGTTGACATAGACAGGATTGATCAATAGCTGGTTCTCCCAGTTGTAATAATCTCATAAATGCATCTGTTTATGAGAAACTACATCTTTTAATAAGGACAGATTTTCCTATTTTCCTGGAAGCATGCAAGGGATAAAGAAAAACAGAAGTTTTTTTACCAGTAATTAACATAATTTGACTATACACTCAGTGCTTTTATTTCAACCCCAAAGAATATAATTGTTTATGTGACTAGCAAATCCTCCTCAGAGTACTTAGGTACAGATTGTGCATATAACAAAGACCTTCAAAGAGATTGATTTTTAGTCCAAAGTTTAGCACAATAGTATCTCAAAATTATGCAGATCAGTTTCATACTATCAGTTCTATAGCTGAATGAATGACCTCACTAGGGACAATGGTACAGGTCCTGTGTGACAAGACCCCTGCAGTGCTAGCCCAGGGTTGCTTTTTGGCAACCAGCCTATGAGGAACACCTAGCCCTTGCGTCATTCTGACACTAAAATATGAACTGCTGTTAATATTAACTTCCAGGGTTTTTTTTCTCCACTATCAATGTTATAAAATTTATCACAATTTTCCAGTACAGTTTAGCAATAATCCAACATCATTTTCTTGCTCTTTTCAAGGAAAGTCAACAGCGATCACAGAAACCTGGCACTAAATTCTTGGCATCTTCTTGAGCAGTCAAACACACCAGCTAAGAGGAAGCATTTCATAGATGTTTAAGAGAACTTAGCTTAACAGTTGCTACTGGCTTTATCTGCAAGGTGCATGCATTAACACATGTTCTGAGTTCTGAACATTTGTCCTTGTTAATATTTAGGTTATGTTTTACACTAAGAGCTCCCAGGGTAACTGCTTGCATAAAATTTCTGTGAGAAAGCCATACTCCATTTATTTCATCAAACATAACTGGATATGTAGTGTGCATATTTGGAAACTGGATATGCTTTGTAAATTTGCAATACAATTGGAAGAATGTGTAAGAGTGATATCAACATTGACATAGACTTTGTTGTATTTTCATTAAGGAGTAGATCTTTAAATTTCTGAGAATATTACCTTATTTTCCTCCTCTGGTTTTCAAAACCCCAAGTCAGCATAAGTTCAATCCACAGAAGTTTATGTGTACACTGGAGAATTAAACCACTGCCAACAAGGCAGGTCGAATTTTCCTGGTTAAGAAAAACAGCAATTTTTCCTCTTAATTCTAGTGTTTGGGAAGCTTCCCTGTCTGACCATCCAGGAGCAGACGCACTCACACCAGCTGAGCTGGGACCGAGGGCTCTTCACAGCTACACAGCCCACACTGAGTGGCACACCAGGTCTCCTTAATGGGTGGATCCCAGGTGTCCAAGGGCAGAGTCTCAGACATCCAGATCCTTCAGATGATTTAATCTTGGCCGAATAACAGAACAATAGCTCAAACTGAATGATTCCAAGGACAGAACCCAAACGAAGGAACTCCTGGGATTTTATTCTGTTACTGTTTAAGCTTGGGAAATGTTGGGGGTTATGGGCTCCTGCCTGTCTTTGAGTGGCCAGTCACTCAGCCAGGCCACAGGTCCTTGGGATGGCAGTTCATGGCCCCTTGCTTGGGGCTCCAACCCAGAGCTCAACCTGCAGCTCTACTGCAGCTGAGGTAACTGCACTATATGCATTCCTCAACACTAGTCTATATAGGAATTAAGTAGTTAATAATTCCTTCTGATTTTCCTAAAACACATAGACCCTTTAATATCTTCATGTACCATGTGCCAGGGTTAGAAAAACTACAGAATTTGTTGTGTTTCAGAGTGTAGAGCTGCCAGAGGGAAGCACTTAAGTGGGCATTATGTTGTACTATCATTAGAAATTGAATTATTTTGAACTTTTCTTGAAGCAATTAACACCATGCTTATCACCCAAGAGAAATATAGAAAGGCAGCATGATAACAGTTAAAACAAATATTCGAAGTTGGTGTTGGTGAAGTAAATCAGTGTGCTTCAGAGTTAATTATCACTGTTTCCTAAAGCAAGCAGTTACCCAAAATCAAGAGCCCTACATGTTGCTTTTCTACAGAGAAAATGGAAGGTTGCGGTATATCTTATATAAATCTCCTTTTTAACAAATGGATTATCTAAAATCCTAGAACCTAGAAGGAGGAAAATATACTGCTGCTACCATATCATTGCTATTGTTGCAAGCTCCTTTCAAATTACACTTTATAGTTTTTCATGTCTACCATTTTTCCTTTCTCAGTCATGCTGTTGGCAATTCAGATATTTCCCTGATATATTCCAAGGTGTTTGTCTTTCAATTTCATGGAATAGTTAACAAAACATGGGTCAACAAAAGTGTTGGTTTAATTTTTCATTTTTCTTTTAGAATTCTTCTGTTAGTGATGATCTGCAGTTCTCCTTGGAACAGGGTCATCAGGCTCTCTTACAGCTGTCATAAATAAAGAAGAGTAATCCTAGTCATCTGTAGGCAGTAGTCTTAAATCAAGACCATTTTCACATGCCATTAAGAAGAAAAACTTGCAATAAGGATAATGGTGTTGGCGGTGTTTTTTCAGATGTATTTTTTGAGAAGTATTATTGTTGAAGAAAGCTTAAAATACTTAAACATTGACTTTCACAGTGATTTCCCCTCATAATGCAACTAAATCTCACTAAAAATCTCACTTCTTCCTTTAGCTGGTTTCAGGCACACTGTGCATGTGTAATTATTTACATGATGGAGAGTCTGACAGAACATTAGAATTATCAACGTTATATAAATTATTCAATAATACAGGCAGGCATATTTTAGCTGACATGGTGATATTATGGAGTCCTACAAGGAGATTGTGCAGAGGAAAAGAAAAGCCACAGATCAATGTACAGAAGCAAAGATAGGACTGATTAATACCAGATTAATTCAACAGGAAACAAAGACAAGCTTTGTGTACAAGAATGAAGAAAAAGCCTATTAATTTTATCTTCACAGTTATTTTGTGTCTTACCATCAGAGCATCTTGATGACTCAGACACAAATGCATTTACCCTCACAAAATCTCAGAGACAGGTAGACAATGCTTTGAAAGCCATACCTCAGATTTAATGTAGAACATTTATGGCAAAAGCAGAACAGAAGTGATATCATAGTGTCTTCCTTAAAAAGACCACCTCTTCCCATCCCTATCTACTTCCATACATGTATTAAAATACATGGAACTGACTATTTGTTTCCTAACTGATTGACATTAAACTCATTATTTGTTTTCCTTGTACAAGTACATAAACGACATGTGAACAAGTGAAATAGCTTTGAATTCTGGAAAACTTTTCTTTTTTCTTCTATGACTTCAGAGACAGCTATGGTAGTCATTACATAAAAAACCTTTGTGCAGACTCTTTTCTCTAAAAAAACTTTAAATGAGAAATCTGATATGCTGTTCCAGACTTGAGAAAATAAATAACTGCAAACCTTCATGGGTACCAACTTCACTGTCAGACTTGTTATTGGAAAAAAAGAGCATTTGAATAGCCTTGCAATGTGGAATGATTTGTTTCTTCCTTGTGAAATTGTTCAGCATTGGTAAACTTACCACAAATCCAGCTTCTCATCTGCTGGAGATGGATCAGTTAATCGATGGTGTTCAGATTGTTCAGTGTGAATGTTTTCATTCTCTTGCTAGGTGTCCAGTCCAAGGTACCTATACCTGTGGAGTTAAAGACTATGGAGACAAAATACAGCTGCTGTTTCCAACAGAGACTTCCATTGTAGCAGCAGGACCTGATACAACAAGAGCTACGTACCTGAAAACCGAGTGCATGTAAGCTAGCACTCCCTAATTGTTTATTTTTTCTAAAAAAAACCCCTGTATTAATGTACACCAATGACTGTATGAATAGCTCTGTGGGAGTGCAGTAATGAGTCAGTTGGTAGACAGCATGTTCATAGAGCAGCCACATCATGTGCAATGGCAATGGTGGTAAACAAGGAGAAAGCAGCAGGGATATAAAGCAAGCTACTTGCTAACAGAAACTTTTTGGAGTAAAATGTTATTAGGTAAAAAGAAGAGAATGCTATAACCTGTTGACTACACTCTTCCTTTTTAATAATCTAAAATATAGCATTTATAGGGGATATTTGCTCCACAGTGGAAAGAAAAAGAATAAACACCACAAAAACAACAAGCCAATATTTACTACACTATTCCTAAAAACAAGTAAGTCAGGAAATTGAACCCTCAAAGCACTATCTTATATTCAAAACTTTCTTTGTTTGGAATGAACAAGAACCAGAAGAAATATCAAAGATCTCATGGTCAAGGAAAAAAAGCATCATCTGAAACCAAATCAGCTCTCCAATTTATATTTTCATTCATGGTTACATATGCACAAAACAAAGTTTGGACACATTCATATCCTTTCAACATTAGCAGCAGCACTTCAGTCACTTTATGTATAAGTTTGAACTCACAGCTGTCTCAAAGCATGTGGTGTGATTTCAGACCATCTTTACAAATATTTTCTAAGACACATCATGCTGAACTGGATTGCCCACTGTATGAACTTCCCATTTCAAGGATTTCACACATTAAAAAGTGCATGGTTTTATTATGCTCTGATGAAATAATGGTTTCTCTTTGAAGTAAAACACTTCACATTCTAGCTTCAGCTCTGGTTTAAAACCCTAATGCATACAAGAAGATCCTTTGGATGACTTCAAGTTTCCTAGTCCTTTGTGCTTTCAAATAGCCAGAAAGAGACTGTTGTTTGGCAGAAATTTTATATATGGGGCTTGCATATAGGAATAGATATGGTTGTAAATTAGACACAGTATTATGATTAATTTCTGTTTTCAAATAGAAAATCCAGTTCTAGTATCATGCATGTCCATCCAATAAAAGCTGTAGTTTGTTTCAAATATAGCACAGCTGCAACAATTTACTATAATGTTTGTATTCAGAAATAAAACTGCTATGTACAAGAAAGAAAACTGACAAGAGCTAAAGCCAGGTAAGTTACACAAAGTGCAATTAGATTAAGATTATAAGCGTATAAATTCTTTTTAACTTTTTCATTACAGAGTGACTAAAATGTGATGAAATCTGCTCATCATATTAACTGACATGATAGCTATTAATATATTATCTCATTCAAACTAGAAAAAAGCACAAATCTAGGTCAGTAAATCTAGAGACTCAGAACTTTAAGTGGAGGTTAAATTTAAATTTCTCAATGCAAATACTTTTTGTGCTCTCAGCCATGTGTCAGAGCTAAAATCAGAAGTCCAAACGTCACACAGAATGAAATGTCAATGCTTCAGTTCATCTCTACTTACAACAGAATAAATGAATTTGATATTAAAAGATATGAGATGTTTTAAATATCATATTTCACATTAATATGCACCCCTCACCTTTACATCAAAGTGTACTTTTCACTCTTGTTTACGAATCAGTGGAAATATTGGTAATTCACAGGACAGAAAGGGGGGAAAAAAACCAATAAAAACCACCTCAATGACAATAGAGATCATCAGCTGAGAATTTTACTGGCTATCTCAATTTTTGCTTTGACTCATCCCACAAAAATAATTTGATCAAGACTCCACAGATCTTTCAAAAAGGCATTTTTCCTCAACTTATTCAAGGGAACAGGAAGAAATTTAGAACAAAATTATTTTCTAGTCCTGACTGTTCATGCACAGGCTTGGATTATAACAGTCTTGATATAATGAAAAAATATAACTAACCTCTTTCAGTAAGTACAACGATGATCATTGGGTTAGACAGAGGTTTTTGCATTTCTCCATACTTCTTATGAGATACAAACATCTGTGAATATTCTCCCTGTTATGAGTCTTATAAATTCAAATGAAAGTAATGTTATATCATATAAAACTGAAGCAATTTAATACATTTGGACTTCTAAAAGACAAAAATACATCAAAAGAAGTGAAAATAAAATTTATCTTGCAGTAGAAACTATATTTTATGCATATTTATGCACAGAAAATGTAATTTATTTTCTTATCAAATTATATGCACATAAGAAATCCAAATCATTGGGATTATGAAGCTCATATTAACTGTATAATTTCGGCAAGATTCCAGTTGTGGACCTACAACTTCTCTGCATATCAAAGAGTCTGAAGCATTTGAACCCAAATATATCTGTAACCCTGTAAGAAGAATTGAAAGGATAGACTTGTTTATTATTATATAACTCCATTTGTTAAGAAGGACATTGTGTGGTTTCAATGACTCTGAGAGGATAAAAGTGGAAGTAGACAGGATTACAAGTCCACATTAGGACACAAAAATTTTGGAGACATCCATATGCATATGTGTGTGAGTGTGTGTGTGTGTGTGTATAGTATTCAGACATATCTACATGAATTCAAAAATGAAAATCACATTTCATTTCTAATGCTGAAGAAAAGCCATTTCACCTTCCCCAATAGACCCCTGCTCCTTTACAGTATCTGTCCAGGAATGGATTTTTTTCTATTGAACACAAAGAGGAAGTGTTTTATATCTGTGAGAAAAGTTCAGAGGAAAAGATGAAACATGAGCAAAAAAATCATCAGCCTCCACAAGCTCAACCACTTCTCTCTGTTCATTCCAGACAGACTCTAGTGACATCTTGACTTGCTACCACCAGAAGTTGTCAACCTACTCTTTTTCTGAGGGAGTCCATAATTGCCTTATGTTCCCATTTATATTTTCAATATCTGAATATGGTAGCAAGAATAGCAGAACAGTGATGTTTAAGATGCACAGAAATACTTAATATTTTCCTGGCTACTGTGGAAATGACATAAATGATAATACAATTAAAATGGGTCTCTGAAAATTAAATTAATAATAAAGACCAAAAAAAAAAACCACATGTGAAAGATGTGTTTGAATTTTGCAACACATAGGGAATGTTTAATTAAAAGATTCACAGACTATTTAACTAGTTCATGAGCTCTGCAAATAAAAAATGACAGAAATCCATTAAAAGAAAGTAGCAAAAAAAATATTTTGAAGACATTTAAACAGTTCATCTTTCAGGAGACTTCTGACCTGAAAGGTTATGAAATGAATGCTTGTATTTTTCACATAATTCTCCTTGCAGTTCTGTATTTCCCCTTTCACATCTAAGCTTTTAGTACGTCTGGCATAAAGATTAATAGGGAAAGCTGTGAAAACAGTAGTCAGAGGATTAAATACCTCTTACTGGATTTAGTCTTAATCAGTATTTTCTAATTAATATTTTGCTGTCCTTTTTGACATCATAAACATCTGCCCTTGCCACTCCTTGGCTAAATAGTTTCTGACTCCTGTTTCCTGAAACAAATTAACACAATTAAGTAGGAAATGTTGCTATCAAATTAGATGTTACTTGAAGATAGGAGCAATCTGACAGATGGAGCAAGGGACTCACTGAAAGTCCCTGCCCCAGTTTTCTCAGTAACATAAAGTTTAGAGTTTTTCTCTGAATTTCTCAACCCTGTTTTTGTCCTAAACTCAGTTTATCTTTCAGGTTTCTACCAAATAACTTCCAAATCTCCTTCAGTCTCCCCAGCAGCTCAGAACATACTCACAACAGATAATAATGTAGCCCATTACGGGATGGAAACTTTTTCTATTTATAAGTAGCTGAGACAAATTTCTGAGGCACTCCAGTCATGCCCCCTATCTAGAAAAGGCCAGATGCTCACAGTGGGTGCTGGATGATTATCTTGTTTCAAAGACCTAACCTCTATACAGACTTCCCTGGACTTTTGCAACAGAACTTAGTAATACTCAAGTTGACTTTCTGTTTGCGCAGCCATTAACAAGTTTTCTTACAGGTTTTATTCTTTCCTTGTCATTTCCATGTTTCACCTGGAGCATCTTGTTTTTAGAATGTAAAGTCACAAATATATAGCTGCATCAATGGATGTCCTTTTAGGGAGGATGTTGGAATAATACAAAAAAAATCTGTACGCCCACCCTTTTAAAGTTTTATACTTGGATTTCTGTTTTTTGTTAAACAATTGTGCCAAAATGCATATGGAAACAAAGGAGATGTAATTAACAGTTGCTGCCTAACATTGCAAAATAAGTTTGATTAATTGATTTTACTTTATTTTTGTTTATTTGATACAAAACAGACTAAATAATTTAAAATAAGAAGTTAGCTACTTGCCAAGAATTATTTAATTATTACTCCTTCATGATCTCTTACATAAAACAATGTAATTTTAACTGCAATCATTTAGATCTGCTGTTTAGTTTTAATGTGCTTCATACAGAACTGGTGAACTTACAACCTGAATAGGTCAAGCATTTAATTATAAAACAAGCAAAATCATTTTTAGTCAACAAGAGATAGAACATTTTACAGAAGAAAAACCCCACTAATTCAGTTAAAAAAAGATCAGCTTACCAGATATAGGAGACCAATTCCTCATCACTGTGCTTTAAGTTACAGCAAAGGATAACTTAGATAAGGAAGCAGGTTACTAGAAAAATGAATACTGTTTGATATATGGATTCAGTTGTCTGCAAAGATAGCACTGGCTAGCAAGTGTTTACATCCACATTTGTTGTCTTAATACTATTTTAAGGTTGAGCTTACTGGCCACAAGAAATATATTCAAAATTCTTTAATTATTTGGAATTTTTACCTCACAATTACTCTCTTAGTGTTATAAGCATCAAGTTAACTAAATGATGTAATATTATTTTCAAAGGGCAGTTTTGGCCAGGAACTTCTCCCATTTATTAAAAAACTACCATTCCTACCTGATAAGCAAGTTAGTGCTCCCAGTTCCAGTTTTTTATTTAGATTAGATATTATGTCTGTGGATAGATATTATATACTGTGGATACCCTGCCCCTGGAAGTGTTCAAGGCCAGGCTGGATGGGTTTTTGAATTACTTGATCTGGTAGAAGGTATCCCCTACCCATAAAAAATATAAAAGCTAAAACCTGAGTGATGCCTCAGGTTTTAGCATTTATATTTTTCGGATTCTGTGCTACTTTAGTGTGTATTACTGAGCTTCATATTAGGGGATGGTAAGCTCTCTTCACAGAATAGGTAGAGAAAACAATTCCTTCTCTAGCTGGGGACCAAGGACAAATGATCCAAACCTCTGGCCCAAGAGCATAAACAATGGCAGAATGAATAGAGAAAGCAAGAAGGATGGGACTTCATAACCTAAAGCTATAATTGGATAATTAGCTCCAATATGAAAATGGACCAGAAACTATAAAATTGTGAGCCCCTGTGGCTGGTGGCATATTTTGTGACCATTTTGGGTTCATCTTGGGTGTAGCCCTGGCTGGGCTCTTGTGCTGCCCAAGGTGTATCCATTGAGGCCTTTTAATAAATACCTACTTTATTCTTTAACTCTGTCTAGCCTCTGTTCCAGGTCAGCCTTCACAAGGCATCAATAAGAGGAAAGTGGGGAATAGGTGCTCTTTAAGGTCTCTTCTAACACAAACCATTCTTTGTTTCTTTGCAGTATTGATGGTAGCCATCTTTTGTCGCTATGAAACATCCCCAGCAGGGTATAGTTAAGTATCTTTTTATTATTCTAATTGTTATAATAATAAATTATGCTCAATAAAAGAAGAAAGTAGTTATGGACTATTTCAAAGTAGTTTTAGTGACTTATGAAAATCAGTGTAACATACCCAATCTAAAAGCTTCAAAGCTTGGTTGTTGTTTTTTTTTTTAATATGACTGCTTAGAGATATATAGGACTCTGCCAACAGTAACTCAAAACAATTTAAAAGAATTGGCAGCTCAAGGGGTAGCTCCCAAGCTTCTTGTTTAAAAAGGCATTTGTTAAACTAAATTCTCATGCTGCTCTCCTACCTTTGTTCTTCTTGACAGATCCTCCTCAGCCTCAAGGTGATCCCACAATGGGTATGATCAGAATGTATTTTCCTTGCTCTTACTCTCCCATACCTGTGCCAGACCCCTATGACTGGCACTTCAAGTTTGATTTCACAAAGTGCCTTTACAGGCAATGGCTAAGTTTGCTATTCGTAAATTCTCTACAGTTAAATATATTAAATGTATGATGATTTGATTTACTTTGGGTGTGATCTGTGTGACATTCATCACAAATGCTGTATGAAGAGAATTTTGCAGGTTTCTAAATATACATTCCTGAGTGTAGCTTTATACTTCCATTTCAAAAAAAAAATGTGCCATCTTACTGAAGAGAAATTTTGCCTTGGCTGACCTTTACTAATGGACTGAAATGAAAGGAAAAGTCCTTTTGCAAAGAACAAGCTCATTATTGAGGAAGTAGTTGGAGGTAGGAGAGTTCAAATTAACTAAGGATCAAAACCAAATTCAGAAAAGCTGACAAAGAGGAAATGACGTTTTTGTAGTATCTTGATGGCTGCCTCCTTTTTTTAAAAAAAAGTAACAGCAGTGATTACTTGAAACATAAGTCAAATACAGAGTCAAATCATGTATCTAGTGCAAATGGAATTATTTGCATTTGACTCTGTAAGAAAAAAAATCTTTCTCTAGGATTCCCAAAAATCTCCAAAAGCGACTGCTGATATCTGAGAATCTTTATGTTGGTCAGAAATTTTTTGCTTGTATAAGCAGAGAAATAAAACAAAAATGCAGATAAGAAACTGGGAGTCTCAAACTCTCAATTAGTTTTGCGACAAAGAGAAGAAAAAATCTCTATAATTATGTCAATACAGTCATCTAAGTTGAACAAAAAATAGAGGTACATAAAATATTTCATATACTTTTTACTATTATGGTCATTAGTGTTCCCAGCTTAATGCATACTTCATTATCTAGAAATTCATGTCATTTGCATTTTAATAGGATTTTATCTGGTTTGGCTGCATCCTTTTTTTGCCTGTAATATTCAACAGCTAAAGATAGTGAATAAAGATTATAGAATTCAAATATACTCACCTGAGTAACTGACATTTCTTATTTCTTGTTAGTTAAAACATATTCTGACACACCAAAATCAACATGACATGATACTGATACAGGCAATTGATCTGCAAAATTACTTTTCCAAATTAATTTTAAGGCAATTTTCATCATTTATATTGGTGACTTAAAATTTGTTTTCCTGGGAGTACACCCTACAGAAAAGAAATTTCTTTTTCTCATTTATACATTGTCTGTGTACAAAGAGTACACAACAATCCCACAATATCTTAAAGAATTTGCATATTTTTAATAGACCTCAAGTACACCATCAAATACATTCATTAATGTCTGCTTTGTGGAAAGGAGGTATTAGCAGCCTTGCATTTTTTAATATCATCATTCACTTTTCTACTGGGAAATCTATTTGAAGGAAAAGAATGCTTTAAACAGAACATTATTTTTCTATACTCTGATCCATTTCAAGATATTTCTCATAACTCTTAAACCAGTATTTACTCTTCTAAATCTACAACACCTATTCCTCATAATATCAGTAATCTGAGTTACAAAAAAAAAAAAAAAATACAAAATCTTCACTTTATTCCTCTGGCCATCAAATTCTGTAATTACAAGAGCTATCTCTGTATACAATTATTTTTATCTTAAAAAAATCTGAAGGGAATGTACACTGTTACATCAAAAATATGTTTCATTAACAAAAGATTCTTATATTAAAACTATAATCTCTATTTTTATCTGATATCACCTCTAAAATTATACAGTAGCTCTCATTGTAGATCTAAATTCATAACAATGCTGAAGAAGTTTTTTAATAGGGCAAATATATCTGTTGCAACTGTTTAAAATAAATGGTCTTTCTTATCTAGCTATGGCTCTTCATGGTAAGAAGGCATCAAGGGCATTACACATTAGGGGAGTTATTGTATTCTTTTAAAGGTAATATTATTGCAGCAGTGCACCATATATATACAGTCAACATTAGTTATTGCCAGCATAAACTTGTCAGACACAATTTTTCATTAAAAAATCCTGAATACATATGAAGAAAATTTATTAAACCAGTCATTGAAAATTAAGAATTATCCAAAAGATACCTTATTGTTTTCTATTTTTTTTTCACCTGTGTTGAATGAATATTAGAAGGACTTTTCATTTTCTCTTAAAGCAATGTTTTGACAATTCATTTCACAGATTTCTTGGTGGGTTCTTCAACATTTTCCCCCCCTTCCTTAAGGAAGCACACTAACATCTTGAATTTGTAATGAAAGCCCATTGGGTGAATAATTTGAAACTGAAGGAATATCTCTCTTCTCTAAGTAACTGTAGTTTCAGTCTTGTGTCAGCTTCCGATGCATTTTGGAAATCTATTTTTTTAATCAGACACAATATCATATAAAAACAGCATCTTTGTAATTCTGTAAAACTAATTCTCTTCCTGTATTTGTTGTTATTTGTTGTTTGTTTCACAGTTACATTGGTAACTGTGAAAATAGCAAAATCTAAGTCATGAAAGAATGAAAAAGAAATAATGCAGTACATTTCAGACCATTATTCTCTGTGCAATGTTTTTAGACAGCTTTCCTAATACGCTTGTTTCTAGGTTTTCTAGCTCAAACATCTTTAACATAGAGAAAAATATTAAAGCTATAAAAAAATCTGCAGATAAATTGTGCATAAACTCTTTATTTGTTTGTCTATTCTGTTTTCAAAATGCAGGTACATCTATATTATTCAATGTTTTTCATCTATATTATTCGAGACCTGGGCACAAGATGCAGACATTTCCTCTGTTTACCTTCCTAGTTTCATAGTCAGCATGATAACAACAC
Source organism: Onychostruthus taczanowskii (assembly GCF_017590055.1). NCBI lineage: Eukaryota > Metazoa > Chordata > Aves > Passeriformes > Passeridae > Onychostruthus > Onychostruthus taczanowskii. The sequence goes on from NW_024501126.1 coordinate 10,149,905, forward strand.
TACCTCCTTTCTAAGGACCCAACAGACTACATTTGGGATTCAAATTAGTGGTGTTAACACTGATTCAGTACTAACTAAAGGTTTAATAATTTTTTTATGCAAACTGGACAGAACATGAAGATGGAGCTTTTGAGCTATTGCACAACAGCAAAGGAGATTCCTGATATAAAAAGAAGCAAATTATTATTGTTAATCAAAATTATTATCATATCAGAACTTTTAAAAGCAGATGCAAAAAAGGAGCAGGCAAAGCCTCTCTTTTATCTAAATATTAGCCTTTGTTAGAGCACACCATGAAATATGAGAGAGTTCCCTTTCTCAAAAGAAAGATTTGTCTAAAAATCAATTCTATGACCTGAAATAGTTAATACTAGAAATAGCTTATTTGCAAAGCATTTTGAACAATGGAATGACCTTCACTCTAAAATGATCTTAGATAAAATTTGAGAAACTTAAGACCATAACATATCTGGGAGGTGGCAGAGGTACCCTGAATGAGAAAAAAACCTGGAAAAATTTGGACAAATTTTGACTATCAAATGTTACACCACTTTCCAGTTCTGTTTATGCCAATTTTTTTTTTTAATAATAATAAAGTACAACAATATTTTATTAATTTGAAAGTGAGTTTTGAAGTTCAACTACTGCTTCTAGCAGGTTCTGAATGGCAGAACTCCTCATTGGCAAAACCCAAAAAAAAATGAAGCAAAATCATCCAGAAAGCCAGAAAGGCATGTTTGACTAGATCATGAGGATTTTTGTCTGCAACTTCTAATTGAAATGCTAAAATTGAAAATTTATTATTGTACTTCTTGACAGCAGTGAGCATCATTAGTATAATCCTCAACATTCAATCTGTTGGTTTCAGAAAATAATTGCCTGAGTAAGCTCAGTTTGACAACACATGCTGCGTGGTGTTTTATGTCAAACCTTGTTCTTCACAGAACTTAAAAATGAAGAATATTGCCAGTTAAGTCAGAACAACTTTCTGAAGCTTGCAGCTAACAGTATTAAAATGTTTTTCTTGATATGTATATTTAACAGGAAGTAAGCAGCATGACTGTTCTGAGGAACATTCTGTTTCTGCAAGAAAGGGTTTTTAGAAGAGAGTGCTTCTATGAGGTACTTAGATCCTAATTCTTTTTTCAAGTCATAACATGAAAATCTTGCCCATGGGCAAGTCCAAATATGTTTATATAAATTTAAGTCTAAACTTTAAACATGATTTTTCTATGTTACATACTTTTTTTTTTACTGTTTATGATGCATAAATTTATTTATATTTATGCTCCTATTTAATAATGATTCTAAGCTTTCTACCTCATCACTAAGGAGACATGACTGGAAAAGGAATTGACTATACTATGGTGTCTGACTTGGCAAATTTATTTTATCTGTGCTCTCGTTCACAGCACTTTCTTTTTAAAATAGTAGTATGAAAGCGAATAGAACCATAGACAATGGGATAAGCTATTTGTAAAGCTTTACACATAAAAAAACCCTCCAGATTTAGGTGGAAACATGTCAGATTAATAAAAAACTAATTATTAACTAACTACAGCAGCAGTAAATCACTTAAAAGTAGATAATTAATGGAGGACAGTCAACTCAATATGATGTTCTGTGATATAAATTCTCTTGTTTCTAGAGTTGCAAAGCCTGATCTTTTAAAGTGGGTTAGGAAAACAGTAAGATCCCTTTCAGAATGAGAGAACAGCTGACAATTACAGCTGTGGATTGCTTTGTTTTCCTGGGGCCTCATTCAGATTTTATGGTTCTCTTGCTCTCTTAGTTGCTTTCCTTTCCTGTTGACTGAAACTGACTGAAACAGTTGGTGTGTTAAAGAAACAATTAATGCATGAGAACATATGCTGTGTGCATGAACCAAACCTGTGCAGAGCCCTACACTGCTTTAGCTTCTTGTCATCCCCCAGTATGGCTGTGGCAGGGGGAGCACTGACCTGTGCAGACAGCTGCACTTCCAGAGAGCAACCAAAGTGTAGCTGAAGGGCAGCTGTGAAGTTGTGCTGAGATGATGGCAGGACAAGGGAGCATCCCTGGGCAGCACAGCACTGGGGAGCCCTTTCAGGGACAGCACTTATAATATCATCTGCCTGACCCACCTTCCCCTCTACTGCTTGTGAAATATGTCAGCATTTATGTTTAAATATGATCACTAACGAAAGACTTCTTTCTGAAGTCTTGAGTTTCTTCTCACCACTTTGTCAGCACAGCTTCTTTCCACTCTTGCATGTTTTTCCCTTTCCTCTTTGAGGTGTGCAATCAAAGCAGCAATTCTGTATTTTCTTCTGCAGGCAGCTGTAGGGATAAGGAGAGCCTCAGACTCCAGCTGTGAGCCCTCCCTTATGATTTGTGACCCACAGGTTCACAGCAGGGATTTAAATCTTGATCTTCCTATAACCCTGAAAATAAGGCAGTCAATGCTATAGCTATGTTGGCTTTTTTTGTGTGTGTTTATTTGTACTTCTTGTGGCTCTTCTCAATGTCAAGAGAAATTGACTGCTTACAGATCATAGTCACCTAGGTTTATGAACTTGAGCAGTGTTGTGCCAAGATAAATTTATTTGCTTTAATGTAGTTTTCTTCTCTTTTTCTCAGAGTATTCCTGGCACAGACATAGATCCAGAGGCTGCTTTTGTAAGGCACTGAAGGGCATAATTTATCTTTATTTTTTGAAAGCATATACATACTGAATAAATACTTACAAAACTGCTTAAAGTTAAATTAATACAGTCATATGTAGAAATCTAGCACATAAGCAAAATGAGATTTAAAGGTTTGTTACAAATGTAGTTAATAAAATTTGATTATCATTGCTTTAGAAAGATAAGAGAACACTGTCAGAAATAAGATGTATCCCACAAAGCATGGACTTTATTTTTAAATATAAATCACCTAATAGGAATTTTAGTGTGTGTAGTTCAGCTAATAATTTATCAGATTTTTTTTTTAATTTTCCCTGAAGGAACTATAAATATATTTCATATAAATTCCTTTCTGTGTTATTCAAGTAGTAAATTTAAGATATCCTGACAACAACTCAAACCCATGAATATTGTAAATACTCTGATATTTGCCAAAAATACAGAAATTATTAAGGAGAAAACAAAACTTTCTCTGCAGTTTATCTAATTTTTTCTTCAATCTTCATCTATCCTGTGGGAAAACTGAGAATATAAGAGCCAAGGTTTACCAAAAAAAACATTAAGAGCCATGCATATGATTTCTCCTCTCTTTAATTCCTATGCTTCACTGTAAAGAGATGATGCACATAAATTAGGCTACACCACATATCTATGAGGGTCAAATTCTTGGAAGTCTTGCTGTATTTGTTTTTAGAGATATTCTCATGTGAGCTAAACCTTAAAAAAAGGGTGTTCTATTATTTTCTTTCTATCCATACTTCTTTCTGAAGGTGATAACATTTCAGTCTCATGATAAAGTACTACCACAGCAATTTACCACATTTAATGTCCTTTATGATCAGCAAGAGAGGATGCAGCGTGTAGTATTGTCTTGGTCTTTCTGGATCAAGTCAGCAGACTCAAAAGATCACAAAAGAACCTAGCAACCTTCACAAAATCAAGCATCTTATCAACAAGCAATAATATATCAAGCCTGTACACATACATATTTTTGGTAATGAAAAGTAGAATATTTACCTTGAAGAATGCTACACTCTGGGTAAGAGCAAAAAGGTTAAAATTAACAATTTATATTCTATTATGCAAATACAGGGAGCACTTAAATCACATGTGAATGATAACACATGTGAATGAGAACACAGTCTCTTTTTGGACTTATACTGATGCCTGGATTAGGATCTAAAATCCTTCAATAATAGTGATCTTGTATTTACATATAAATTTACTGTGGCATTTTCTTGAAATGCAGATGCAGTGCCTTTTTTTTTTTTTTTTTTTTTTGTAAAAAAAGGATCTGTGAAATTGCTCTTGCCCTTGCTACTAATGTATCAAGTATCTCCAAATGTTTCTCACTTGTACTACAGATCTTCAGGAGTAAAATAAACATTAAAAAGCAATAACATTGCCTTCTTTCAGTTCTACCTTAAAGTTCATCTCATACCACATCTGAAAAATATGGTAGCAAATGCCCCATTGATTTGAAAAGCATTTGTCCAATAACCCATCCACTTAACTTGTGTATTTACTGCATTAAACTCTCTATGTTATTCTGTGGTATTTATTTAACAATGAGTACTGCTCTTAAGTAATTTGTTGTCCATCTCAGAAATTTTTTCTGTACACATTTCCTATGCACTGGAAATCTCACTGCTAAAGTCCTGATAAGTATATTTTAGGATTACCACAGATCAAATAATGATCAGAAATCAATGTATTAAAATTAATAGTTTAAATACAGGATGCAGTGGTAGGCAGTTACTGTATTCTCCAGAGTTTAAATTTCAAATATTACCCTCATCTCCAAAAGGACTTAGTTACCTACTTGCATAAAAAAAAGGGAGGAAAAAACCAAAGATGTTAGTGCTCTGTGCCAATCATATAGAAAATAGGTAATAAATCCCTTTTTCTTTTCTTAAGAATTCCAGGATTTCAATTTCTTCTCTATGCTTTGTTTCATTACAGTACACATATCTGTGATCTGAATCTTTGCCATTAATAATTTTTATTAGTAGATTCATTCTCTTATCCACTTAATCAATATCAAAAACTCTATGTACAAATAAATATCACCCCAGACATCAATCTGTGCATTTGAAATCATATTTATTCCCTGTAAGATTCATTTATGAAAATGTCATTGTAAATCCTTCCTTCAGCTATAATATAAATGTCCCCTTCCAATAGTTCAGCTTAAGCATGTAACATCTGCCTGCAAAAATTATGGAGTGACAGTAAGAAACCCCCGCTGCTCACTTCATATGCATATATCTATACATATATGTAAGCATATATATACATATGCATGTGTTTGTGCATGCCACCTCACCCAGAAAACAATCCAACAATATAATAAATATTAAAAAGTAATTAAAATAACTGGGATATTCTTTTCTTCAGTTAGGCCACAACATTTTTGAACATTGAGACATCTCATAAAATAAGGCAGTCTTACTGAGAATGAAGATGCATCATGTTACATGAGGAATTGACATATATGCTTTGCTCTTTTCTGTAACAGTAGCTGTTATTTGGGGTTTTAGATCAAAACGGACTTCATAAAATAAATGTTGCCTGTGGCAGAGGTAGGCAAGGGTATTTTCAAAACCTCATTGGTAACCACTAGTGATCTGTTGGACAAGGAAGGAGAAGAAAGGAGATTTTAGAACCATAAACACCCTCCCTTATAAATTTCACCACAGGGTCAATAGCTCCATATGCGATAGTCCAGATGACCAGTTTTATACAGATTCTGAATGCAGTTTGGTCTTAGCTGGAAATACTGCCTTGTATTTCCCTGGGTTAAAGTTGGACTGCTCTGAATAATGAACCAGGACTTTTACAAAAGGATCCTAGAATACCATAAAAATGCCATAAGCCACCCAGAAGTAACAGACAAAAGAAAAAGTCTTTGCAATGTTGAAGATCTGACAAGTAACATGTCCAGAATTCTCAATGACCCTGTTACTTCAGTATTTTTTTTTAAAGCACTTTTCATTACACAGAAATCATGACACATTTTTGTCTTTTATCTCTTTAGCAAAAGGAAAAAAATCAGCTCTAAATTCTGTAAAGAAATAGATAGAAGCTCCTTTACTGGAGGCCAAGACACCCAGATCAAGATCTATTTCTAAAAACTGAGTCACTTGTTTGTCAGATCAGTAATAGAATTCTCTGAGACTCATTTTTTTTCTTCCTTTTCTCATATAATTTTCACAGTATGAGTTAAAAGACTTTAATAAATCTAAGGTACAAAAAGGCTTATAATGAACCTGTCAAGGGGCTTGCTTGTAATTTGCCTGAAAGTATATTATTTCCTGAGAATATGATTCTGTCTTCATATAATTCTTCCTGAAATGCCCAGTGCAGAAGCCTGAAAATGGATGTTGACAATTTTGAATACCATCCACTGGTAGTTGCTATCCAAATATGCTGCCTGAAATACCTTAGAATAAAGATCAAGTGTAAATCAACTTCATCTTGCAAAGAAAAGTAATTTGATTTTTTTTTCTGAAGAAATCTTTTTGTCTGAAATGGTTGAACCTAGCAATGTATAAATCTATCTTTCTAATTGTCAGTAAGTTTTTAACACAGTTTAAGTACTACTGTTCAAGGTGGTACCATCAGTGTTTAAATACTGATACTGTTTAAATACTGATACACATACTGTATCCCACAATTCATTTCACATAGACAATATCCAGCTGGTGTATGGATCTGTGATTATTCTTCACTACCTCTTCCAGTACAGCACTTTGTTCAGCACACTTTGTTCTGAGAGTTTCTGGGGATGAGTAAGGCTGGTGCTTCTCTCCCTAATATCCTCTGCAGGGAGTAGAATAATGGGAAGATGATCTGGTTTAGTGCAGTAATCTTTACATTTTGTAAATCCCAAATTATACTCAGCAAGGAAGAGAGCATGGCTGTTTGCCCTTGAAACCAGTAGAGGAGTGATTTGTCTGGTTTCTTCTTGTTTCTAAAAGAGTAAAATAAGACAATACTTACTGTGTATAAGTTGTCTCTTCACAGGATGCAGTGGAATTTAAGTTATATTTAACACAATGACAGAGTCGCCAGATCTAGTCCATACTTAAATGTCTTCAATTTAACATGGCTTCATAGGTGTTCTCAGCAATATGAATACATTTTCTTCATGTAATATGTTTCCTTCTATTCTAAGTTTTTCTTGATTTCATGAAGAAACATTTTTCAAGATATTTTTGAAGGCTAAACACCTTTTTTGAAATCACTACTATTGAAAAATTATTGCCTCATCTTCTGTAGTCTAGACACTGAGCAGTTTGAAGCAATCCAATGGCTACAGTGTAGCTATCTTCTATTATTTCTAATACAAGTATTAATACAATACTGAGATTTCATTTAATATCATATGGAATAGCAGAATTTAAGATTGTGACTAATAATAATGCACCAAAAAAAAAAAAGGCTTACATGAGAAATCAAAATTAAATGGTTTAATCTGAACTGATCTGATCCAGAGCAAGATTTTTCAATATTTGCCGAGCATTTTTATCTCATCTCCTTATTCATAAACATGTATGAAGAAACATAGAAGCACATAATATATTGATTTCTGCAATTAAATTTACTTTGGTATTCATATACTAATACATTAGTTTTCCATGTTGCTTGCTGGGCTCCTGGAAAGTGATCCAGCATTAATTATAAAAAATCTGCATCGACAGGTGAAATACTTCTAAATTACATACTCTCTGCTTACTTTTCTCCCTGTAATATCAAAAGTTTACCAACCAGTAATACAAACCACCCAAAATCTGTCTGGACATTAATGATTGAGCCTCTGGCAAGGTTATATTATTTCATAATAAGAGGCTTGATGGATGTCTCAATTCAGACAAAATATCAAACGCTATTCCTGAACACTGAACCAATGCTGCTGGGGTCAGAACAAGCCTGAGAATATTTGGAAAAAAGATTTAGAACTTTTAGTGCTTTAAGAAAATAAATTATTGTAAGGGACCACCAGTAGTCTTTTCAAATATAGTTTAGAATTTTTTTATTTATTTTCTAGAAGATAAGTAGTTGTGAAAGTTTATTTCTCAGATACATTCTTGCAAATTAAAGAAAGTCACATGACTACAAACATGACAACTCTAAAGGACACTTGTGAGGAGCCAGTTCAGTTTTGTTATCCTCACAATGGTTGTTAGAGGCACCTCAGGGAGGGGTTGCACATGTGCCATGTCCAGGAGGCAGCAGGAGAAGATGGAGGAAAGCCTTATCTCTGGGGCACTTTACCTGGCTGCCAGTTCCTGTCCCACATGGGACAGGCAGTCAGCAGGGGAACACTGGAGGCACTGTACCCCAGAGACACTCTCTAGTGAGACATCACAAGGCCTCTGCCAATGGACTGTGCTGGGATATCAGACTGGGCCATGGTCTCCTGTCAGCGGGCACACTTTGGGAGGAGCCAGGAGCATAAAAAGAAACTGCACCCAAAGCTCCAGGGGCTGGTCTATCCTTTGCCTTTTGACCCTTTGTGGGGCTTTGCTTTTGGAGTCCTGCCTTTTGGCTCTCCTGCCCTTGTTGGCTCCTGCTCACCCTGAGTCTGTCCTGCCTCCCTGAGTCCCTGACCACTGCCCTGCCTGCTTCATCCCACCATCCCTGTCTCTGCATCCAACCTTGCCTGCCTCTGAGCCTGACCACAGCCCATCCTCCAGGCTTCTGCCCTTTCTGCCTGATCTCCGCTCACCTCATATCCAGCCACTGCAGGAGCAGTGCCCAGGCAGGCACCGTGCACGGCCTCGGGACATCAACAGCACTCCCTGACCTCCGAGGGTAACACCATCTTTTCCCTCTCTCTCCCCTCTCCCTCTCTCCCTCACATTTTTTTCCCCTTCCTCTGTCTGCTCTAGCCCTCTTCAGCAAAGTCCTTTTATTTTGTCTTTTTGTTACCAATAATCAGTTCTCAGATACAATGTTTCCCTCATTTGGCTTAAATTTGTTCACGACCATCCATCATTAAAATAACTCCTCACAGTTCCCAGCATTGGAATGCAACAACATTATACTGTGCATTGATGCAATTTTTTAACTGGGATTTTTTGTCTCCTCTGTTGAAAGATTTTTAAAAATGCAGTGAAACAATAGGGGAAAAAAAGGCCTTAAACCCTCTTATTCAGCCAATAGAAGGCAGCCGCACTTGTCTTCCCAGCTATCCCTCTGTCAGAAGAAGGGCCTGACAGACACTTCTGCACACAGAACTTTTTTATTAATTATGGTCTTTGCTGAGATAATACCATTGTTTCCTTTTCCTGATCCAAATAAAAATGACTGGCAAGTCTTTCTTACCTATAATCTCGACCTAAAAAGGACAGAGAGACAAGTACCAGTTCACAGGGACTGTCTGCTTCCTCCCACCAACTGATACAATGATTTGTATCCATTTCTAGAAAGCTGTAGTACCTAGCTGTTTGACTTTTTTTTGAGCCCCACTATGATTGCTAATAGCTACTACCACCATCTCTTTAATATTTTATAAAGTATAGCTTAATAATTTGTAGCTGAGTAGTTCACCAAACTACTAGTTATAGGTGATGGAAATGAAAACACAGAAAAGCTTACAGTTTTGGGGTATTTTTAAGACAGTTGTACCAAGATCATTTGTTTCATGTTTTCTGACATTGTACTGAAAATAACGAACAGCATTATTTTCCTAGTTTAGGGTAAATTTGGGAGAAAACCTCCAAAAGGGGCCCTTCCAGAAAGCAGAACCACACAGCCCCTCCCCCCAACCAGTTCAGGAAGAATTTCCTGACAGAAGTGGAAAAAACCTGTTTATTTAACAAGCAAAGCACTCCCCAGCACAAAAAAAATGAACAATATCAGATGGTAAAACTCATTTGCCACTCTGAAGAGATGATAAATCCAGAAAATCTCTCCGGTGGGTGTCACTCTGTTATCAATCCCTCTGGCGCTGGGAAAGGCTGCTGCCCAGAGTAAGCCGCAGTAGGCTGCAAAGTGCGAGCCTTTGGTGTTGCCTGAGTCCCAGTCCAGAGCAGGTTCAAACAGTTCCAAAAAAAAGGGGAAAGGAAAACAGTCCTGGGAACTTCTCTGCCTCAGCTAGCTAAACTAACTAAAAAACAACAGAATGCCGTGTTCTGCCCCCTCCATGCCCAGACACCGCTGTGAAGGAGTGAGAGCAGGCTGATAACAAAACTCTATGCTTCTTCTTCTCCCTATCTTTGCTCTCAGAGCCAGTATTGAAGGCACAGAATATAATATCCAGCATAAACAGAAAACCCGATTGGGGATACAAGCAGCATAACGTCACCTTAGGATAATTACTTACAAGTTTTTCCAGTTATCAAAGGCAAAGGAATTTTTTTTTTTTCTTAGAATCCAACATGTATGCTTAATTTGAGAGACAAATGAACTCTCTTGTATCCCACCCATTTGCAGAAGATTAAAATTTTCTGAAAGTCCATAGCTCTTATACACCACTAAGAATACACATAATCATCTACTAGTTTATTTTGAAAGCTCAGACAGAGTCTGGAAGTCTTTTCAGAATGTATATTTTCCTCTTTCCATGACAGCTATTTCAAAATTTTTATTGTCCCAAAAGAAACAAATCTGCCTGGATTTTCAGTCCTAATCATATCACTTTGGGGCATGTAGAACAATCTGTTACTTATTGTTCAGTACTGGCTAGTGGGATTTAGAAAGGATTGGAAAGATCTGTAAAGATGTTCACACAACCAAACTGACGGATTACTTGCACAAATACTGAATTACTATAGTTCTTTATTCACAGGCAGGTTAAACAAATACCAAGTAGATCAATATTACTTGGTGTCCAGTTCTGGGCTTCCCAGTTTGGGAAAGATATTGATGTGCTTTAACACATCCAGAGAAGGGAAACAAGGGTGGTGAAGGACCTGGAACAAAAGCTCTATGAAAAACAGCTGAGGGAGCTGGCGTTGTTTAGCCTGGAGAAGAAGAGGCTCAGGGAGACTCTCTTATCTCTCTAAAATACCTAAAAGGAGTATTAGCCCAGGTGGTGTTTGGTCTCTTCTCCCCGGTAACCAGTGACAGAACAGGAGAATCACAGATTTAAGCTGCACCAGGGGAGGTATAGGCTGAAGATTCGGAAAAATTCCTTCACAGTAAGAGTAATTGGAGAGTGGAATGGGCTGCCCAGCAAGGTGATGGAGTCCCCGCCCATGGAAGTGTTCAAAAAATGACTGGATGTGGCATTCAGTGCCATGGTTTAGTTGATAATGTGGTGTTAGGTTATCAGTTGGACTTGATTATCTCAAATATCTTGTCCAACTTAGTTAATTCTGTGATTCTGTGATCACAACTTAGCCCAATCAAAATATAGAATTTATCTCACTGAATGTTACATTTTAATTAATACTTATTCTCCTCTTTCTCTTTGTAACATGAAAAGCACCAAGAACAGCAGCAGCAGAACCCTACTGACAAGGGCCACTGCACAAGCGACCTCCTCAGGTGGGTCAAGATGAGAACTAGAACCCTCATGAAGGCTTCTTACCTTTTAGCACATGATTTGAAAACCTGAATACAGAAGTGTGTCATCATCATATGGAAGCCGTGGATAGTGAAGTGATTAATGATAGCATTGATTCTGAAGAATTTACTTTTCAAATGGAGCTTTTTATTAATGGAACTTTTTAACTTCAAAATGAGACATGGTGGAAATATTGTTACTGATCAGGCATCATGCAAGTTGTAGAAGAGTAGATAAGCAGTCTAGTCAGAACTCCTGTAAAAATGTTACCACTGGTTCTGTGAAGAATGCTGTACCAGAAGAAGAGTCATAATTTCATTTGAGACAAAGAGCTAACCATACCTTGGGCAGATAAGATAGCAAACATTTTCATCACTTTTTCTGTGGTGAACCCATTGGAGCAAACATGCAAATTAAGACACAGTGGAACACATTTTATTTTAAAAAAACACAGATGAGACCACTGCCTCAACTGAGAATCTAGAAAAAAATGCATTCACAGAAAAGAGAATTGTATAAAGAAAGAAAAAACTGCTGTGCATTTTTAACATCTAGTTCCTATATTTTTTTGTTTTTTTGATACAATATGACTGTGGGTAGAGAATGAAAAATGGGAGTTATCTGCTAATGTGAATAACACACATCATCACAAGTGGTTTGCTTTTAAACTGTATTTGACCAAAGAGGGAGAGAGAAGAATCATCATCTTCAAGGAATATAAATCATGTCTCAATCCAAGGCGTGAGAGAAACGAGGCTGCTGCTCCATGTCCACAGGTTCAACTAGCAGCACAACTTGCATGAATACAGATATAAACAATGGTTTCATTCTGCTCTCTGTGTAAACATGAAAAAAGTTCACTGGTAAAAATCTATTTATGTGCATATGTACAATGAGGATCTCTCCAGCAGCTGGGCTGAGTCTGTCCAGTTCCTGACTCCTGCACCCCAGTCTCCTGAGCTGTGCTGGCCCTGGGCAGAAAAAGTCCCACTCTGTTGCTGATATGGATTCTTGTACACACACTCACCTAGACCTGCCAGGGACTCCCCTGGTACCACACCTGAGCCCCTCTGCTCTCAGCCTTAGAGACACACAGGTGCTCTCACACACACATGCAGATGAGTTTTTATGTAACCTAAAATATTATATCATCCAAAGATTTTTTTTTAAGCAGTGGGGAATATGAAAATAACACTTTTGGTTGTTTGTTGTTTTTTTTTTTCAATTATGAGTGAAGCACCAAAGAATATTCCTAGGAAATCAGATAAAGCATAACATTAAAGAAGTGGGAGACACAAAGAAAGTGCTTTCTGTAAAAATAAAGAAGTGTAAAAAACCAGAAAAATGTTGAGACTTCCATTTAAAATAACATATGCACAATGTATTTGCATGTTAAAATAGCTTATGTAAATCTGAGCCAGTTATCATGTTCCTGACAGGTTTTTAATGTGAGATTAACTCAACAGCAATTCTTTGTACTGTTACATTATTTTTGCTATTTGTTCAGTTCTTTTATAAAAAAAAACTTGTCAGTTCCATTTCTTTAATATTTATGATTTTTAATTAGGTCATAGAAATCATTGGTTTCTTTCAATAATGCATTTTCCCTAGAGTTTTCAATAAGATAAAAACTTTACTTGCAAGGTTCCAACAATACCTAATTATACAATTCAAACTTTAAACTATAAATTCTTTTCAAAGTCAGGAGAACTTTGATTTAGTCATTTCTGCTCTATATCACTCTCGATTGTTTAGGCTGCTAAATAGCTACAAAGTCTCCAGAGAAGACATTATGCAAGTTAGTCTTTTTCTGTCACCTTTGTAGCATGGCCTTTCACTGATTGTTCATATGTCTGCTAGTTGTGGCATTCCTAAGAGGCAAAAAGGTGACATCTGATTTGTGTCAGGTAGTGTATAGAAGTAAACGTTGCATGAGCACTGCCTTCTTGTTGCTTTCTTAGAAATTCAAGTACCTTCCATAGAAAAATTTGCATTCACTATAATATAGGATAAATCCTCATCAGTAGTCTATCATCAATTAAAGGTTTATTCTTTTAATTAGACCTGAAGGACATTTTTATTTTTAAAATTTTAGTGATCATCCCAGAATAGCCCATCTTACATGTAATTTACCTTGCATTGTAAGACCTGGAAATTTAGAAAAACTGAATGCATTGGACTTACACTTTAGGCCATTTAAGCTGTATTTGACATACAAGAAACATGCATAAGCACTTGGGTTCATGTGATAAAAATTTCCAAAGGATGCTGCAAACTTTATCAGGGACTTCTCCCAAGGACTCTTCTTCCTCAGAGTGCATCTTCCACCTCAAGATTTGTTGCTCCTCATCACCATATTAGAAAGGCTGAAAGACATTTTGTAAAAAATGTCTTTTTGTCTTGTAATTGTTTGGGAATAAGACTGAAAGGCGGATTTTTTTTTTTTTAATTTAATGTTAGTGTGAATTGATTAGTTATTTCAGAGAACAATGCTAAAGGAAATCAGAAGGTTGTTTTTTTTTTTTTTTTTTTTTTTTTTTTTTTTTTTTACCAGATAGGTTTTTTAAACTTTGAGGGAGAAAACTCTATTGACATCTGTTTGCATTAAAAACCATAACCTCAGTAAACATAAAAAAAGGACTTTTGAAATTAAAAACTTAAATTTTCTTCTCAGTTTTGGGCCTACTTAGAGACTAGGTTTATTTATATTTAATTTCATTTTGAGCTGATGCTGCAGTTTATGGTGGCTCCAGGATGTTTATCTGAGAGCAGGCATCCATCTGTCCTGTGTTGCTGAGGATAGCTTTGGAGGTTAAAGCAGAACAAATGCAGTATTAGAAAGGAAAGAAGCAGAGAAATACAAATTAGGTTTGGATATAGGTATGGATTTGAAGGGCAAGGAAGGACAGGATTGTTTATTGGGGGCATTATCTCTCTGTAAAACATGCTTTCTCTAGCTCAGGGTAATCCTGAAGAGCTGGGACTGACAGAAACACAGAAAATAAGAAGGATCACCTTAATGAACCCATTTGTTGAATCCATTTCTAAATATTCAGCACTGGCTACTCTTCAGCAACTACAGGAGAAAGTCAGGGATTGGTTGGGCAGGGCTTTCTTAGGGTGTTACTGCTCTGGCTGGTGGCCATCCCTGTGGCTCAGACACTGGGCACTGGGTTTGGCCTCAGTCCTGCTTGGCTGGTTGGAGAAGCCAAGGAAAGGACACATGGGTTTCAATCAGCCTTTCCCAGCCCCTAGGACAAAATGGGATAATACTTGAAGAAATAAGGAAGAAGCACTTGTGTCTAGCAGAGTACGGCTCTTTTCAGAAAATGTTCTACTCCAAACCCTGCTGTTCTCCTGATCAAATTCTGTGAAACCTGCCAGCAAAACATTGCTTTTTGTACTGCTCTTGTTCTGGTCACCATAAACACTTGTTATCAGGTTCCTTATTAGACCAAGTAGCAACATTCTGCATGGAGCCAAAGACTATAGCATTGCTAGTATCCTTTAAGTATCAATGTAATGTTATGAAAAGAACACTAAGAAAACTGTTGTCTCAGTGAGGTTTTTAGAAAAAAGCTCAGGAAATGGAGCACAAATTCTTCGTGCTGGAGCATTCACCACCCAGGGGAAAGAAATGAAAAATTTAAGCTCCTATATATTCTTAATTCAGAGGCTTATTAGATTTTCATCTTGATTCAGTCTTAATTATATGATTGCAATGGTCTTTTCCCCTGTGTTTAGTTCTGTACACTGGCAGGATAATGGTTAGTTAGCAAACAGCTGTTCAATATTTTGTTTTGGTCTTGTGCATTTTGTTGACCTTTACTGCATTTAATGCACAGTTTTCAACCTCTTTATAAACTCAGAAATATTTATTTGCATCTGGGGTTTTGCATAAAATGAATCATTACACTATATTTCAGTGTTTCACAGGTACGAAACATTTTCACAATATCCCTGTGAGATGAAGGGCTGGTGTACATATATATATCATTGTTACAGATTTAAAATATTAATTTAAAATAAAAATTTAAAATAAAAATGTCTCCTGGAGACCTCTCTGAAGAACACCTTTGCATGTGGTCTTCCAAAGTACTGTTCCTTCTCACTGCACTTTGCACTTTCAAATCATATCCCCACTGACCTGTCCATATGTCAAACACCCTGCTGATCCCTTCAGTAGATGGCTTCTGCAGGAGATATACCCCTAGTTCCTTGCCATCCCTAACTCCCAGGATTTCACTGATTTTCGTTTTTTATTTTATTAATATATAAAATCTCATGCAGTCATATATCTTTTTCCTCCCACCTTTGTGTCATTTTTGTTGCCCTTCTTCTTAATTGCTGTATTAGTATTCTTGAGTTAGGAAACTCTAAAATCACCTGATATTTCTCATGCTTACATCTTTGAGGAAGTGCAATTAATTTCATCCATTAAAACCTCTCATTAACTACATTAAATGGTTTTGTTTTTCTAGCCAATGTATCAATAGAGTAAAATATATCTACTCTGCTGTCTTTAGCTAAATATTTTTTTCCTGCTGAAGCTTTCTAGATCACTTCTTTTTCAATTTCTACATATACCATATATTTCCCTACCCACATACAATGTAAATTGAATTATGCCTTTTGCACTGTGTTACATACTGATTGCCTTTTTAATCTTACTGTAAAAATACTTAATTGATTGACTAAGGCAAACAGCCCTAAAAAATTCACAAAATTGAATATACTTTTGTAATTTGTGTGAAAAAAAACCCCAACAGTAGCGACAAGGTTTTGAGGTTATGGAAACTTTAAAAAAAAAAAAAATAATAGTATTTTGCTTGGTTACACAAGATTTGGCAAACTTCAGATGGATAAACATTTATAACTAGATATTTACTGTTTTTAAATGCTAACAATATGGTCAGCACCTGAGTTAAACCATTGAACTCATTGAATGTTGGACTAACATCCTAATTGCAATAATGATATTTGTAGAATATTACCAGTACTTCAAGATGAACATGTGAAAAAGTGCGTTTCGATCTGGTCCATTTTTTGAAGAATCATTGTCTTAAATAAGCCTGCTGTCTCAAGACGAAATCCAAGCAGCTTTTTCTATCATAGATATTTTGCAAGATGAATTTTTAGAAATAGTGTAAGATGCCAGAACATTTCATGGGGCTTATAGGATGTATAAAACTGGTTCTGTTGCATTCCAGGCAGGGTTTTTTTGTTTTTTTTTTTTTTTTTTCCCTAGTAGATCTTTACAGACTAGAAAAAGTTTTAAATCTTGATGTTCTAGTCTCAATAGGTTTACTACTGTGTGTGACACATACCCGTGCACTTTTTGTTCACTGCAAAAACCTGTCAAAAGACAATGATGGAGTTTTCTTCACCCTTTTCACAAGTGTATTAGACTACAGAATGTGTATGCCATGATGAAACAGTCCTAGTGTGTTTGATGTGACAGTGTGATCCCATATCCTTTCTCTCGGTAGGCCTTGCAGTCATAGAGCTCTGTTTTCTCCTTCTGTCACCAGCAGACCCTTCAGTGGAGCTGTGTGCATACCAAATACATGTGGCAACACTGGAATATCATCTCAAGCCTGACACTGGCAAACAAAAGAAGCATTAACAGCACTTCATTCATGGTAGGCACTGCATTTTCAGACAATATTCATCTTAAAATTTTGGAAAATACATTAACTTTCTGAAATTTTTTAGCATTTTCTGATTATTTCACTAGCCCTAGTTAACATAAGGATAATTGCTTTGAACCCACTCATCTTAAAGTTGTTAAAAATTTCAGAGAACACAATAATATGTGCAACTGAGAGAACATAAACACCCTACTATAATAGGGAAATACACTGGGTTAAAAAGGAAATTTTAAAAAAAATCAGAAGTGGTAGTTTTATTCAACCTTCTTGAAATATTTTTTCCCTGTGAGAGCAGTTATCTGGCATCTCAACAAATGTCTTGCAAAGTAGTTCTTTATGAGAACTACTTGTACTAAGTTGTACAGTGACCTTCTTTTTAGTAGATCTGTACATAGTAGATATTACTAAAGAGGTAAAAATCTTTATCCACAGATTACAGATTAATAGTGAGATACGATAACTTCCCTTCTTTAAGACCCATATCCCAACCTTCAAATGTACTTGTGAAAGAAATTGTTCAACTAGTAATATTTTTATAAAACGTATTCCCTCCACAAGTTGCCTCAAAACCAGGTATCTGGTTTCCAGTGTATATTGTTGTAAGAGCACCTATATTAATGGCAGCATCATTATAGGAAGCACTAAAGACAAATATATACTTTCAACCTTTAAAGAATGCTTTAGATTTCACATCAAAAATATTGTAGTTGACATGTTAATTACCTATTTCTATGAAAATTGGGTTAGCTTTCAGTTTCTGTCACTTTTTAAGTTCTTTAATTTTTCTTATCTCATCTTCCTCTTATATCTTCTTTTTATTGAGAAAATAAATATAGCAAGATCACAAAACATCAGCCCAACAAGTAGGTAAAGGGCAGCATTTCCTGAAATGGGATGGAACATTTTATATTGCTTACATATATTCATTGTTCAGCCATTCCATTAATTTTCCTTTTTTGCAAACATTCTGTTTGAGAATGGCAGACACTACTCTGACTTGATACTTCTCAACTGATAAAAGGCAGAAATTATAACAATGAAATATTAAATACACATGTAATATTCATTAAAGAAAAATAATAATACTTTGAAATATAATGGTATCAGATTTAAATAATCTAGCATCCAGGAATTCAGTCAACTAAAAAAGCTATACAACAAAAACCTCATTCATGCCCTTTTTCATGGCCTGTGCTGGTGAGCAAGTTGAAAGTGAATCAGAATTAGCCAATTTTAATGAATACCTTAGAATCATTCCACATTGATATTAATTATTGCATCCATTTTGAAACATTTTCATCCTCTAGAAATTTCTGTATTGGAGATGTCTGTAATTCCCTTTTACACTCTTCAACTCCAATTCGCTTTTACCAATAGAAGAACGTTTCACCATGACTTGCTGAGAAGCTGGGGAGACTCCAGTGATGAGGAGTATATATACATTGATAAAATGGGTTCTGGAGTCTCCTGCCTGGTAATTGTGATCCATCTGCAGAGCTGCACCTGCATGGTGTGTGGACTGGTGGTCACAGTACAAGAGAACAATTTTTCAGTTAGCAAACCCATTGGATGTGTCTCTGCGCACGGTGCTCTCTATGACCTGGGAGGTACATACAGGCTGTACCTGGAGCTGTGCTCGGTCTCAAGGCTTAGATAGATGATCAGCTGGACAGTCTCAAGGCTTAAACATTCTAGCAGAATAGGCAAGGGTATGCACTTGAACAGAGGCATAGCTTGTTCTTTGCCTCTGGAGGGTAAGGAAGGCAGCTGTGAAATAAAAGTGTGATGAAACACGTTAAGCAGCTGGCATGGAGCTAAAGCCTGCTCAGTGCCAAGAATATTTCTGTTATTAATAATACATGTCACTGATGAGTGCATTTACCAATGCCCTTACAAATTCTACTACCAGTGCTGACAAATGGAAAACACACTTAATATTTTCAGAAAAATAATTTAAGACATTTTAAAGTTTGCATAATAATAGTGTGTAGGAAATACCAAGTAAATGTTGCTCTAATGTATTGTTTGATTTGTCTTTTTTAACACTTTCATACAGCTGACTTTGGCCTAACTACACATACAGATAACAGCTGGTTTTCTCGTTGCAAGCTCAGCAGCTGGAATATAAACCCTACCCATAATGTGCTTTCAAAGGAAGGCTTCAGAGCTGATAAGTTGGCAAGAAGGTGAGAACAAACATGAGACTGCAAAAAGGTGTAATGTTCACTATCATACCCCTAGACAACCTACCAAGCAGTAACATGTCTGACATCAAATCACCATTACTGTCAGAATTATTAGGTTTAAATCTGTTCCCCTGAAAGATCTCACAGTTAAATGGCTTTCATAATAATATGCATTCTGGATAAGTGGAATCTCCAGAAATAGAGTCTGAATTTCTGTCTTTTTTATGATCCTATCCTTGTAACATTCTTGATCTTTCAGCTCAGGATTAAGGTAGAACATCGCATCTTACACTGTCATATTTCTCTCTCTGTTGGGAATAAAACTGACTTGTTTCACCCAAAGGTTTACCTCTTTTTGTACATGTGTTTGTGTGCTTAATTTCGTGCTTCACAGAAAATTTGATATAAAATTTAAAAAATAGTAGGTAAATCCCAGGAAAATACTGCCCACTGTCCAATTTATATGCCCATATCTTCTATATATTATACCTAAATATTTGCAATAAAATGCTTGATATTATTTAACCATTAAAAAAAAAATAATGGTAACTGCAGGAGAGAGGCAGAAAGAAAAAAAAAAAACAACCTGGCATAATGTTCTATAATGTTTCTATGTATTTTGTTGCTACCATAACATTTAAGAGAGATGAGGTCAAACAATATCTGCAGTGGAGCACATGCAACAGTAGGAAAAAAAAATACTTTAAAATTTTAATTCTACATTACTTAGAAGAACTATTATCAGTTAGACTTCACAATGACTAGAGAGATTAGGAGCCTGTAATGCAGATGCAACACATGGTCATACTGACTTAAGTGGGTCAGCACAGATATATTAATTAAAATAATTTAACACCATTAAAAATAAACTATGTAGTGATTATAATATGACAGGTGGCAAGACTTTTCTGTATGCTTCCTGGTTTGCATTGAGCAAGTCATCTGGCCTACCTTTAAAAAGAAAATACTGTGAACTTTTAGAAATTATAACATTTCCAAAAGTTAGGAATATTTGTATGTAGACAACTGTTTAGTAAAAAAAAAATTCCTACTGCTGAATCAATGAGCCATTAGAATGTGTCATTTTAGTCCAGAAAAACATTCCTTCTCAATCTATTTGCCCAATTAACTTGTAAATTAAAGAAAATAAAAAATCCTAAACCTTCAACTGGATATAGAATTAAGTTTTTCTTTGTTTTCTAAAGTTATCGTCCATGACATTCCCAGTGAAGAAACTAAGCTGGTATTCTGTTTAAATGGGCTATGAGTGTTTAATTTCTTAGTCAATGTACTTTGTTATCAACTATTAATTTACACAGACAATTTGGATTAGATGAATTACAATAATAATTAACCATTCATGTGAATGGTTAATATTCACATGAAGGTGATGTGACTTTGATGTTGTTTGAAGTTCTCTTAATTTTTTTTTTTGTTAAAATTTATTTTGGAGAGAAAAACACAGTTTCTATGATTTCCCCATTTTTATCATTCAATGGAAGATTATTTGTTCACACTTAGAGATATATGGCATAGTTCAACAGCATCAGCTCTCCTGATGTTTCCAGTGTGTGAATGCCACATTGATGTTTATGAAAAAATGTGCATGGTATTTGCTTGACAGAGTGGGTCTACCTTCCATGACACTTTTGACAAAATAGGCTTTCTTTAGGCTTTTATTTTGGAAATGTCATCTGACTGTATCCAATATAATTCAATATAATTGAAATAGCGCACACATGGACTAATGCTCCACGCATTCTCTGAGCCAATGAGAAACCTGCTGACAAAGTAAGACTGACATTAGCAAAGTTAATTAATTCACTACATTGTCCTCAGGAAGTAGTATTGATCCAAGCATAGGCAGGTGGATTGAGAAAGAAAATATTTACAGCAATAGGTAGAGATTTCTTGACATCTCAAGACAATGAATATTCTTGCAGTAATATTTGTCTGACATAAAGGTCTTCACTTCTACTCACATTTCAATCATTATTCTTCTGACTGGTTCTTTTCCTCTGCCTATGTGGTCTACTGGCTGAAATATTGCATAGATATTACATTAGCGTGAATCTGGGCAAATGTCACACTTCATACAAGGACTGTCCACTGTAGACCCATTACTGCAGGGAGCAGAAGCACAATTTGTATAGGAATAGAGTTGGCATAGGACCAATTCCTCACAGAGTGATCCACAGCAGTCTCACAGTACATGAACAAGGTGAGCAGAACCATCTGCTCATAGGAGTCAGGTGTATCCAAGAATCTATGTCATCAGGCACGTCCATCCCAATGGAGAAGCTTTGAGTCAAGCCAGGAATCTGAGTCAGCAAGTCAGGGTCAGGATGTGCAGATCTGGGAAAACAAAACTTGTTTTGTGGGTAGTGATGAAGCATTACACTGTAGCTTTGTTTTTCTTTGCCTGTTTTGAACATCAAGGCCATAACTCTGCACTGAAAGTAGAAGAAAGAGCCATGGAAAATGTAATGAAATAGTCTTGCATCTATATTACCTTTTGACAGCCTTCTTTGAGGTGCACTTGCCCTGCCTCCTGTCCAGGTACAAACTCTTTATTTTCAAGACCATGAGCAGCAATTCAAAATCCCTGCAGTTGAAAAGCAGAGAAAAAACCTTCTATCTGGAGAGATAGTCTCCAGTCTGACATCTTCACAGGACAGGTTTATGCTACAGTCTTCTACTCTTAAGCCCACAGGATGGCAGAAACACATTTTGGCCTTGCAGTGAGTGCATAAAAAACCACTGCATCTCCTGTTGTCAGCTTACACTTGACAGAACTTAGCTCTTTACTTGTTAGTGAGAAACCTGTCTTCAGCTTCTACTATTAGGGAAACCTGCAACCTGAGCAACCTGAACCGCTACTGCCTTGCCACCATGGACACATGAATGAGCAGCGTACATGATACCTACATGGGCAGTTTGCATACATGCCTGACATAATTTTATGTTTCAGCACTCACTGCTCACAGGTCTAGCTCTGCATAAGCTCCCTGCCTCCATGACCCCCATGACCCCTTCAATTAGAGAGACCATCTCAACTAGATGTAGTGGTTTTGGACTGGAAAATGTACAACTAACATATATAAACAAGCAGAAAACACAGGCAGAACTTCTATTCTCTGCTTAAAAACAATTTCCCAGACTGTATGATCTTATTTTTGTTACTAGTATCCAAACAAACACTGCCAAATTCCAGAGACGATGCATGGAGCCTATGACATGCATGTACTCAAGCGTTTACAGTGTAAGGGAGAGGTAGCCTGTTCTGCTTTCTGTTTAGTTGGGTCAACTCTTTTTATCCCAATGAAACCAGCTCCAACATGTAGGGTCTGATAATCCCTTGAGCAAAGAGGTCTCACAGCTCAGTACTGAAGGCATTTTTAAAGTTGCTTCACAGTAAAAATTTCCTCTTTTTTCTTGCCTTTTGCTGCAGCATTCTGGGAGATAACAGCATGAGTCACTCAGTGTCCTGTATATAGTACTGCGTGTGGCATCAACAGGGCTGGGCTCAGTGACGGGCAGGTGTTATGGCAAGCAGGAAAACATAGTAAAGGTCTATTTTGGAAAAGGTGTCGTGATCTTCCAGGGCATCTCAGCCTGAAATACTCTGTAGGATACCAGAGACTTAAATGCATTGGGAAGACCAAGCTCAGATTTTACTTTTAAAGTACTTTCTTCAGGCCAGAGTCACTTCACATGCAGGTTCTGTTACCAGATACACAAATTTGCAATCTGAAAGAAATGTATTCTAAGAGAGATTAGATAAAACCTGCACTGCTCTTGTATGTTGCACCTTTAGCAACTCATTGTGCTCAGTCTAGTTTTCAGACTTCTGAATTTGGAATAGTGGAATACAATAACTATCTGTGGAATACCAAGTACTTAAAAGTTCACCAAGGTCTGATGCATGATTTAATCCCTGATTACAAATACACTCTAGCCTCAAAAAGAGAAGAAAGAGAGAAACTTCTAACAACATATAGACATATCTTAAGGCATATGTCATTGGGTGAGACTAATTTCTGTGGTGCCCAGTGACAGGACTAGGGGCAATGGGCACAAAGAGAAACACAGGAAGTTCCAACTCAATATGATGAAAAACTTCTTTAATGTGATGTTACAGAACATTGGAACAGGCTTCTCAAAGAGGTTGTGGAGCCTTCTCTGGAGATACTCAAAACCTGCCAGGATGTGATCCTGTGCAAAGTGTTCTGGGTGAACCTCCAGTAGCAGGGACTTTACACTAGAAGATGTCCAGATGTCCTCTTCAATCCCAACCATTCTCTCATTCGTGGAATCAGAGAATATTATTGCAATCTATTTCAGAGGAACTGGCACTCAGTAATTTATAGGCTGTGATTAGTATACAAGATTCATTACTGCTGCTGAGAAGGGAAAACTGTAATTTAAAATCTAACAGTACAAAAAGCAGAGCAAATGAAAGCATTTTCGCAAAGGTGCATGATTATAAGACAAACTTACCTTGAGACTGAAATCTCATGCAGAGTTTTCTAATACTTAATTAAGTGAAAGCCCAAGTGGTAGAAGAAAACCCGAGTGGATAAATGACCTTTATTTTGGATGCCACAGTGTTAGCCTACAGTTTCTTAAGTATTAGCATTCAGTGTGGTTTGTGTGCTGAAGAGGTGAAAATAGAGACAAACTTCAACAAATCTATCTTCACTTCTGCAAGTTAACTGTATAAAACTTGCATAAAATCAACTGATTTTTCTCTGTGGCCACTTCTTCTCTGTCATTGTTTATTTTTTTAATAAAACATAGCTACTGTTTCATCTTCTATATATGGTTTATTTAAATAATGAGAACTGTGCAAAAGAGGTGGGAAAAAGAATAAAAAAAGGCAAATGACTTTTCCCTTTAAGTTCTAGGGGTCCCTTGGGTTTTCATTTCAATCTCCAATAGGAAAAATTGACTTCCTATTCCTAAGTGAAACAGGAAAATCCCTTATCTTTGGAATAGCTTAATCTTTTTCAATTTTAGCCAAGTGGTTCATTCTGATTGTTAACCAGTACATTGTACAACCCATTGTTCTTTCTTGAAACTTTCTATCGAGCCTCCAGTTTTGATATTTTATATTTTATCAGACTAATATTAGTGACATAGTGTGTATTTTCTCATTTTAACCTCAAAATGTGCAAATACTAGATAACAGAGTATTAGCTACAATTCTGATGGTGTGTCTGGCTGACTATTGGTTTGGATATTGATAATTTTGAAATTCTTGTAATTATGCAGGCATCTCCATGTACATTATGTTGCTATGACTTTGTTACTCTCTGTAGATTTTTCTTCTGCTCCCCTTTTTCATTTAAACATCAGCCACTGCATCATTCCATTTTTTATTATACATTGAATATTATATATTGAATAAAACCAAATTTTAAAAACTTTTAAAAATATATACATCTGTAAATAACTTGTGGTTGCCTTTGCTTGTTCTGCACAATTTTTGACATTGAATGAATCACACACAATGTTCCTTCTAAGAAGCAGATGTTCTCTTCTATGCACATACCTCCAGCAGCCATGCAGGTATCTTTCAGATCTGGTAGCTTCAAAATGAAGGAAATTGAGGAAACTATTGAGGTGAAGAAAGAACTCCAAGAAAATCCTGGTCAACTACAACAGATCAGGAACAACAACAGCGGTATGAGGCCCCATTATAAAAGGTTTATATCCAGTGAAATTAGAAGTATGGAAGAACATGAGATATAGCATTCTCATATTCTTATTTCAGATAATTGTTTTACACTGATTTTAGGTAGAAGAGGTAATTAATTCCCTGTATCTCTAGTATGTCCTTGACATGGGTGTGAAAATCCGTAGTACCACTATATTGTACTTTTGTCCAGTACTTTTCTTATTTCAGTGGATATGTCATAATATCTTGGTTTATGAAGAATAGAGGAAGAGCATAAAATTATTTATGTAATACTAATGAAATAAACATTTGCCTTACAACTCACTGAGAAAATTCTTCATTTTCTTTTCTTAAAAGTTAGAAAACCTGCTTATTTTTCCTTCCCTTCAGTGGCTGAACTTCCTAACAAATCTTACTCTTTTGTATAGTTTATCTTTTCTTCTTAATCTTTTTGTTCTCTGCTTTATATCTAACATCTAATGGTGACCTTCATTTAAAGTCTGTACTGTGTTCAGTCTTTCCCTCACAAATAGTGCTGAGAAGTGGATTTTAACAAAGTAAAGGATTTCCTTTGCAGCAATCCATTAACTTTACAGAGGACACAAAAAGCTGCTTACACTAATGAATGCCACTAAAGAGATAAAAAAAAAAAAAAAAAAAAAAAGAAAAAGAACTTTTTTTCTTCCAATTCCTAACATATGTGTAGCTTTGTCTTCTCAAGGCCACTAATCAAGTTTCTGTCAGAGATACAAAAAAAGGAAATTGTTTCAAAATGAAAATTGGCAGGAAAAACCAGACATTTTAGAAAGGTGATCTCTCTAAGGATTGGTATGAGGATTACCTGCATGACTATTATTTTGCTAATGAGGTGGTATCTTTTAGTATCAAAGGAATCTTTTGTGTGTCAAACCTTTCAATCACAGGTTCATAGAATCATTTAGGTTGGCAAAGACTTCTAGGAGCTCCAAGTCTAATGTTAACACAGCACTGCCAAGTCTACTTCTAGGCCATATCCTTAACCACTACGTCTACAGTCTTGACTTTTAAATACCTTCACAGCTGGAGACTCAACCACTTGCCTGGACAGTCCATTCTGAAGATTAAGATTTTTGGTTGATTTTTTCCTAGTATCCAACTGAAATGCCCACTAGCACAATTAGAGTCTGTTTCCTCTTTTCTTATTTCTTGTTTTTTGGAAGAAACTGACACTCACCTCATTACAATTTTGTTTCAGGTAGTTGCAGAGATCGATAAGATGTTTCCAATATGAAAAATATACATGAAATTGTGCTTTTTTTTTCTGGCCAACTTGATCTGGGGAAGATTACTAGAAGTTACACACTCAAAATATATATAATTCTGATTAATATTTTCAATTCAGTATAGATAATAGACTGTTTACAGTATAAACATTAGTACAGTAAATTCTATGTGGTATACATTACAAAAATACTACAAAGAATATTTCTAATTTTTACATATGCAAGCAAGAAATCATTTTTGAGGGGAAAAATAACAAAATTACAAATGTATTTGCTTTGGAAAACAAACTCTTATTCTTACTAGAGCTGAAATTTAGTCCTTAAATTTTAGATCTTAGTGACAATGAGTACATTAAGATAATGATAATAAGACAAAAGTGAAAAACTCAGTAAAGGACTTAAAACGAACTTCTCTTCAAGTAAATTTTATGTCCTCAGTCACTGAGAGCATTTTGATTTAAGGTGTTCTGGTGTCTTGTCAGACAAACCTGTATTATCTTCTAGATTCTTCATTCCTGGAGGAATGAAAACAAGGAATGACTTTTCGGGTAGGGAGCACATAGAAAAGAACGGAGGACATAGAAAAGTATGGATGACATAATGGTTGCATTATAAGCATGATCCGTAATAAAAAAATCTACATCTGTATCAAGCAGTTCCTAGATTTCTTACCAATATGTAAAAACTGAGCAGATTATATTGTATGCTGCAATTCTTTTTCATGCACTGAACTCCTAAAACTACCTTAGGACAGTCTGGGTAGATTCAGACTCCAGGATTCTCAGCTTAATATCATCAGTGATTAAATGTTTAAAACTATTGTCAGAATGGGATAATGACGATTCCATATTGATAACATAATGCTCTGTAGAAAGGAACAGGCTCCCCAGGGAAGTGGCCAAAACACTAGCCTGGTTTCCTGGCTTCAGGAAGTGTTCGGACAATGCTTTTAGGGACACGGTGTAATTTTTGGGGTATCCTGCACAAGGTCAGGAGCAGGACTCAGTGATCTTGATGGGTCCCTTCCATTTCAGCATATTGTATGATTCTATGATTCTATGAAATATTTTTCCAATGTTAATTGGTTAAAGTAAATGTGAAATTACTTGTGCCTAAAATATCCACCCAATAGATAAATTAGTTTGATTAGTGTTTAGCACAGAAAGGAAGATAGAAGCTGAATCTACAATATAAATCCCTACTAACAGAAGCATAAGACAGTGCTTCCTGAGGAAGTGACACTCAGCTTTACAGGAAAACCACATCCAACACTTTTCAAACATGCTTTAGTTCTGCCTTTTTTTCTAAGTGAGAGGTAACTTGATCCTCACAGCAGAGAAGCATCAGAGTGAATAGTAAAAACTGTGAATCTAACTGCAGCTGCAGTTACCTCATTACCTAAGGACATCCTTTAAAAATGGTTTGAAAAAGTGGCATGATCTTTATGCTGGTAGGAAAGGAGGCTTTGGTTCATAGTAATGCTGGACTTGATTGGTTGTATGGCAGTTTCATCTCCTCTTCTATACACTTTGTTCTATCAGGGTATGTCTCAGTCTTTCAGCATCCAAAACTATCAGAAGAAGAAGCAGAAGCAGATGCTTTTCAGCTCTGATTGTTTTTTGAGTGGTTCCCAGTGATCATCTTAACTGGATGTGCGATAAAGATTTTGAAACTTGCTGGGGGTTCTTTTCCTTTTCAAAGAGATAATTAATTTTTTTGGCAAGTACACATAATAATGTATGGTATCATAAACCAAGGGTCCTTCATTCAGGTATTGAGTAGCAAATCAAGTTACTTTTCTGAAGGAGGTCAGAAAGGAGTGGAAAGTATTTCCTAACCATTTCCTAAGTGCAAGAAAAATTGCCTCTGTTTCCATAGGACATTAAAAAAGCCTTCAGCATGTTATTCAGTTCATCCAGAAAAAATTGTATTTTGGTTAGGATTGAAATAAAATGTATTTGATCTCTTAAAGCTACAAATAGACCTGAAATGTGGAATTAAAGGAGAACGGCTCTAAGGAACTTCCTATAGCATCTGTTCTGTCATTCAAATGTAGTTCAGATGGAATCACTGGAACTGACAGTGGAGATGGTATTTTCCTGCTTTTCTCCTCTATCCCTTTGTCTTAAAGCTCATAGCAGGTTCCATAGGTCCCTACAATCTATAAATTATTTACAGTCAGTGTCTGTAAAAAAATGAAAAGCACCTAGAAATATAAAGTGAGACAGAATAAGCAACATCTTTGTATTTCTCCTTTACAGAGGAGTAAAGACTGAAGTTGTTCCTGAGGTCCTGACTTCAAGGATCAATAACAAAATCTCACACTTTAGAGATCCAGGCACTTTTCTGAAAAGATTGAAAAAAAGTGTTTCATCCACAGAACCTTAACTCAGCAGGTAAAAAGCGAACAGATTTTCACCTTCTCTTGAAGTATCAGATGGGAATCTAGAGGTAGAGGCAGGGCACTGAGGAAGGCAGAATCACTATCCTGGTGAAGTTCATTAAGTGCTATTTCTTCATGACCCAAAATTTTGGAAAATGGTTTCAAAGAATACTAAAGCATTGAGAACTAAACCTGCCCTGTTTTCTCTCAGAAATAATTTTTTTGAGGATACAAATAAAGAAAGCAATTTGCTGAAAAGTAGCTTTACATGGGGTCATGCTATCAGAATCCCTACACGTTGAACACCATTGTAGCATCTTTAAAGAAGCATGAAGAAAGGTATCAAAGACACCAGAGACATGTTCATGTCCTGAGAGCTCCTTGGGGATGAAGATAAATGAGAGGTTTTGTGGAGACCAGCTGATGTGCCCTGAAAACTGAGCCACAGTCCTGATTAAGTTTCTGTGATCAGGCATGATGTAGTCAAGGTTGTGAGTAGTAATTCTATCAAGAGATGTTTGTTGAGTTCCAATAAAACCTTAAATGTCAACAGATTCTGAAAGATTATAAAGAAAGCATTTGCATCATGCTAGGCATTTCAGTCAAAATAATGAATAGGTGCTGACATCAGTATTCATACATGTCATCTGCAAATGCAGTTCTTACACAGGGATGCTGTATTTCAAAATCCTAGGCTGTCCAATAGAAACTAATATTTTTTTATGTTTTTTTATTCCTTCTGTAGGAAGAAATTTTGCAACATACTCAAAGAGGGATCTATACATATTATTTAATTCCATAGAAAAAGAAAGAGAAAACCTTAAAGGTTTTCATTTTCCCCAAAATGTTTTTATTCAATTGGTTTTGGTTTGGTGTCTGTTTTCCTTCTTTATACAACAAAAGACCTTCTCTTATTCAGTGGTAACTTTATTCTTTGACTAAAGTATGGATTTTTAAAAATTTTATTAATTAGAATTTTTTTCTTTTCCAAAGACAGAATATCAGTCTTTTTTCTTTGTCTCTTTCATAATCACCCCTAGAGCTAACGAGCTAATTTTGTAAGAGGAGCCCAACCTATTCACACCCAAAGGAAATTGAATTTCATTCTCATTCATAAAAAAATATATGTACACACTTCTGGCATTTATTGAAGTTGTAAGGTGAGTTTCCCTTGCTGAACATCCACCTATCTCCGACATTTTTCTCGCCTTTTTTTTCCTAAATGATTGTGTACTTTCTCAACTAAGAATACCAGAAAAAATGTAATAATTATCCTATTTATATTAAATGTCAGATGTTCCCAATGCTCAGTCTTCTCCTGCAGGGGTTGGATCTAAGAAAATGTATCAGTTTCAATGCAGCTGCAGTTAGGCAGCAAAGATGCTGTGTAGAAAAAAATAGCAAAAATCTTGCTTCAATTTCTGTATTTTCATTTTAACACAAGTATTTTTTGCAGAATTTGTTTTATCACTATTGACAGGTATTTCAGTTGGAACTGTTAGGTCTTACTTGTATTTGTCCTGAGATAGGATATATTAAAAAAAAAAAAAAATTGTCCATCTTTCCAGGAAAATATTTTGACAGTGTTCAAGGTAAAGAGTAGTGCCTATAATTCATTAGAGATAGAGTATTTACGTATGTTCTGTGGCTCCCCACTAGCAGTGTCATGTCATTATTCCAACTCTAGTCAAAAAAGCACAAAGGAAATAATTCTCCTGCAAAAAAATATTCTGCCAGCTTTGTCATAGAGAATTGTGCTTACTGCTTCATGTCTCCAGGGAGAGGCAGATTCCTCTGAAGGTCTGATGAATCCCCCGTGGTCTTTCTCAGCAGGACAAAACTCATTTATGCTTGTTGCCTGCTAATTTTGCAGTGGGATCACAGGCCAGTCACCATGGGTCTCATAGACTTACAGCAACTCATCGCCATGATCCATGAACCTAAAAGAAAATTCTCACACTTGGATTAGAAAAGATACCATATAAAGTGTCTCAGCTCAGTACAGGGAAAAATACTCTGGGATATAGTCACACAAGTGCAGCAGCAGCTTTGTATCACAGCTCACCAAAAACAGATTTCTATATAAATTCTTGTATCCAGGCTAAGTAAACTTAGTTATCAGAACTCATCAGTCATCATGTTTAGATTTGTAAAATTCTAAGTGGACAGTGGAGCTAGGAGGAAATTTTGCTCAACCAGTGATCTCAAAATGTCTTAAGATCATTATGGCTGGTATTCATCTGGTGTTGATACTGGAACTGTTACTGTTTATCATCTGTATTAATGGTCTGATGGAAAAGAAAACAACCTCAGGAAATATAAAGATAAATCCAAGCTGAGGGTAGTGAATGATATGCTGAAAAATAAGGCTGTTGTACAGAAAGTCCCTAGAAGCTGAGGGATGAACGTATATCACACAATCAAACAACAAAGATATTTTTAGTTTTATTAATTACAAATTTGATTTTTCTTTAGCACAATAAAATACTGAAAACTATGATTCTTTGTGTCCTAACCATAATTATCCTCATAAAGAACCCTTTTTATTTCTGTGAGAAATAGATTATGTGATCTGCTAATGCTTTTCTTAATAATTGTGAAGAATATTTCCAATTTCTATCACATTTAGGACAGAAGTAGAGAGCTATTAAGATCCAATAAGTCTTATGAAAACAGAGACAGAAATATAAAGATTATTGCCCCTGCTACAAGAAAAAAGTTCAGTTTCAGCTCAGCAGTGTTGCCAGGCACACAGAACATAAAAGATTTCATGGAAGAGAAAATGAGTTGAGGACAAAAGCTAAGGTGCTAGAAGGCAAGATGAGACAAAGCAGTAACACTTTGAGAAACAGCTAAAAAACCTGTGTAATACATTCACATGAAATTGGACTTAATCAGTTCTTCTCCTCATGAAATATCTTGGAGTTGGAAGTTTGAAAACTTGCAGCACAAAGTGAGGTAAAGAACAGACTAAGCTTACAGAAAACGTAAGTAATTGACAAAGCAGAAACATAGTATTCTCCCCCATCCACAAAGAAAAAAAGTACAAAGCTGTTGTCATAAATTGGGGTATGAATCCTGGTATTTCATGGAATCACAGAATATGATGAGTTGGAAGGGACCCTCAAGGATCATCAGTCCAACTCCTGACCCTGCACAGGACACCCCAAGAGTCAAACCATGTGCCTGAGAGTGTTGTCCAAACACTTCTTGAACTCTGTCAAGGTTGGTGTTGTGAGCATATCGCTGGGGACCCAGTTCCAGTGCCCAACCACCCTCTGGGCAAACTTGCAATGTGCAATGACTGAAGAATTCCAACACTGGAAAACTTATTAGAAGTATAAATAATTGATGTTACTATAGGGGCTCAATATGATGAAATTGTGTGAAATGAAAGTGGCAACACTTATGCAATTAAAATGTCAGTATCTTTGAGAAGTTATTACTGACCTTTGAATCAGCCAATATCACCTCTGCCAACCTCTTATAATGGAAATCTTTAGAACTGAAGAAGTTTGGATTTAAATATAGTAT
Organism: Onychostruthus taczanowskii; assembly: GCF_017590055.1. Lineage (NCBI taxonomy): Eukaryota > Metazoa > Chordata > Aves > Passeriformes > Passeridae > Onychostruthus > Onychostruthus taczanowskii. The sequence continues at coordinate 10,181,782 of NW_024501126.1, forward strand.
TTTTCCCCTTAAAAGAGTGAAATTATAATCTATGAAAGGAGTAGAATGTATACCTGATGCATGGTAGTCTACCTTTTACAAGATGCTACCCACAAAAATAAATTTTAAAAAAATTTTAAAATTTGAAATCCCATGTTATTTTTCCAGCACACAGCAGCATAGACTTTTAATCCTTTACATGCATCATTCTCCTTTACATGTTCCAGTTCTTTAGTCTGATGAGAGCAAACTTTCCTCTTTGTGATCTACTGGATATGACATAGCAGCTATGAAAATGTACTGCAAGTATCAGACACCTTTTCTGATTAAATGGAAGTACAGCTTGATTCAAGAAAATCACTGAAGTTTTTTAGCTCTGCCAATTCTCATCCTTCATCCCTGGTAATTTAATTATTGCTCATGAGGAGATTCATCTGGGTTTTTTTAAATTGCTTTCTTGGTTCAGTGGGCAAATGCAGGGTTAAAGCTGCATCTGCATCTTCATTCTGGCAAATGCCTATCCTTTCTGTGCACCCGTAATGAAGCATGCTTATTATTCCATGTTAGAAACACTGCAGCTATCAAGATGGGAGAAGCAGATGTTTTCAGAAAGGTCTGGGGACAAGTAAAATGAGCAAGATGGAATTAAAGACTTTGAAGGAGGAACCCAAAATGAAGATCCTCAATTCCTTAAAGTTTTATTTCAAAAGAATAAATATCAAGGCTGCTTCTTTGTTTAATACCACAGGGTTTGAGCTGCTACCCTTCTCCCAAGATATTTAGTGCCATCCTGTCTGATGAGGTCACCACAGCTTGTGATAAGAAAATGTTTAGTGAAGTAATAGATGAGTATATGATTGGACATAATAGAATGTTTGATTGTCTCTCATTAAAACAATTTCAGCTTTCTCCAATCTAAAAATTTCGCTTTTACTGGTTTGAATTAGTTCCCAAAACTAATGTTTGAGGCAGACTATATGAAAGGATAGGAGATATATTCAGATGACATAATGGATCACAGGATTTAATTTCAAGCTCCTCTTCACTGGACTGGTTTGGATTATCAATGTGTAAAATTTCAGGGGAGGTTTCCTAATAAGGATCAACCTTAGACACATATTTGTCACATTCTTAAACATTCCTTACAAGCCTGACAGGAATATTTCTGTGCTGAATTCAAACATCATCTGCATTAGTAAGTTCACACTGGTGCAATTTACTTGCTGTTGTTCCACAGTGAACCTACACTGATATATTTTAAGCATGCTTACCTAAGGCTTTCAATGTTGTTTAACTCCCTCAGAACAGTATCAGAGCAGATTTCTTTAAAGATAGTAACAATTATAATTCTGCCAGCCTAAGCAGAATAAAATAACAGCTAGGAAAAAAAAGTAATCCTTTACAAAACTCCAAACTAACCAGATGTTCACTGAATGAGATAGTAAAGCATGCTCATAATTCTCTCTGTTTCCAACACACCATGACAACCACAGTATCCTGTAGAGGGATATGTTGTCACTGTACAGCAAATGCTCTAATTTTAGATGTCCTCAGCCCTCTCTTTGCAGAGTGCATAAGGTCATAGGCCAGAGAAGAGTCAAAGATGAATGTGGACAGCTCCCATGGTCTATTCTACAGGCATTCTAGTCATGAATATTAGGCAGGTACTACACGAGGTGCTGGGAACACAGCTCTAGAAGAGGGAGAAGAATGAACTGCCTGGACACAAACTTCTACAAATCATTCAGTGTGTGGGCTGCTCAAGGACTAAGATGAGTGTCTTTCCTAGTACAGACATTATTTATGTCTTTCACGCATTTTTGGATGTCTTTTGGGATGAGATAGCTAACTCAATATTGTTTTTCATGAAATATTCTTGAAGAAGTGGAACAGGGATATTTTTTTGGATTTGTCTAGAACAAGAGAATATCAGATGACATGAAAACATTGAAGAAGACACCGACTCTAGGGAGATAAAGTCAGATATGTTTCTAATATTGTTGCACATCAAGGTATTTATTGAGACACAAATCAATCAATCATTTTTCCAATTGATATCACATACTGGGGTCTTTTATTAAATCTATAATTCTGAAGGACAAAAGAATAAACCAGAAACTCCCTAGACAAAAAGGTATCAGAAAGGGAAGTTGTGGTGAAGCAGTACAATCCAACACTTGCTTGAAATCTTATGGATGAGGCCCATTCAGGAGTGTCAGGCAAGTAAGACCTGACACAGAGATATATGACCTCCTGGCAATTTTAGTGTCCATCTTGAGTTCTAAATACTGACTTCCAAATTTGTTGTAAAGATAACTGAATTGGTAGAAAAAAACTGTAACATCTTCACCATGTATGCCAACAGTGATTGATAAAAAGGTTAATTAGTATCTACATTAGTACTGACAAATGAGAAATAAATGCTTCTAAATGATGTTCCTGACTTTCTGCCCCTCAATTAAGTTGCAAATTATAATTGTGTTAAAATACATTATGATGCATGCCCTTGTATGATTTTTCAAGGTTTCTAAGTAGAGAATGAGAGACTGAGTCCCAAGGAACAGTATTGAACAGTATTTCCTCTGTTCAGTCTTGCAGTGACAGAAATGGAAGGAAAGTGCAATCAGCACTGAAGGCATCATAGGGCTTTCAAATACCTACAGCAAGCAGACTAAGAAAACAGTCCACTACCAAATAGCAGGGCTTTTATAAAATTTAATAGTAAGCAATTATTTCCTAGGAAATCCCACTGCAGGTTGAAAATTTGGAAGCAGACCTGTTACTGTTAGGCTGGCTTTTCCTACTCAAGAAAGAATAGTGTTTCTTAGGCCATTTAAAAAGCCTTTTTTAATTTTCACGTGCTTCTTTCCTTTGCTCTGGATGGCCTTGTTCTTGACTTGCAGGAGTCAGTTTACCCAAAGTCTGGTTTCTACACATGGGAATGACTTGCACTAATAGTCCCTGATAAGACAGTGTGGGTTCTGGACTCCCTCTTCAGTCAGTGGTAACCTAGTGTAAGTTTGGCAACAGATGAAAGAGTGCTTTTTGTACAGCTGCCTATCCGCAATCCTATGCTCTTTTGCACATAACACAGATTAAGAGAAGCATTTTATCAGGACTTTTGTTTAAGTGTTCATTCATGGTGTGAAATCATGCTCACTTGATCTGGTCTCACTCAGATTTGGTTGGCTGATTGTTTTACTCTTCCAAAGTTCATACCTATATGACACTGTGGTGCAATTCCAGACCAAATACATTCTGTTGAAGCCATTGAAGGATTGTCAATGTCCTTGTCAGCCTAGGAGATCACTGTGAGAAAAGAAAAAAAAAAAAGACAAACAGAAAAATCCCTTTTTTTTTTTTTTTTACAAAACAGGTGTTTGAAGCATTTGCAAAAGGGAGCAAAATATGAAAAATTGAGAGAGTAAAAGTCACTGGTATGAACTATAATAAGGGCTCAATTAAGTCTCAGTAGTTGTAAATAATTGAGAGCATCTACTAGTTTAATTTTGATTGGTACGTTAAAAAAAGTATAAAAAGATAAAGTACTTAATGTGATCATCCTTATTTTGAAGTTACAGGCAGAAAATTTTCTTGCAGGTCATTCCATATCAGGCAGTTCTTCTTTTGTTTCTAAGAAATTATGCCATCCCTCCTAAAAAGTGCACTTTGGGTCTATTTTTGCTTTCTGCTGTGTGGGTGGTACTCTTCAAGTAAGGGCTTCCAACAGAATATGATCTGAAATTGTATGTTTCTGTTGTTTTATATTTGTTTGCTCTAGTTTTGAATTTTATTTAAATATTTGCATATTTTCCACAAAAATATTTATATCCACCTGCACTTGGATTTGAGGGGAAAGTTAAGCAATAGGCTTTTTCAGCAATAGCAAAGCAAGTATAAAATATAAAATCAAATATATTTTTAAAATTAAAAAATATAAATAAAATTAATTGTAGGCCTTTTAAAGTAGGTAAACTTAGAATTAAATTACCTATATTTAAACATGCCAACAGAAGGAATCTAGGACATACTTACCTACTTTCAAATTTTACATAAATGATTCAGATGTATTTCTTGAAGTTCTGACAAAATGACATTAAATATAACTATATACATTCCACATGATGTGAATTAAGAAAATTTGCAAAGGTTGTTATTTTTGCTGGGGAAACACATGTCATTCAGTGTTCATCACTATGGGTATTGTCATTTTAAGAATGTCTTTGTCCTGCTAATAACATTCTGAAAACATCTGAAAGATTGTCCCATAAACACTAATTAGTTACTTCTCTTATCAGCAGTTACTGTAAAAAAAAAAAAAAATCCAAAACTATCAGGGAAAACAAAAGAAAAGCAAAAAACACCCCCAGATATTAGTGTATGGATATCAGCACATGTAGGCATGTTGTCCTATATGGAAAGAGTTCTTTCCAAAGCAGCTGGTAGATATTGTCCTATCATGACAACTGTTGGCAACAATTGGTATCTGCCAATATGGATAAAAACCTGCTTCAAATGATGCTTAGAAGTGTGGAGATCCAGTAGGCAAAGGATAGCAAGCTGGGCACTGAGGCAGTTTGTTTCATGTTCCTATGTAAAGCATGGCATATTTGAAGTTACCTACTCCATAGCAAAGAACAATGTTTTGTCCGTTTGCCCATTATAAATGGAGTAATTCTGGCAAAACAAGAGAAAACACAGGATATTTGGAAAAGAGAACCTTGGTGCTTGACCTCTGGCGCCAGAATTGCTCTTGCTTCCAGCTGGCTCTCATTTTTGTCACAAAATATGTGGCAAGAAAAATCCTACAGTGCATGAAACTGGAGTTAGGGCAAGAATGATAAAATAACTGCCCATAAGGCTCATCAAGAGAAAATCTTGCTGTGATTTTGAGAGCAGTGTGAGCTGGATGTACAAGTGAGCACATTTATGGCTCATTTATCAAGTAATGAACCATCATAAGATGTGATGAAGCTCCTTCTTCCCATCAACTCCACACAAATTGAAGAAGCTCTATAACAGGTCTTGTTTCCCAATGCTTTTTCTTCTTGTCTAAACTTTCTTTACTTTGAAACATTGCCTACTAAGCAGCATAAACATCTCCTATGTTAAACATGATTACACTATTCATAAAATGAACCTTTCACAGACGGCTGCCATAGAAATCATATATTTAGATTTGAAATTGCTGCAATCAGACTGTACTGCAGTTTTAAATGCTACAGAAGATAGATGCATTTGTCTGCTACTCCTGAAAAGCAGAATTCACTGCAGAAAGAGCTATCTCAGTGAATGGTCATAATTCTAAGTGCAAAGAACAAGTATGGTTTTGTATACAACACATTTCATTTCCCTTCAAAAACCAATTGCAAATGTTGCTCTCTGTGATGGGTGGTATCTGATCTGCTTACAGTTAATCTTTTCTAATAAAGAGCATGGCTGGGCAGAATAACTCCTGTTTGTCTTACTTTGTCTGCTAACCTCTGCATCCAGCAAAACCCTCTAGCAAGCAAGGGTGAGTAACACTTCAGCCGAGCATGCCTCACACTGCTCAAGTGGGTGACTCTCCTAGACACAGAGGGGACAATTGTTCTCTTTGGAGAACAACGGAACAAATAAATAGGCAAATATCAGAAGTGACATGATGGAAAAACTACTAGAGAACTAGACAATGGGTATGATTTTTGCTGAAACTCATAAAAATTGGTTAACTGAATATAGAACTAGTTAAAATATAAAGAATGAAGTGAGGAGATGGAATAGTTATTCTCAACTCATTTTGCTGTTAATCTTCCCACTAATTTGTCTAAGTCTCTGTGTTTAGAAATGTGAAATCCTTTGTTGCAATAAATCTTTATCTCCGGAGATGCAGAGCTCTAGTACATTCAATTTATGGAAATGTGTATGAAAATTTTCTGGAGAATTCTGGCATAGTTCTAAAACCTTGAACCTCAACAGGGCCTTATCTTTGATATGTTTAGAAGATTAAGGTACAAGAAGACAAAAATCACTTCCTCTTCAGAGGAAAGAGTTAGTGTAAATACTAATCTTGTTTCTCTCCCATGAATGCACCAGGAATAATTGATTATGTCATGTTGCAGCAGTCTCCCTCTCTGTCAGACAAGACAAACATCCAAGTCATTTATCAAAATTCATTATCAAAACAAACAGGGTATCTGACAGTAATTTATAACTCTTGACTGTACTGTGGTTTGGCAGCACATTCACCTTAAGAGTTTCACTTCCTCCCTCTTTTTGTATGTGCTTACCATTACAGTTTCCCTCATTTTTAAAAATAGCAGTAATCCAGACACCTGAATTGATCTTGGTTAAAAAAGCAAACTCTGGAGAACTAAGGATTGAGGAGGGTAAGTATTACTGTGGTATTCTCACTAAATTATTAAAATTCCCTTGGTATCCATTTGGCCTCTGTGAAGGCTTTCTGTGAAGAAAGATTAAGGGGATGCAAACTCCAGTGTGGAGTAAGCACTGAGAAGTGGTAAGAATTTCTTTATTTGGTCCTGCTGTTGAGTCCCTTGGCTCATGGAACTGCACCTTGGAGAGTCACAGAATACCCACTTTGCAGTTTGTGAAGTCTTGATCCAGGGCAACACTGCAGGAATTCAGTATCATTCACAGTATGGCTGTGTAACACACTTGTTCATCCCACCCTGCAGTGACTGATGGCACAAACAGGAGATGAAGGGGGCATTATATAACAAAACATTTAGACAAATTTGAATTTTATGAGAAAAAAAGAATGCTTCATTTCCTTCATTCCATCTTAAACAGCCCTCAGCTAAATAGCTTAATAGTTTTAAGAAGAGCTACTTCCATCTGATCCGTGATTTCTTTTCAGACAAACATCTGCACTAAGAAACTACCATACGTGTACAGTAAAGCTGTGCAACCATGATAAGGAGGAATTATTTTTTTTTATTTTTATTTTTTGGTGCAGAATAAAAATACAAGTGCAAAGGGGTTTTTTATATCACCATATTTCTGCAGGGAAAGGAAGTATATATCACTTTATCACTTGTAACACAATTCTGTTCAGTTTTCCAACAGCAAATCCAACAGTCCTTCCAAATTTCTCTCAACTAATTTTTATGCCCCCTTGGTTAGCAAGGATGTACTTCAGAGTGGCTATCTTTGACCCTCTGTTCTTTTCAATTTAAAACAGGGTTTAGTGTAACTGGTCTTCGCTATTTGCTTTTTGCTTTCTGTCCTTTGTCCTTCTACAGGCAAATCAGGCTTCAAGTGCTCTGCCAGTTGTACCACAAGGGAAGATGAAAATATTGGCATTTTACTTGCCTTGGAAGAGGCTACGAGCAGTTAATTGTTCAAGATCCCATGCACGGAAGGCACAGTACAGATATAAATTATGAGTCTTGTTGCAGCAACAGAATGATAAAAGGCAACAGCAAGGAGGGAGCTGCTGCACAGATGTCTAATTGTTTGTATGCAACAGCTGTTGTAATTGAATTTGTGACAAGACTCTGGCATTAATGCAATGATTCTAATAACTGGACACACCAATGAAACCTAAACGAGGAGTTCCCATTGGCAGGACAAACTGCAACAAAACCTGCAATTGAATAGTACACCAAACAAAAGAGAAATACCACATGCACGGCATTATAAAAAAAAAAAAAAAAAAAAAAAAAAACAAAAAACAAGTTTGTGCTAGCCACATCAAAAAAATATTAGAATTTTTTCAGTCTGCTGAGATTTAAAGTACTCTCCCATCTTTTCAAATGAGTGTTATATTTCTTTCAACTTCTCAAAATCATGAGTAGAACTCCTCGGTGTTCTAGAACTGTTTCCAGAAAGGACAAGTCAAGTCCTGCCACTATAGGACATGAGACAACATGACACGCTGTTGCTCTCAAGGCAGGAAAAAAGGGAAGTTTATTTTCTGACTCCAACATTTACAGATTTTCAAAGGTGACAGTGGATTGGAGGGTGAAAATGCCACCTCTCCAATGACACTGGACAAACCAACAGTCTATCAAGTTTCTCCTCCTCCATAAAAGAATGCAAAGCAATAAGTTGTCTACAGAAAGTGTGTGAGAAAGTTTGATACAAGAATGCAAACATCAGAAGGCTTAGAAAATCTTAAAAAATCAGAACGACAAAGTCCTAGTTATGTGGGTTCATCTAACCACACCCATCTTAATGGACAAGCTCCTTGAAAAAAATGTACATTGTAGATAACTTTCAGAACACTCTTCATGATCAGTTTTCCTAACAGGTTTGTTATAATGACAGTTTAGTTTTATTTTAAATAAAAACTCTGAAAGTAGTAACTGAAATATATGAAAAAATAACTAAACACACTGTTTATAGAGGTATATTGTCTGCTTTTCAGATTATGTTTTTAAATGAACACATTTTTTGATTTGATCATAATTGGAACTGCATTTTTTAACATAAAAGAAAAGAGGTATTCAATAAAATGCAAATAAAGAAGGATTCAATGAAATGCCAAAAAAAAATATTAGTGAAAATGCATGAACTGGCATGTCACTCCAGAAATAACTTCTAGGATGCACCTAATTCATTATATTAATTATTGTTGGTCATGGATTTCCTAGTAAATATTTGCAATATTCAACTGAATTTGGTTCATTGTAAAACTTTATTTCATTTTGAAACTGTATCAGATGCCAGAAGCTACATCTTATTTACTTAAAAGGAACCCAGAAACCATATTATCTCCCAAAAAATAAAATCTAGCAATTATAGTTTAAAATTAGCTTTAATATAATATTTTTTCACAAATTTTAATGAAGTAGTATCTATTATTTTATCATTTTTTTCTGTGCAAATGTTTTTTAATACTTATACAATAATGCTATTTCCTCTAGTAGGAAGAGTCAGCCTTAGCCCAGTGCACAGTGATGTTGTGCAACAATCAATCTATCATCTGGCAGTACCGCTAGTACACCTAGAGAGAGGAGCCTGAGTTTGTACAGATTCCTTCTCCAAAATGCTGTGTCTGGGACCTATTTTCTCATGACAATACAAATCTCACTGCAAAAAATACAATTTTGATTACCTAGGCTGTTTACCTGCTGATGAGTAATTAACGCTGTTATCACCTAATCAGCTGTTGTTTAAATGCAGAATGCAAACTATGTCCTTGGCTTTGTTCTTTTCGCTCTGAAAACGGTATAAACAATAGGGTCTCTGATAAAAATTTCCCATAGCTCAGATTCTTGAAGTGTCAGTACACAGAGATCAGGAAGAAGGTGTACTGTGAGAATTTACTTCTTGCTGTACCTAAAGAATTAAACACTTAAGTATTTTGGTGTATGCATTTCCAAAGCTGTTTTTTCAAGACCTGTGTGAGAATGTTTTTATTTGCCAGAATATTTTACTTACTGGTAAAAACTCCTTATAATGCAAAATTATTTTAGCAGACACTTCAAGGAACATTCAGCTCATGCCGGGCGACTGAATTTCTTCTGACATCACACAGTTGACTTTTAGTTTATGCTGCAGTCTTCTCACTTATTTCACTTCAAAGAGCAGCTGATGGATTAGCCATTCCTGTGCCTTTTCTACAGTAAAGACAGTGCTAACATAGGTGCAGTCATGAGGCCAGTGATTGCTGACAGCAGCAGCAGCACTGGGGCAGCACACGCCAGAGTGGACACTGGGCTTTCACAACACAAAATATCTCATCTGCAGCCCAAGACACCACCTATCTGCTGTCCGCTCAGTTTGTGGCAACAATGGCCAGTTTTTTCACTGTGAATCATTCTCTTGCGCTCTAAGATTTTTCCACTGACCTGATAAAAAAATTGATAGAAAACACTAAGCTGTTCTTTTTCCCATTATTTTCTCCTAGAAGTAGAAAGACAATATCTGTACAACAAGGAGTCCTAGCTGGCTGTGTGGAAGACCCTGAGGGAAGATCATATTTTGAAGTTTTCTCACATTTTGTCTTTTATCTATTGATCAGTCAGAATTAGGTCATTCTCAATCTCTCATGCTAGAAAAAAGAAGTTAAAAAAAAACCCCACCAAAATAATGACAGTAACCTCTGTCATCTGAGAAGATCTGAGGCAGAGCTTAGGTCTTCAATAATCACAATGACTAGCAAATCTATATGCCTTAAAGATAGTCTGTGTCTCTCTCTCATCTGATCAATTAGTTTGCCACATTTGAATAAATGTATTCTTATATAGTTCGGAATTTTATTTATTTATTTATTTGGTTTTATAGCTTTCGTGGCGGGGGGGGGCGGTTGTTGGTATGGGTTTTTTGGGGTTTGTTTTTGGGTTTTGATGGTTTTTTTTTTTTTTTTTTTTTTTTTTTTTTTTTTTTTTTTTTTTTTCCCAGAATTCTTGACTATTTCCATCTAAGTCTTTTCCAGAGGGATACAAGCCAGGAGCTTTTTCATCATCAAGCATACAGACAGTTACTGCTGGGAGCCTTAGATCACATCTGTCTGGATTCCTGTGCTACAGAGGTCCTTGACAGCTTTTCACAGTAAGATGCACTTCACCTCATGTTCAAAACCCTACTATGTGCTTCAGTGCAGGTAATTCAGAAAGTCAGCCACCAGCAACAGGGTGAATTTTCATTGTGCCTGGCCATAGGAGGTGACAGTAAGAGCTGGAAGATAACAGTACCAAAGCCGAGATTTAACTGCTTAATTGTATGCAAACCAGATACTTAAATTAGGTTTTTAAATACTGCAGACTTCCTCAGAAAAGAAACAGGAGTACATTTCAGTTTAAGTTCATGATTTATGTTAAGATTTTACAGCAAAAAAGAGTTTTAATTTAGATACACAAGTTAAATATCTAAAATCAGAAATATGATCCACATATCTAACTGCTCCTCTGCACAATGCTTTTACTTTACCCTCTTTATTAAAGTAATGAGTATACTACAAAATATTAGAAAAATCAGAAAAATTCAACCACTGAAGACACCCAGAGCTTAAACAAAACTCTTAGAATGGCATTAGCCAAAAATTCAGCATGTGAATATTTCTGGGTCCCAAACTGATATAATTCTCATTTTTTTAATCAGATTCAAAATTAGAAGAGCAGTTGATGGATTATTATTTTGAGTTTTAAAAGGAACCAAAATTTAAAAAAAAACAAATCTCCTTATGCATGCAAAAAAATGGATCAAGTTCAGTTTCAGTTAAATCACATGTGATGTTTCTGACACCTTGCTTTTCTTGAAGATAAGTGTTTCGACTTATGTTTCCACCCCTACAATATTGGAAATTGAAAATAATTCTTAGTGGTTTGACTTATATTTGGAGGTCTTAACAAGAACCACAGGTTTTTCAGCCTTGAAATTATTGAATCTAATATCGAATCTAAATTCACCCTGATACTGTTTTTTTTTTTTCACATCAGATCTAGTTTTACATCATTTACATTCTTTTTAGATACATGTTTGAAACCAGGTATGTAACACTGGGAGTTCCTGATTTCCAAAACTGGTGAAAAACATGAAAGCATAAAGATAGGAGTGTTAAAGCAAGACCCCACTTGTCCACACATGTAAGATCAACAGTAAGTAAAGTTTCCACCCTATAGGTCTCCTTTCAAATCTTGTCAGTAAACTGCAGCAGTGTTATGTACAACTAGCACTACTTGGAGCATAAAATAACGTCTTTTTTCAGTCAGAAGACCAAGAGAGAGAGAATTGTTTCAACAGTTCAAGATACAATCAATTAAAATAATATATGCTGCAAAAGACATCACACATCATAGTGTGGAGCCACTCTTGCCTTCTCTTTCACACGGTATTTCTTCAGTGTAAATCAGGACATTTGGTTTTATTAACATAAAATGGGTGATAGAAACATAGGTATGATGTTTTAGCAGAAAGGGTTACATCTTTATTAGGGCTTGGGTTCTGTTCTGCAAGCATACGTAACAAGGGGTTTGGTAATGATTATATTTGGCCAAATTACTCTTAAACAGGGTCTTGCCTAACATCAATGGGCAGTTACTGGAAGAGAAAGTGTTAAGGAACCTTGTAAACCACAAATGTGTGGACAAAGAAATAACTCCATAGTACCTCTGTCCTTCCATTTCTTAAATTAGGCTTAGAAGTTCATTCAGAGTTCAAAGCCTGATGTCTGTTAATGAGATAGATGCTATTAACCAACTCCTCATCATTAAGGTATTTTCTTCAGAAAGAGTTGCTAAATTTGAAGAAAGTGTCATGTCAAAATTCAACTTCCCGACTTTTTAATTTTTCTCTAGGGAAGAAATGATATGTGCCAGGCTCTTATCAGGCTTGGTTGATAAGGATCCCTTGGTCAGTGTGCTGGAACATTTTTGCTGGCACAAACAAGTGGTTATAGAAACAAGCATTTCTATGAACATCAGGACTAATGAAGCCTGACTTGATTTAAATTTATGGTTCAAAGGATTTTCTTACACTCACAAGAAGAGTCCCTATTGTGTGTTACAAAATGTCCTTATGCACCAGTGTAACTCTTTGGTGAGCTGGGATGGATTATTTCCAGAGCAGGGAGAGTTTAGCTCAATTTAGGATGCCCTCTTATATCCTGGCATACAGTTTGATAAAATAATTTTTAACTCCTCTTGTTCACTTGTCAAATTTGGGTAAAAATCATCATCTCATATCTCTGATACCTCTGATACCTATCTATGAAAGTTGTGAGGCACGAAAATATGCTTAAACATTTATCTCAGCAAGGGATACAGTCTCGCTAGAGACTTGCTTTCTTGGTTTCTTAGAGATTTCAGTTAAACCACCTAGCAGTGACAAAGCAGCTAATGGGATGCAGAAAAATTAACTGTTTAGAACAATCTTCAAACATTTCCTTACCATTACATTGAATTTTAAAAAATATATAATACTTAATTTTTTAAATTTTCTTTTCAGTTCTTATTCAAAACTTTCCTGGAGCTGAACAGATGAATAACAAATCCTCCAAATCCCTGAGTCAAAATTTTTTGCAGTGTTAAATAGATCGAACAAATAACTCATTAAGTTAAAATTAATACCAAATATATAACAATCTAAAATCTAATTTCCTTATTGTGGCATTCACAGAAAAAAGCAAATATATTGAGTCACCTGTACCTCATTTCTATTAAGTTGCAAAATACAATTTTTCAGTGTTATAAAAATATGGAACACATAGACACTGTTGTCAGGTTTCCCTAACTTAATAACAAATTTAACTAGAAAATTTGCAGTGCAGACATCCTTAAGATTTCATCTGAAAGATGCCCTGAGAGACAGAAAAATTAAGGAAATACCAATTTTTTAAACAAATATTTAGAGCTAGCTGTTTTTTGCTGTTTAGGCTGTTCTTCATTTTTAGTATGCCAGATCTCAGCTGTCAGTTTTTGTCCAAGCCATCCAGATATCTTACTATGCAAAACACAGAATCTGGTACCCTGATGGAGAATATTGCTTTACTCCATAATAGCCATTTATTTCACCATAAGTCTTTATAAACCAGCTACTATTTGATTAAATGTATCAACTCCAATCCTTTATCGCCAGCTTCTCATCTTGTCTAAGAAAAAAATGTTGCAAGTTAAAAAAAAAAGGTTACATCAAGCATTTTAAGAAACATATATCTGACTAGACAGCATGAATTGCTCTGGCAGTTTCTGTCCCAAAATTACAAACAAACCAAACCGAGCAAAACAAAAAAATACCAACAATCCAAACTGATTTTTAAACGAAAGATATAAACTTAGAAATAGAAATTCAAAATCCAAAACAGGAGTACTTCCAACATTCCTTTGACTAACTTACTTGGAATGTTGTTATTATTCAAGAGTTGTCTGCAGAAGAAGCAATCAATTTAAATCCTTATTTCTTTATTTTTTTCCTTATGTTCTTTTCTTAGGCTCTGCATTTTTCTTTCCTTATAAGCAGTTGTCTGCATGAATGTCAGCAATTATCCTTATTTCTTTAAATAATACACTTTACAACAGTCGACACAATTTCATATTCTCAGCTTACTTTTTTTCAAAAGCTTCTCAGGCTTTCTTTAGAGGGGAATGTGCAGACAGATTTTTTGAAGCAACTGAGCTTAACATTTTATAAAAAATACTACATCCCACAAGAAATGTTGCAAAACACTATTTTAAGTTTTATTGTGACAAATCATAATAAAAACATTAGATTGGGGAATAAGAGGTTCACACCACCCTATCTGTTCTACAGATACCGTATAAGAGAACTGATGTTTGAAGCACTAAGCTATTCGGCCATCTAATATTTTTGGCAATATTCTTTTGCATGTGCATAAAAGTTCTGCTTCCCATTCCATCCATTAAGTACCCAGGAGCAGGAATATATAGCTCATTTAAATTTAAAATGCAGTCACTATATCTCCATGTCCCTTAACCACTTTTGCCTCCTAACAAAGGCTGTTAAGTTCAGGAATATAAATGTATCCTGAAATGGATTAACCATACTCATGAGGAAAAATCAGTAAATTACCATGTCTTTAAGATGGAGGGTGTCAATTTTTTATGTGGGAAGAAGGTTACACAGGAAAAATGAGTGAGGGGAAAAACAATGGTTGGGTGGATTTTCCTACAACTTTTATTTCTTCTTCCACATGATGCCCTAATAAAGTGAGCTAAGTGTATCAGCCTTATTCTTCTAACTGGAAACATTATTATTACTACAAATGAAGAATTTTTTAAAATGCTAGAATTGTCTTAAACAATTTTTAAAATAATTTGCTTATAAAAGTATTATGAAAGTTGCACTTCATTTCCCAAAAACCTCTGACATAAAGCTTAAGAATTATTTCAATTTTTATATATTATATCTGTTCTAATCTGTATTTCCTCAAGAGGACTTCGAAAGCCAAATTCAGCAAGACCTTGTTATTTTATTTCAACCTATAATTGAAAACTGTTGAGTAGGTATTTCTTTTTGCTATACAGTCACTCAACTAACAGAATGTGCTCTTAAAAAATACTAAAATCTTTCAGTTTCATTCCAACATAAAATTTGGATTATTTCCTCAAAAGTTTCTGATTAGTGGAAAGAGTTTGTTAGCTGTATCTGAAATAACTTCTCTGCTTGTTTAACTGCAATTTTTTTGGCCAATGACACTGTAAATATATAATGAAGGTACTAAAATATAAAAGAAGAAAACAAGTATGTTTTCCCAGGGTTTTTTTCACCTTTATGCTTTCTGAGTATGTATTATGTAAGAAAAATTATTTGGTCTCACCTTAATAAACAGTATGTGACAGATGAAAAGTCTGCATGATCAGATTAAAAGTTGCATCTTACCCAGTTTTATATATGTGAGAGGGAACAACTACAGTTAGTTAAGGAAAGACCCTTCTCCTGCTTTATCTTTCTAACTTCTATTTTGGGTTCTCCTAGAGATTTGAATTTCACCTAGAGTTTTATTTGCAAAAGTCACTGGTTGGTCTCTCCTCCATGTATATGTTTAGTACTTTTTCAAATCAGTTTAGCCTAAGCTGAAACTGGGGACACAAACCTTACAGATTTTTAATATGCTCATAGATTATTCCTTACTGATCTTTTCTATGATGATGCCTTTTTTATATCTAGCAAATACTCCACATCCACCTTCCATGCTGAAGACACTTAGCCAGTGTAGTCTTTCCTCAAAGAAATGTGCATAAAAATTTTATTAGTTTTTTTGCTACATTCTTTTTCCATGTATAATTGCAATCAATACATATGAGCAGGGAATTGACACGCGCATCATCAGTAAGACAGAATCACAGAATCATTAGCGTTGGAAGGGACCCCTGGAGATAATTTAATCCAATTCCCCTGCCAAGGCTAAATCACTTAGGGCAGAATGCATTTAGGCTGGTTTTGCATGTCTGTAGAGAGGGAGACTCCACAATCTCCCTGGGCAGGCTGTTCCAGTGCTCTGCCACCCTTGAAGTAAAGAAGTTCTTCCTCATGTTGAGGTGAAACTCGTGTTTTAGTTTATGGCCATTACTTCTTGTCTTGTCACTGGGCACCACAGAAAAAGATCTGGCACCATTCTCTTGGCACCTGCTCTTGAGATATTTATATGCTCTCAGTCTTCTCTTCTCCAGACAAAACAGGTCCACCTCCCTCAGTCTCTCCTCATCAGAGAAATGTTTCAGATCTCTCATCCTCCTTGTGGTCCTTCACTGGACCCTGTCCAGTTGCTCCTTGCCTTTCTATTAAGGAGCTCAGAACTGGACACAGCAATCCAGATGTGGCCTCCTGGCCACAAGGACTTCCAAGTGGATTTTACTCCTCTGATCACGACCCTCTAAGCTCTGTATTCTATTAGTTCTTGATCCACCACACTGTTCATGTAACCCACATTTCCTGGCCTTGCCTGTGAGGATGTTATGGGAGACAAAAGGCGTCAAAAGCCTTGCTGAAGTCAATGTAGACAACATCCATTGCTCTCCTCTCATTGACCCATCCTGCCATGACAGCCAGCCCAGCAGTCTGGACCTGGTTCCCCTGACAGGGCCCAGTGATTTAAAACCATGTCAAAACCCATGGCTGTTTGAACAAAGAGAAATTAAATTAAATGGGTGCTGAAATTAACCAGAACTGAAGAGGACCTGTGGACAAACTGAGACATAATTGGTGGAGCCATCTACATGCAAGACCTGAAACAAATCAGAGCAGAAACATGGGAACTGTGAATAAGCTGGAGACAAAATCAAATGCTGAAATGAGCTGGAGCCGTCCACAAACTGGAGTTGTCTGTGTCCTGGACCCGAAACAAACAGGGGCTGACCCAAAGCTCAAACCTTGATGCCAGAGTTGATAGCCAGAGTTGAATTCACTCTGAAGTCAGCTGTGGTCATCGTAAAGAAATGGTAGAAGTCAATTGCTCCTTAATTTCTTTTCCTTTTCTGTGAGCATCATGTCAATAGAAAGGTATACCAGTGAGCCAATGGACGAATACAAAAAGCATAGACACCGTATCTCACAGTCTGGGTTTCTTCTTGTGTAGTGGATGATGTGAAGGAAAGTTCAATAGTGCCTATAGAAAAAAATATGGAAACATACAATGAATTGTCTTAAAGAGGCTGTTAACACAGCGTAGCTGATGAGTCTTGTGTTTGTTCTCTAGGTTCATAATAAGATACAGACTTATAAAGTTTAGCCCTTTGTATAACATTTATTGTGACCTTATTGAAAAATAGCCTATGATATTTATTCAATAAATAGAAATACTTCATAAGACCATTAATTAAAGGATGTCTCATTTTCACACTACGCTGTTGAAAGGTTGCCCAGCTTTAAAGCTGACTTTGCTTTGAATGGGATTTGGAACAGAGATCAAGGTAAATTGTTTTGTGACACTGTAGGAGAAGACAACTGCTCTGCCAAACCACCATTTACAAAATTGGTTTTCTAGCAACTCCCAAATAAGACAGGAAGCTGTTAGTTTAGTTAAATGCTTCCCACAGTTCATCAACTGAATTAGAGTGCCTACATATAGGAAACTGCATCTGCATATCTG
The DNA here is from genome assembly GCF_017590055.1 of Onychostruthus taczanowskii. Lineage (NCBI taxonomy): Eukaryota > Metazoa > Chordata > Aves > Passeriformes > Passeridae > Onychostruthus > Onychostruthus taczanowskii. The sequence goes on from NW_024501126.1 coordinate 10,199,255, forward strand.
TATGTGAGATAGAGAGCAGTATTTTATGTTCCCTGTCCACTGAAAATTTTCTCTTAAAACTAGGTTGCATTCATGGAGAAATAACCCAGAAGATATAGGGTACAGAGTCCCTGCACCAGTGGATTGGAACACAAATCAATCTACACAAATCAAATAAATTTGGGAAAGATCTTTCAGATCCAGTCTTGGTATAAAGAGTTTAAAGAATTATTTTCTTTAATTTCAGTTTTCAACTGTGTTTTTGGAGTATAACATTTATACTCAGCTGTCAAATAAAAGCTAAAATGCCAGACACCCTTGAAGCTGTTCTTCGTTCTAGCTGCTGCTTCAGCCAGTGATAAAACCTTTAAGGGGCATACAGGATATCATCAGACCAACATTATGTGTAAAAACCACAAAAAAACAACACTGTCAAATACTGTATGCAGGCAGATAGTATGGCACAGTGAGAACAGCAACTAACTCAGGTCAAAAGTTGCTAGAGGCTTTTGATTAGACACAAAAAAAAAAAAAAAAAAAAAAAAAAAAAAAAAAAAAAAACTTCCAGCGCAGACTGAGAATGGAAGTGTTGATAAATGTAATGTTATCAACAATTACTACATCTTTCAGAGACTACAGTAAAAATATATCCATTCAATATACTGCAGGGAACTTGAACTCTTTCTTCTTATGTTGGAAAATTATGGGACACAAAATATTCAGTTTCTGAATATGATAAGACACTCATGCTAACATACCTTGCTTTTCAGTGAGATTGCCTTAGATTTCATGCCACTCTACATGGCTTTTGAAACTCACACAGAGTTTGTTCAGGAATTTTTGCAATACAACATTTGGACATGTCCTTAATGCCTTTCTCATTAGTAGTCTTCAAAGCAAAAAGAGCAGTCCAAACAAGAAGATGGCTATGGTAAAACAATCAAAGGGAAGAAACAAGGAAGGTAACATTCTTGGTAAGGCAGCAACAAAATTCCAGACATAACACAGAGAAGATTCTAATAGAATTACACCGAGATTCAGTTGCCACTAAGGGAGAGAAACAATGGCACAGGGGAAAGTACACATGGAGATACTATAGGTAGGCTTGCGCCTTAATTTTTAGTTTTCATATTTACCAGATTCTATACTGCATTAGTATATAACTCTGAACTCCATATAAAGCGTCAGCAAGTTCTCTTCACAGTTTCGTTAGACAAAACAATCCTTTTCCAGCCTGACAACCAAGGACACCATTGCAGCTTCAGGCCCAAAAAGTATAAACAATGACAAACTGAGGAGAGCAAACTGGGAGGATGGGACTTCATAACCTGAAGCTGTAATTGGACAATTAACTCCAATATGTAAATGGACCAAAACTTATTAAAGTGTGAAAACATGTGAGTTGTTATCCATTTAGGGTGTGGCCTTGGCCAGGCTCTTGTACTGTCAAGGTGTATCCTTTGAAGGCCTTTTAATAAGTGCCTACTTTATTACTTTAACTCTGTCTAGTCTCTGTTATAGGTAGCCTCTCAAGGCATCAAGGCCAGAGGAGAAATACTTGCCCATTTGCTGATAGTAAAGTGTCAGTTTACAAGATCTGTGTGGATATTTTCATTAACATTTCGAAATTTCCTAGAAAACAATATTATATATGGTGAAATCAGACATACCTGAAAGGAATATCTTTCAGGTAGGGATAAAAAGAGAGAAGGCCTTGCCCTTATCCCTGGGTCCTGGCAGAGCCCTGTGTCAAGAGATGAGCAGTACATATCTTGTATGTGTTCTTGCTCCTGCACAAGCCTTTCCTCTTCCCCTTGGTACATCAGCAGTACAGTGCTTCTGTTGTGCACACAGTAGGCCAGACATGATCTGGGGACAGTGGTACTTCGGGACACCGTGTTTTTTGAGGTGAAGGAATGAGTGCTGCAGCCAGGTGGAAAAAAAATACCTAGAAAGACTGGCAAAAAAAAATTGGAGAACGTGATATAATTGGAATACTGTTAAATGTTAGTGGGAAAAGCCATTAAAGTCTACTTGTCCTGCTTGCAATTAATGGGTACCAAAATCACATCAGAACATAACAGTTTGCTTGCTTTTGGAAATCTGTCAAAGGTCCTATCTGCCAGAGGGCACCAAAGTGGAGACTTTTAGGAGTTTTCAATAAAAATAGCTCAACTAGTCCTTCAGGCTGCGATGTGATGAGTGGAACTTAATCTGAAATTGGTGCTTTATTACTATGCTGCAATGTTCTAAGATTTAGAAGACATTCCAAGCTTATATCTTTTTAGGCTGTTCTTTCAAAAACCCAAAAATATAAAGTAAATATGAAATTTTTGAATTTTCCCTGCGTTTCTCAGTTTAATAAATTTGAGAGTGTTTTCTCACTTTTACCTTCTTACTTATTCAGTGCTGTACAATATATGCCATGAAGTCATTCTCCTATTCTATCTTACTCTTTTTATTATGTCATTGCATCTAAGTCCCCTTTAAAAATTCAGATTATAAGAAATTTTACAGGTTTATGCAGGAAAATAACACAGAAGGAGCCTAATTGCATCACAGCTCTTCCAACAGAATTAGAAATAGCTTCATTACACCAGCCAAAATATAATATCATGCAGTTGGAAATTGAATTATATGGAGTTTCATCAATGTTATGAGAAAGAATATTGATAAAACAGAAGAGAAAGAGCAAGAAGATCACTCAGAATGTCTCTGAGCTCTTGGTTCTCCAGATGGAGTGAAGAAAATTAGTTCAAGTTCACAGCTTATGAGGGAGCACAGGGGTATATGGATGACATTGCCTTCAGACAAAGGACCTAAGAGCTACCGAAAAAAGAATAGGCAAACTTACATTTGTAGTGTCAATATTATGTTGCCTGCCAGGCATTAATTCAAAAATAGCTAATCCATGCTTTAGAGATTTTACTCCCTACCTGATAAACAGAGAGGATCAATAAACCCATATTTACTGTGTTGTTCAAATCTTTTGAACAACACTAGTCTCATTTTTGAATGAGACTTCCTTTGTTTTTCCAGTTTAAATTACATCATAAAAATGAGCCTCCATCTACTGTGTCATATATTTTATAGATTTAAGTGTGCCATAAAAATTTGCCAAAGCCTTTAAAAAGTGTTTCAACCAGACATTGTGGTTTAACTACTTATTTGGACTGCTTGGTAGAAAACTTTTCATTCTTTTATGCATCTATCTTTTCTGCTTCTACTAGTGTTTTCCCTGTGCCTCTAAGCACTGCAAGACAAGGAAATTAATAATATTAATTGCTTAATGATAGTAATGAAAATAAATTTTTTTCTTATTTTTCCCCAATCTTAACATTATGACCAAATATTCTAAACTTGTCTATTTCTAGATGATCATATTTTCTTATGATTTTTCTTCACTGATATTCACCCTTACAAAGAAGGATAATCATCACAGGAGAGAAGCATCCTTTCTACTTTCATTAAGTACATCAGAGAGCAGCCCCCTTTGAAATACTAGGAGGAAAAACGTCAGTGTTGCAAGGAAAAAATGCATCCTGTCTTTAAGAGAAGGCTTTCTTTCAGCTACTGACTATGCTTGTTCCAGATTAATATGAAGAATAAATGAATGAGCATGTGATTTTTAAATTATGCAAAATATAGGCTTGTATATATTTATATATATGTAATGGAGCCCTACTTTTTTTTGTTAATATGTTTCATATGTTGCTTAATATTTTCCCAATAAAAATTATCCAAACCCACATTTTTCCTATGCACCAACATATTTTTCATTCCTAAAATATAATATTAAGATTTTCTGCCATTTTTGAGGATTTAATTTAGTGATGCATGACAGTATTTTGGTATTCTGCGCTAATATCATTGTATGTCAGAATAACCACTGACCTTCCTAGCAGTGGAAGTATACAAATAAGCTCTTTTTTTGACAGAACTTCATTCTCTTTTGATCGTGCAGTGATCATGTGATTTACATGATTTAAAAAAAGAAAGCAACCAAAACCAAAAAACAAAACCCAAGAGAATAGCACCATTTCATATGTACATACTACCAGTATAAGCACATTCATTAATAAAAGGTGCCTTTTTTACTAGTATAACAGTATCAAAGAACAACCAGAATTTCTGCACAGTTGTTTAAAAAAAAAACATATGCACAGAATTTCTGTTTATAATTTTGGATTACATTTTAAAACAGTAACAGGTTTGATATAAATACATTATTTCTTTCAGCTCCAGACATGTCGTCCTCAGCTACTGAGTTCACTTTTGAAGACAATAAATAGAAGAGGAAAATTCTTATTTTTTGTGATTGTTTTTCAGGTCTCAACAATTATCTCTTAAGCAATGACTAGTTGAGACAAAGGCAGCTTTAATGCGTTCTCACTAGAGCATCTAGTTCTGACTGCTCTGTGATCCACCTCAGCCAAAGCAGAGGTTCTTAGTCTTTTTCTTCTCACTCAAAAATCAGATGCCAAGACTTCATGACTCATGTATTTATTGAAGACATCTCTTTTCAGAACTTACAAAAGTATTACAAATGGATTCTTTGCCTTCTTGTACCATATTTCAAAATTTTGCCATTAGTCTATCTCTCTTGAACTCAGAAGACTAATGCTGAGATTAAAACAGAGACACAAAATTGGGAGTTTTGACTAATTGCTTGTCAGAATTATTTGTAGCAGAAATGTAGCAGTTCTTGATCGTATAGTTTCATTTTAAAAGATGAATTGAGTTGTCTGACATTTCCCCTAGTGGCTTTTTTGAGGAAATGTTTTACAAGCAAGATCATGTAGCACAAAAAAAGTTAAAACAGGAATCGCAGATGAAAAATAGATTTGTCATGGTCCCAAGAGAGGTTAATTTAGTTCTGTATAAGAACAAGAAACTAGCATAAGAAAGTACTTTAATTTCATGAAGCCTTTTTTAAAATATATTTTTAGTTCCTGAACTGTGCCCTTATTTATCTAATGAGACATGGCAGATACAAAATTCATCACCTACTCATAGCTACATTTTACAGAAGAGTCATTGACTTCCAAATTCCAGTGGGAATTGCAAAATAATAAACTGTAAAATAGTAAGGTAGATCAGTTGGAAAATTAGGATTAGACTCACCAGAGAAATCTGAGTAAGTGAGTGATCTATAGAGTGACTGCAAAACAAATTCTGTTTTTTCCTCTGGTAGACAGTATTTGCTGCAGCTGACAAGAATGAGATGCAATCACCCAAGAAAACATGCTGTATATTTTATCAGTTACAAAAAAATATAGAAAATAAATAACTTCTTAATAATTTTACTTTCCATTAACTAACTCATTGCTGTATTCTATTCTATACTTCCAGGTAGTAGACCCCAGAGAGATCTCTTCAGAGACTTCAATTTGGAGTCTTTGTCACTAAACAGAATCCTCTGTGAGCCACACAGGAAGGACCTGCAATACATCTGCTGATAGACTACCTCTGCTCCTTACAAACTGTGCAAAATGTCATTTGACAGGAACATTCTAAAAGATAATAAACTGAAACACAGAGAAAATAGCTACATTCGTGTTAAACTAAAGATTTTCCCTTGCAATGTAAACTTTTGCCATCTTTAAATATCTTCTGAATATGTAATAATTCAACTTTCTTGGAGAAAGAAAGCTCCTTTTGCAACAGAACTGTTAACCTTTTCTAAGCAGACTAAGAAATTTTTTGCATGAAGGCTAGAATTTCAGGATCTAGGGTTTGAATAAAAGAATATACCATGATGAAAAAAAATGTAAAGAATAATATTTCCTACACACACACACAAAAGATAAAATTTCACCAATGGTTTTTCAGTTTGATTGCTTTGAAAATACTTGCTTCCCCCTTATGCCCTTGCAGTAGTAGAGCCCCGAACCTTCCCCTTCATACAGTTGTATTAAAAAGTAAGTTTTTGCTGCTTTATTGCTTGAGATACTGTATGTGTATGTCCCAAGGCAGTCATATATACAGTCCTAAAAATCTAGAGTTTTCAGTTCTGTTTGGCTATCGTGCACAGACTTGTCTTTTTCCTTATGCCTGACCATGATTCCTGCAGAGTGGCAGCAGAACCTGAATTGTGATTACTCAGTCACCTATAGGCATGTAGGTGGAAAAAAGAAACCCTACACTACTACACAGCACAGAGTAAAGTTGTCTTTGAGTAGAGAAGAGTTCAGTATGTGGAATCTAATATAAAAAGGGTCAAGTTCTTGAATCAAAAATTGTGTAAGCTGCAGGTCATGACGGTTGGCTTTAGGGCCAGATATCTTCAAGATATCTTGTCTAAAAATACCTGAATTCTGTTGTCTATAACTCACCAATATCAATTGATTAAAAAAAAAAAAAAAAGAAGAAAATTAACACCACCATAAAAATCCATTTACTTCAATTAAAAACACCAGAAATATTAAGAATATCTGCTGGGATATTGTTAGAGTTTTTTCTCTGTTCATTCACCAGTGCAGTGAAACTGCTTTTTTCTTTGTATTAATATATTTTTTGCTTTGTTTGTAACAGTAGCTCATCCTACCTCATAAATAAAGGCATCAGGGAAGCATAACAACCCAACCAATTAATATGCCTAGTGGCTAGTCTGTCTAGGACCTATGTATAAATAAGAGAAAGAGCATCATCTAGTGAATGATTTGGGACACATTACTTCAGCTCCTATCTAAAATTACTCCACAGGGGAGCCTCTCTGCCTTTCAGCAGTATCTGTACACGTCAGGCTCCAATCTCACAGTGATTAAAGCGAGCTGGTATGAAACTCCCCCATGTTTTAAAGCAATGTATGGAGCAAAAATCTTCTGCAATCCTAACTCTGCATTTCAGTTTCAAAACTGTGTTTTCTGATTTTTGATTAGTGACTACCTGGGTTTAAATATAGGGCAGGAGAGTTATTTTTGGGAATTTTATCCAACAACTGCTGAAGCAAGAGCTGCTGGTGGTTGCCTAATGCTGCTAGGCCAAGAGTAACCAAATGGTATCAGTATATTACCTCCACATGGTATGTTGCAAAAAACCCCTAGAAGCAAACTCTGCATTTCTGCTGTCAATATTTAAAGAACCAGTTTCAAAGGAGAATTGCACTTTAACCTGGTTTTGTGAGGTCCTCACTCATGCATAGATGTCTAACCTATCATTCCTGTAGTTACTTCTAAGACTCTAAATGTCTGATGAGCTTCAGATTGTGTATATTTAATTATTGAAGAAATGTTTTGTTCCTTGACAGAGAAATGCTGCCTTTTTCCTTGATGTAATACAGTCATACTGTGGCCTCATACAGAAAATGAGAAGGTACATAGAAGTTTTTACATAACCCATGAAAAAATGATTATGCAGTCACAGTACTGATCTTTTATTCCTTTACTCATCCCCTTTTCTTGCTGCTGCTGTCATTGTTTTCCATCTACATTTTTGGCTCAATCTCTTGTTTCTTCTGAATAATTGATTTTATGGTATCATATAATTCAAATGTATCCTCAATTCCTGCTTTTCCGTTTAGATGCTCTCTTATTTCCTACTGCCTTTAGTAATAACCAAATAGTACCAACAACTACTGCTCAGGGATGCTTGGAATACCAGGAAAAGAACAGGAAAAGAAATGTTGGAAGAAAGGAGATAAATGCATTTTAATTTTCTGGGTCCTGTAAAGTTTCACCTCTGCTCACATTTAGTGCTCCATAGGCAAATGTGTTGTATTCCCAGAATCTCTATAAGTGTCTCTACACACAGTGAAGCTTCTGTTAAACATTCCAAGTGTCTGGCCTTCCAAACCAGTATGTGAATGACACTTTCAAAAACTAAGGTCCTTGTCAGCCTACTTATTTTCAAAACATGTTTTGTTTGACTGCAAGAAAGTATTATTCCGTCTCTGTCACTGATTGTGGATACGGCTTATTTCAGATGCAAGCATTTTGGTATTATCAATAATAGGTAAAGAAAACCAAGATTTTGCAGTGTAATTGTGGATCAGATAAATTGCTTATACGTGTAGTGCTATCACATGAAAATAATTTTAATGCCTGAGTGCCTCTAGTAGTACATAAGCCATGCCTAAATGTTTGTCATATTTACCCTGTCAGCTTCAAGAGTCTGTCCATAGAAATGTTGAAGAATGGGGAAAAGTATAGGTTTGAATTTTTTATATGAGTGATAGATATCGGGAATTTGTTTGTTTTTTTAGTTTTCATTTTTAAGAAAAATCCAAGGATCTTAAAATTTAGATTTACAATCTTTTAGATTGACTGGATCTGTCAGCCTAAGTTTTGTTTACTATATGTTCTCTTTCTCTTTCGTGTATTTTGTCAAGCAAAACTGTTGGGCCTATGTCTCATTTAGTTTTTCTAGAAAGCATCAGGTCAGGCTAAAACATAATCTAGATATAACTTGCATGTAGAAGTAGTTTTCAAGAAATGCATTCTGAGATTCTTAATACTGTATTGTTAATCTTTTAAGAAAAGAAATGAAACTTTTTGTGACTTTTCATTGATTTCTAAAAAAAATACATTGTCAAGTGTGCATCCCTGTTTTGACAATAAGAGTACATAACTTAGCTCACACTGCTCTAAAGCAGAAAGCTCATAGAAAATGTGCAATATATTTACATATCCTAATTTTTTTAAGTGGGATGATACCTCTCCAGGAGCATGACATGCAGCTCAACTGAATCCCTTATGCTCTGCAAATCTAATGGTGAATAGTCCAAGTGATTAATTACTAAACACATCACAGCCAAGATTTGCAATTCCAGATAAGCCAAATCTGAATATTTAGGTGCTCTCAGCTACTTAGGTATTTGAAAATGAGACTTGGACTCCTGTGTCAATTACATGCTGCTGTTTAATTTATCCTAAATATTTTTAAATCTTTTACCTAGAAACCGTGTGCAGCTCTTATAAGGTACATATTTTTTTACCTTCTTCATTAGTATTTCAATGTATTTATACAGACATTCTGAAAGAATACTGAACTTTAAAACACAAATAGTTTATTAGAATTATATGTATTCATTACTTTACATAGGAGGAATGTCTAGTTTAATAAGTAATTACTGATATTTTCTTTATTTCATATAATTACTGTGCTAACATAGTTCTTATAGCATTATTTTTTGTTATGTCTGCTGACTACATGCTGACAAGAATGAATGTCATTTACTCATTAAAATTAAGAAAAAATAATACAATAGTATATCATCCCCTATCATTATTTCAATCTTCACACTGAGTTTTGAGGGACTCTCCTAAATGGAAGAGTTTTTTTAGTGTTATAAAAGGCTCACAGTTTGTTGTTGGTTTTTCTTTTTTTTCTGTTCAAAATATAAATTTTTCTTTTGTTGGGAAAAAACAGTTGTATACACAGGTATGTCATTTAGTTTTTTATATTTAATGAAGGATCCCACAACATTACTATGAAACATGTAGACTAAAACCCAATGAAAACAACAAATTAAACTGCCAGAAAGAAAATAAGTAAATTGTAGTAGAGTATTTTCTATTTGGAAATGTTCTCAAAGAGTCTATATAATCTATCAAATTTCTGAGATGAAACTGAGTTGCACAATAAAAGGCACAACTGAATTCTGGGACACAGAAATGCAAGTGTTTGCAGCTACAACTCTAGAGAGATTTTTGGAAGGTTTATGTAGTAGTTAACCTTTCAGGAACTTCTTGCCACATCATATTATTGGAACACAACACTGTATGAATTTAGATGTAGTATGACACCATAAAAATTTAGTTTCCCAAACCTAGTACTTTCTTGAGAAGCCATATGTCTTTAAAAAGGAAATAAATGTTTAATTTTTATACTTGGTGATCATGAAAAAATTGAAACACAAGATGTATTTTAGGGTCAGACAATCGCATAAGCATATTTTTTCTTTTATCCTGTTGGATCTGCTCCTATTAGAGCATTAACTTGCAGGTGGTTACATGATGCAGATGTAGCTGTTAAGAATTTTGTATTGGTTTCTATCTTTCAACCAGTGAACTTATGACTGAAATTAAAAGAAGGAGCTTTCTTTTATCGTTCTGTCTTACGTAAAACTTAGGGCTTGAGAGTCTATTAGAAGTACACAGTAGGTGAACATGGATAGTGATGGGAATTTCACTGCTTTCACTTCCAATATGCCCACAAGCCAAAGGCTGTGGTGTAGCAGAAAGTCAGACCAGAAGGAAAGGCAAGATAAATCCCCCACTACCAGCCAGCAAAAAGGTGAGTCAAACCTATTAACTTATAGTGCAGAAACATTATCCTAGAACAACATTACTGTCTTAGATGGCACAGTCAGCTCTCAGCTGAAGTTCCTGTGCTCAAGTAAGTCTAAAAAACCAGTGACAACTGAGTGAAACTAAATTCTGAGCTGCATCGGTGTTCATCATTAGGAAACCTGCCCATTAGTTTTTTCATTGCCAGACCCAGCCTATGACTACATATCATTATGTGTGACATTTGTCTGGAAGCATTTGTGATTTTCTGCATACATACATATACACACACACACATATATTATATATATATATATATATATATATATATATATATTTGTACATATGTATATATATTTGTATATGTGTGTATACATGTATATTGCATATATCTTTTGTGTATGCAAGTGTGTAGTAGAATAATTAGAGAAAGCAGGGGAGACTAGGACTTGTTCAGATGAGTCCTACTACAGTAAAGAATTTATAAAAGATAATAAAAAATAAAACAGAGAAAGGAGAAAGAAGAGAATAAGCAATCATCCTCCAGCTCTATTTACATAGACTTAGAACCAGTACATAAACCTTGGATGAGATGATTTTTAGAACAAAAACTAAACAATGAAACCTCAGCCTCAAGGAGGTTATAATCCTAACAGTATTTTTGTTATTAAAGATCTTGAAGAGAAGAACATTCCGACATTGTATGTTTCTTATGTGGAAAAAAAAATCACTTTTGCAAATATATTGTGTTGTAGGGAGTGTCAAACTTCGGATCTTTTCCTCAGCAAAATAAGAACAGTAAGATCAGAATAAGATTGTTGCATTTTAGCACAATTGGTAAAAATATGTAATGACATATTCATGTCTGACTTCTGAAGGTTCAGACAGTTAAGGGGGTTAAGGTCAATTTTGCCAGGTAGCTTCAAGAAAAACCTCTCACCTCCTCTTCTTCCTCCAAGTCCTCAGAGGTATTCCAGACCTTCAAAAAGCTAGGTACTTCCTCCATGCTCCCTGGATTTATGTTCAAAAGTGTGTTATGAGCAAAACCAGAGCATATCTCATATACTAAGCTATGGATTTATCAGTGATACCAGTGGCATTTTTATGGATCATATTGCCGTATGGCAGAAGTCATTTTTCTCTGAGGCAAAGTTATACCTGCACAACACACCAGTAAGCAAAATTGCTCAGCCAAAATAAGAGAGGAAATTTATCACACACAGTTAAATTATTGGTAATGTACTTTACAGATGTCACTATTACCTGAACTTCTTTCTCAGTTTGGTTGCAAATAGTTTAGTGATCTCTCAGGCAAGTGCAGGTGAAGGGGATCCATAGTGATCTGTTAATTCCATGTTCACAGTGGAAACTTGTTCAGGTCATCTTCAAAATTTCCAATTTATTTCTTCTTTTTTATGTTGGTGTTTGTCAATATGCATCTTTTCCATTTGCAATTTCCATCTGCAATTCTACACCGTAAAAATGCTATTCTTATCATTTCTTGCTGGACCTTAGAGAAATGGTACAGGAAAGTACTGTCATATATGCTAGTGGTAAGCATTAGCTCAAACAATTAAGCATTGGATAAAGGCATTTAATAAAACAAGTTTGAATTAATGCAGAGATTAATAATAGTGAACAAGGTCTGTAGTTTAACAACAATCACCATTTTGTTTTTCGAGTCTACTTTAGCCACACAAGTGTTTCATAGCTAGTGCAATAAAATATTAAAACAAATCAAGAAAATTCCAGACTTCAATTTTACTTTAATATGTTTACCTTCCCATGAGAATAGAGAGTTTCAGGGAAGAGAGTTCATTTGAATTCAGTCAGACTTGCTCTGCTAGTAATACATGATATTCTGTCCTAAAAATTAAAAACAAGTGGATGAAACTGTCTGAAGAAATCAAGATTTACCCATAGTGTTTGGTGGGAATTACCATTATAGGGGAAGCATTAATGTTCTGGAAAGTTTCTGCAAATATTTCATTTGAGTGTGATATATTCTATCATCATCTGGACTTTAGTAATAATATAATCAAATAAACATTATTTTCTAAAAGGCCAGTGCCATCTGGTGATTAATGCCTGTTAAAAGCACAGTGATATTTCTTGTCAAGTGAGCCTTTTCTAAATCAATAACACTTAAGAAAGCCCATCTATTATAAATAACAACCTTTTACTTATTCAGTGTTTTCATTCCATTGAGTTTGTTGCAACTTTACTTACCATTTTAGCAAAGCTGGTCTGACATTCCTAGCATCCGTGCTAGTGCATGCATAATTAATAGTAAGCAAACAAGTTCAGGAAAATTAATAGTGACAACCAAAGCGCCAAGACCATTTGCTGATCTCTTTTGCCTGTACACATCCAGAAATCTTTCTTAGAGACTAATGTAGACATAACATGGTATCCGAGAATCTCGTAAAAACAGATCTGTCTCAAGAGAAGAAAAGACTGGAGTGACTAAATGGAAAGTTTGCCTATGCCTTGGGTTTATCTATACATACTACAGGTCTAGAATAATTTAAATATGAACTCTCTAAATAGGTTCTTTCTCTGACTTTCTGGCTCCTAGAAAGAAGCCATTGTTGAGATATGCATTTCTTAATTTGTTAAATTTCTTAAATCTGAAATTACATGGAATTTCTACAGGGTTTTTTTTCTGATTTGTTTGTATGTTTTAGTTTGGGTTTTTGTTTGTTTGTTTTGAAATATTGACGGTTACATCTTTAATTCAAAGATCAGTGAAAAGATGGAGGGCAAAATAAGAACAGGAAATGTTCTCAAATATCTTAAGATGCTGCTTAACTGCTTTGTGGTTTTAATGGACTTCTCAACCCAAACAAGTTTGGTAAAAATTGTTTGTGTGAAAAAATCTAGCTAGGTTTTTGGAAAACAATTTTGTGAAATACAAGATGACAGATAACTAATAAGACACAAAACACCAGGCATCCAAGACAGATCAGTGAGCAACTACACTGGAGGCAGAGAATTTTTAAAGGCCTGAATAATGAAGAATCGGAAGTGAGAATGAGAACTACAGAAGAGTAAAATCCTTTTTCTACAACCAGACTCTATTTTTGCATTGAAATGAGTTATTAAGGAAGGAATGGTGCCAGCAATGTCTGCAGTTCTGTAGCCAAATTCTCTTTACACACATACTCAGGTCATTTCTCCAGTTAATAATACCAACACCTACACAGTCTCATAGATTAGAACACTAAACTCTAGTGAATATGTGTAAATTGCTGGATTTGTTTCTATTTTATTATGATTTCTGAGTTACGGGAAAGTGTTTAAGCTAATATATTTCACCCAGAAGTGTATTCCTAGAAAAGAACAGATGACTGGCAAATTAAGAACTTTAACCTTTCAGAAGCATGCTTCTGTGAATAAAATTACAAATGTATAAAATTGTAATGTTTTAATTTATTTTCAGTTCTTTGAGTGAAAAGAATGACATGCCAGTATGGCCTGTATGCATATATATGTGCCTGTATTTCACATGTGATATTTGTAGCTTTAGATAACAGTATGAAAATCACTTGACTATAATGAAGAAGAACAAACAGCAAAATATTCACAAATATGAACTTTAAAAAGAGCTTCTGGGGTTACATATTTGCACTGAAATACCCATCTATTAAGCTGGCTTGTTTGTTCCTTACTTTTGAAAAAAGCAACCAATTTCAGACTTGATTTGGATAGCCAAGTGAACATTTTATGAATTTTTAGGAAAACACTACTTTCTGTAGCGCTTCAGAAACTTTTGCAAGTATCATGCATTTACTTTCTGATAATTCTTTGTATAATTTATAGCATAGATGTAATGTCTCCATCATCTGTAAATCAACCCTATGAGACATTTTTTATACTTGCATCATTAATTTGACCTTATTCCAGGAAAGCATCTCTGATCATCAATGCAGTATATCTGTCACACATACAGTTTCACTTGAGCTGATGATATTTAAATAAATACACTTAGCATAATATAGAAAGCATGACATAGTGTTCATGTTGCAGAATAACTTATTAGTTAGAAATTAGCAAAAACTTCTGGGGTTTAGAAAAAGCCAAGTGTAATACTGAATTTTATCTGAGTAAAACTGCTCAGCTCTCATCCCTGAAACAGACTCTAGGTTTGGTTTGCATATCCTGCAGAGGTAAGCCAGTGCTCTTATGTGGCTCCTTAGGAAAAGATTCAATTTGCTATGTTAAATAAGAAACAGAAAACATGGCAGCTTTAGCAGGTATAATTGGTCTTACTATAGAACCATGCTTACAATTTAACGTTAATTTTGAGGAAATAGATGACAGCAGACCAATCCATGGCCAGTGACAACTGAAGCAACAGTTGTGTCCAAAAGACGTGTCAAACTGTTTGTGGTAGTCTGAAAAGGAAAGAGGGAAGCTAGGTGGTAGACCACAATGCAGGGTGATGAGCAAGAGGAGGGAAAGCTTTGTCTAAGGGAGAAGAGTCTTGCTTTATCTTTCCTGTTCAGCTCATCAGCTCCCCTTTCTTCCTACTGGAGGAGTCTTCATCATCTTTGTGCGACAGAGGTATTGTTGCAGATTTTATCTCTTCATATTGTTTTATCCTCCCCATCACTACCACCCACTTTCCATTTAAATTAAATTAATGTCTCTATTGGCTGTGTCTGAGATTTAATAACTGTTCACATTACAAAAGGTGCTTTTAAAATTCATCTTTACTTTTTTTTTGTTTAACTAGCTGTTAAGCTAGTTGTTCAGCTGGAGGCTGAACAAAAGAATGGTTAAATTGATCAATTTTTTAAAACTATCTTGTCATCTGGTTTTCAATGGCAAATCACTGTAGCAGAAATAGTACATATAGTAATGGTAGATAGTCCCAAAGCAAGTATTTTTAATAACTCAGACAAAACTCTATCAATGACAGCATAGAAAAGGAAGTTTGCCAAAATGTGGGTATGTCAGAAGGACAAGAGTGTATATATATCCTTTTTATTCACATAATATATTGAGCTCTTTGTGATTTGATTAGGTATAAGATAGAGGGAGCTTCCTTAAAGGAATATGCTACTGATTTCATTGTACTGTCTAAAAAGTTTAAGGCTAATGGTCATCCTCTAGTGAGTCTCTCTACTACTTTGTTTCAGGTAACCTCTGAACAGCAGAAAAAAATTCCTTATATGTTTGTTTCTGAGGGGACAGCAAAGTGGGATATAGGAGACCTAGGTGGAGTGTTTTTTTAGTTTTGTTTTATAAATTTTGTTTTTATGAATTAGTTATAAAAATTTTCTGAAAAGTGTTGATTGTCATCAATATTTCTACAGACTTTTTTAAATTAACCCTATGTCAAAATTATATCATTTATAACCAAATTATTTTACAAAAAACACTTCTGCTTCATTTTGCTTTACCTTTTCTTGTAATAAGGGTATAGAGATTTGGCAGAAGCTATATCCCCTTGCCTTACAGATGGTTCTCAGGGATCAGAAAGGTTGGGTGTGGCTGCACCTAGTTTCTGATTATAGCCAGTTCATCACTACCAGTCTGGTTGAGTTTAATAAAACTTTCACAATCACTGATTCATGAATCATGTAGTTTACAAATACAATACATAAGGTCTGGCCAAGTTCCATGAGAGCTTACACAATCCAGATTCATGAATAGTGCAGTTTATTGAAGCAACAGAGCAGCAAATGTTTCTGATTATTATGCAGCAGTCAAACTGATTGCTATAGAAAATTCTATATATTAGGTATGCTTCTTCCTTTTGCTGAAATGCCACCAAGTGGTATTTCCCACCAAGTTTCTAAACAATTTTTTTGCACCTCCATGTTCAAAGCAATTTAGTGTTCTTTAAATGTCACTCTATTTTTTCTCCTGGCTCTAACCCACTGAAGAAGAATTTGCATCAGGTACATATCAAATGTTTCAACCAATCTTATAAAAAGCTAATTTTTAATAACATTCTTAAATTACTCTGAAAAGATTTTCTCCACGATGTGGGCAGTTTCTTTCTTGTGACCTGGAATTCTAGATTCTCGTCACAGATCTGGGGGGAGTGGTGGGGAATACAGAAGCTGCAAGCTGTTGATGGAAAATGCATAAAGGCTGTAGTTATTTTCTACAAATCAAACAAATTTTCTTTATGCAACAAACCTTTCAAGATCAGCTGGCCACTCAGGAGGTTAAGTGAATTAATTGTCTAGCAGTGAGGAAAATGAGAGTTATCTATGTCTGTTCCCGCACAACCTCCCACTCCACTGAAGGGTCTGCTTTAAATAACAAATAGCAGGGGTTTGGTTGAGTGCTTGCTCATCCACTGAGGCTTCTGTCTGATTTATTTATGACTGTTTTGCATAACATTGTGCAAAATATCACTTGCACATCATTTTGTTTCTCCTTAGTTGATGGTTAAAATAGAAATTAATATGATAAATAGGATTTATAGAGCACTGATATAGAGTTCTGCTGTTTTAGGTGGGCTTGCTTTAACATGAATTTTGAATATGAAGATACATGAAATCACAGTTGAAAAGAAGAACTCCATGGACTTTGATTTTTTTTTGTGATACAAAATGAACAGAAGACTATCATTACCAGCAGAAAAAAAAATACTTTGGCAATTAATTTCATAAAACAAAAGAAACAAAAAGATGTTACTATTAATGAGTTATTATAATGCTGTCAATCACAAGCATTTTTTGGTTGCGCTACATTTATGTAGGTTCCAAATTATTCAGGCTGTGCAACATAAAATATTTCCAGAAGTATACTCAAAATATAATAGTCCACTCCTACAAGTAGTTTGATTAGCCATGCAATATAGCTTATTAAATGTAACACTTAAGTCCCTGTAAAACATATAAATAATTTTTTAAAATTATATTGTTTATTAATCCATGCTTAACTGCACAAGCCCAAAATTTTTGCTTTTACCAAAACCAATGTCCTATTAGTTTTTCAGCATTAAAGGTGAAATGAGAATTTTCTGCCTACCTGCATGAAAAGTTGTGTTGTCAGATAATAATCTAATATGCAGAAGTCTGACTGCTTTTATGGAAGCAATCTTTTACACAGAATTTGGTACTGTGTTGCTACACAGCTGCCTTTTGTCCTTTTGGATGCAAACAAAAGTTCCAACTATGCAGTGATGGTGAGACTGGATCAATCAGAATTTGCCTATGTTCAGTGAAGTTCATAGTTTTCAGAACTTACACTATTTTTTTCATCCTAAGAAATAAAACAGCACTAATATTTTGGATAGATTTGTGCCTGTATAATGCTTTTACACAGATGCTTAATCTGATATGGGAAGATGCCCTTTAATAGAATAGACACATTAATGCTTTTTGAAACAGCAAATGATAGAAATAGCTAAACAAAACTAGTCGTATGCCATAGATATATCTGGCAACCAGCAAAGGCTTTGAAAATAATTATTGACTTTATGATCAGGAGAGTTACAAAATGAATAATTAAAAATTTAAAGATTTGACTTACAATATGACAACTAATTTATTAACTCTCTTGAGTTTATCAAGTAAATGTCAGTTTTTAATTTTAATCAGTTATAAAGAAGCTTTATAATTTGTTTTGAAATCAACCATGGTTAGGGTTTTCAGTACTGAATTTTTTAGATTAGTGTCCCATCATAAGCATCTGAGGAAGCAAGGACATATCATTCTTAACATCCTCTCTACCAAATAACATTACAGTCTTGGCCAGCCCCTCTCCTGCTGATCTGGACCAAAACCATGAGAAGATACAAGTTTTTGTCTTCTGAAAGCAAGGTTGGAAGCAGGCTATGAGCTTTGAAAATGTAGGGAAAAAACAAACAAAAAAACAAAAAAAGACACCATTTAAATTATAAAAGGAGTGACCAGTGCTGGAACAGAAGTTTCATCCACTTCCAATCATGTTTCTTTCCAATACACCTTATATTTTAATGTGAGTCTTAGTAAAATTAAATAATGTATCCCCATTCTATTAAGTTAAAGAAAATATTCAGCTGAAATTCAGCTTTTTGTAGTGAAATTAGGGATCATATCCTCTTGCTAGTGAGATCTATATGTATTATCATTTTATATTATGAATTCAGCTCTAATATGAATAAAAAATTGTTTAGTAATTTAATTGATGTTTTCTTCAAAAAATGTGTTACATTTAAGAAAAAAATTAGAAGGTAATATTCTGACTTTTTTTCGATGCTCTATAACAAACAGTAGGTCTTCAGCTGCAGAATGGGATCTAATGCCATGTTCAAATACTAGCATACAAACAGTATACATAACAGAAAATGACACATCATAGGTTATTGCTGGCTCACTGACTCAAAGGAAGAAAGTGGGGATATTAATTAAAACCAGTGATGGTTTAGACAGGAGAGCTGCAAGGGAGGGGGAAATATACAGATAGATAATGTCCAGAAGAGATCTAATGTTGAAATGATTCCCTTCTGCCTCTAATAAGAAAATTTGGTCTGTGACAAGAACAGTCCATTAACTGACATGACCTGACTGGGCTTCTTCATGCTTCCAGCTGTATTATTAAGACACATGACAGGCAGAGAAGGTATGACTGTACAGGCAAGGAGATCACACTTGGGTGCCTGTGCCAGATTAATACTTTTCACACTGCCTGACTAAAACAAAGGTCAAAGTTCAAGAAAGTCAGTCAAGCAAATGAGGGGATTATAGCTCAAGATAAAAATATGGGGGAGAACAGTGGGGCATGATGAATATTCTTTTGCCAGGGGAATTATAAACAAATGTAGTCTTTTTTGATAAGGTATTTAATTTTCTTTCTTGTCTCAGGTCATTTAACAAATGGAAAAAAAAAAGTACATTTCAAAATTACACTTCTTACCTCATAATTTAAGGCATATGTCAAAACAATTACCAAGTTTGCTACATTTCCCTCAATACATGAAAAAGAATGTATTGAGGGAAATGAGTTAGAGAAATGAGTGGAGGAAAATACAATCTATATTTCTCTAGGACAGGAAAGAAAAAACATTACAATATAGAAAACCTGTAACGGTTAAAACTGTGTTTCATTATTGATGCCAAATTAAAATCATATTCATACCATAATGCAAATATTCCATGAATTGCTGTAAAACTCAAATGAGATTATTGCTTTCTCCCATTTAGAGATGGAAACTTTAAACCAGAAAAAAAAAAAAAAAAACAAACGTAGAGAACAGTGTTGTCAGCTAATTCATCAAAAGCAACAGACAAGAATCAATGTATTTATCTTATGCTGCAAGAATTTTATAGTTGAAGATACTCAGCAGGGGTGGTGGTCAGAGCTGCTCAGGTGTACACCCTTTTGCATGAAAGTCCAGAATAAAAAAGGAGATTTTTTTAAAAGTTCCTCAGAATAAATAAAACTACTCTAGAGTGAAAAATTATCAGAAACAACCAAGAATTTCTTTAAAACACTCTATTAAAAGCACAGCTTCAAAGTACCCCTTTTGAAAGAAATATGGGAGCCCTAATGAGAGATAACATGTTTTTTTTTCCTGAATTTCAGATGATTATAGACAACTTACAAAGTTGATAATCACATCTACTAAGAAAAAATTCTGCAGGATAGCATGTACATTACGACCAAAAATCAAAGTAACCTCTTTGTTCCCTTCATTTGTCAGAATATTTATTAGGAAATTCACTGACTACTTTTATGAGATAAAGTTCTTCCACAACTACTGGTTCTAAACATTAATTTCTATTTTGAAATGAATTGAAAATAAGTAACATCTGAGAAAACTAGAAATAATTCAGCTGGGGGATCATCAAATTCACAGCAGTCCTGCTGAGAGGGACTTGGGGGTGCTGCTGGATGAAAAGATGGACATGAGTAAATGATGTCTTTTTGCAGCCCAGAAAACCATTGGTGTCCTGGGCTGCATCTGAAGGAGCATGGCCAGCAGGGTGAGGGGGGAGATTCTTCCCCTCTGCTCCATTCTCATATGAGCTCACCTGGAACACTGTATTTAGCTCTGGGGTCCCCAGTGCAAAGAAAGATGAGTACCTGTTGGGGCAGGTCTAGAGGAGAGTGAAAAAAATTATTAAGGGAATGGAAAACTTCCTATGAGGACAGGCTGGGGCAGTTGGGGTTTCTCATCCTGGAGAAGGGAAGGCACCTGGGAGACCTTTTTGTGGCCTTTTGGATCTGAGAGTGGGTTTTAAAGAAAGAAAGAGACAAAATTTTAGCAGGACTTGTTGTGATAGGATAAGAGGTAGTGGTTTTAAACTGAAATAGGATAAATTCAAATTAGTTATTGAGGGTGGTGAGACACTGGCGTATGTTGTCCATATGTGGTGGATGCCTTATCCCTGGAAATGTTCATAGGCAGGGTGGACTGGGTTCTAAGCAACCTGATCTAGTGGAAGATGTCCCTGCGTATTGGAAGAGCACTGGAACTAGATGATTTTTAAAGGTCCCTTCCAACTCAAACCATTCTATGATTCTATGACTTTGCCTGTCTGAAACAATCAAGAAAAATAAAATGTATCAATCAGTTGAGGTCCAATTCACAGCAGAACTTTGAAGAAAATAGTCCTACAACTTATTTGTATCAGCCAAAACTCAGTTGGTGAAGATGTTTCTCTGTCTAGCAAATATTACCCCTTCTACAATGCATTGACTTTTATGTATAAAAAAAATGTTTCACGTATATAATGTTTTACACAAGACTGGGATGCTCTTTCATGTTATATTCGTGGGCAGGTTAGGGAAACACAGCCTGACTGCAGTCTCAATCAAATGTGTTCAGAACTTGTTACGAAACTGTTCATAGAATGGCCAGCTGAACATCACAGTCAAAAGTACAAATAACGGGTTGAGTGCTTTTATACAGAAATTGGACCATAATCCTTTACTATTCGCTATTTGCAAGCTCCATAATGATGAAATAGCAGGTACACTTAGCAAGCATGCAAACTGCACCAAAGCTGGAGGTATTGAAAGCTCTATTGGACAGTATCCATTTTATTCTGTTGTTTACACAGTTGTTAGATGCTCTGCTTCCAATGCCTTCCATCAATGCTTATGCACAGCCATGCTCCAGCCACTGATCTGCAGACAGTAACCCTTCTTTTTCCTCTCACTTTAGTCACTGAATGCTCTTTCCATGTAAGTACTATACAGAAAACCTATCATTCTGTTTCTGTTTTCAGAAAGGAGGGATATGGCATGCTGCAAATCACTTAATGAGCTTTTACTTTAGCAATATCTTGGGCTTTTTCCATCTGGTTTGTTTTCAGTTTGTTTTGGAGTTTGGCTTTTATTTATTTTTTTTTTTTTCATTAAAAGCCTTTAATATGGATTAACCTTTAACTGAAATCCATACTGAGTCACCATTTATTTTTCACTTGCATTCCTATATTTAAAAAAATCAATAAAAATTCTAGAATTAGCACATAAACATGTCAAATATATTAAAGTACTAGTATATACATGAAAATTCTGTAACTATACAAAGGAAAAAAAAAACCCTGAAACCTTTTAAAAGAGAATAACATTGGTTTTGATTTGGTTTAGTATTTAGTTGTTCAAATTGGATAATGGCCAAGAAAACAGAGGGGAAAAAGGTACCCTGGTGACCTGCTAATAAACTCTAGAAATCCTGAAATCAATGACAGGCAAAGGGTCACTGTCTAATCAACCCAACTAAAGGATTTTAAAGCTTTCAGCTACTTTCAGAAACATGAGAGGCCACCAACTGCACAGAAACAGAGTTGCAACTCTATTGGCATAATAAGTAAAAACACCATGTCTCCCTTTGGTGAACACATTAGTAAAATAGCAAGGAAATCAAGTGATATTTCAGCACAGAAAAATATTTAAGAAGCTGTAACTTTTCATGACTGTTCTGTGTGTCTATCTGACATGTAATCAATTCACAGTACCAAAGAAGGATATAGCAGGACAGAGGGCTTTTTCAATTTGATCTCTGCAAGTCTGTACAATTAATTATTTCAAAAGGTACCTTTGCCATACTTGTACTCTTTAAATCAGTTAATTTTTGAAAGTGGCTGTATTTTACAGAAAAGCTTGACTTTTCTTAGGAAAGTTGTATAAGAAATATAAAGCAAGTTTTGAACTTTTACAGAGGTTATTTTTATTTTTTTAACAGGTCTGTATGCAAAACCAAGACAATTCTTTCTATTCTACTTTTCCGTCTACTTCTGTATTCAAGCTTAGTCTTATTATAGTGGCATTTTCAACAGTGAAGGAGAAAGAAGCAAAAAATCCCAGTTAAATTAACACAAAACTAATTACAATCTAGAAGCACAACTTAAAAATTAACTTGTTCTCATTCAAACAGTAGGTCAATATTTAACACTTTAAAATACTGAGTATTACATCAGCATGGAACTGAACACTTGGCCAGTAAAGAATTTCAGTTGTCCCAGCTGGAAACACATAGTTATCCTAATAATGCCTATAAGCAGCCTTAGGTACCTGTTAACCAGAGACACTGTTCATGCACAAAGAATGAGCACTGGGTATGGAGACCTTCCTTAAAATGTCTAACTGATGTGAACTGAAAGTGTACAATTGTCAGTGTTTTTTCAAGGGAAGTAACAGAAATACCAGTCCTTGGAAAGACCATAATCTGAACAACGGCATTCCTTTGTCAGCTCCAGGAATAGATGTGATTTGACAGCATTCAACAGGTCATTTTAATGACAACCCAAAGACTGGTAACAGTCTTCACTTTGTCACAGGCAGTCAGCTAAGGATATGAGGATGAAGTAGGACAGAACCTGCTGAATGGACTTTAGAGTTAGGGGGAGGAAAAGTATGTGAGTGATAAATGGAGGCATCTGGATGTCACCTAACACGGTCTCTCAGATATAATATTCTGAAAGTCATTTCCTCTAGGACAGTGGGTCAACCCTATGGATGATGATTAAGGTACAGAAAGGCAGCCTATATATCTGAGGCTTTTATTTAGCACACTTGCATAATGAAATTGAACTGATCCTGACAGAAATACTAACAAATTTGAATGAGCTGGAGCATTTTTTTTTAAAGGAAAGTTAGAGAGTTTAGCTTGAAATCTGAATTTCATCACTCATGGAGCCATTTTACTATGCATCGTTGACTCTTGACAGTGTTAACATATAAAGCCTTTTCCCTTCAGTGCAATACCTGAATTCTATTCAGAGAAGATATTTTTTATTTATGAATCTTGTTCAGGGGGAAAACATGGACTTTTAACTCAAGCTTCAAATGTGTTGCATGACTACTTTGCTAACACAACACATGGGAATAGTAATCTCCATCAAGTGAAGCAAATATGACTGAAACTATCTGAAAAGTGTTACAAGAGCTTCTTTGAGCCTTGATCACTTCTGTGAAAAACATGAGGTAAAGGAAGCAATGTTTAAAACAGACCAAAGAAAGAATTTTTTGATGTCTTGTTCTCTGCACAAAAATAAGTGCAATTTTATACAATATTCTAAGCAATTAGGTTTAAAGGCACAAGAAATAGTGCTCTTTCTATGCCTGAAATAAAATTTATATTGTCTTATGGCAAACACCATTACAAATGGTGATGTAGAGTAACAACTTACTCAGTAATTACACCATGTGTTATGTTCCAAATACATATTATGAAATATTCATTATTTTGTCCTGCACATGCTATGTGAGACTGTATAAAGACATTTTTCAATACAGAGGGGTTTTTCTTGTGGGTCACGGTTTTTATCATGTTATGTTTTAAGGGCTCCTCCATCTTCATTCACACTGAGAAATTGATCATACTTATGTTTGTGCTACTTCAAATTCAGTTTGAAGTTTATAGGAGTGGCAAAATCTAATGGCAAGGAGAGAATGACTTTTCCTCTCTGCAGTTCTGTTTGGCTTTCCTGCCAAGCAGAAAACCATCAAATATATTCTCTGAGCTAGATGTATTAAATCACATCTGCTGCCCTCAAGCTATGAAAAGCAACAAAATAAGAATAGCTAGGTGTTGGGTGCCAGACACCCACCAAGGCATCTCTATCACTCCCCTCTACATCTGGACAGGGGAGACAAAATATAAGGAAGGATTCATAAGGTGAAATAAGGACAGAGAATCAGAGAATCAGAGAATCAGAGAATGATGAGAAAGACACTCCTCATGTGCTGTCACAGAAAACAAGAGACTTGAATTACAAATATGAATTGAATTTATTACTAGCAATAATCAGGATAATGAGAAGCAAAATAAGACCTTAAAACAATTTTCTCCCCCCCTCCACCCCCCCCCCGCCA